>NC_092354.1:5914129-6256814 GCF_963676685.1 Mytilus edulis
GATGCCAAAATGGAGGTCAAGTTTGATATTGACGATTTTTACTGTTTCTGATCATGAGGGTATGCTTCTTGAAAGATTTAAAAACGGTGTTTGCAGTCGTGTCCGTGCGTTAACTCATGAATAGTTCAATCATATACGAGCTGCAACTCTCCGTTTGCCATCTGATGCATCCATCTTTACTGCTGAAGCAGAAGCAATAATTTTAGCTTTGAAATTTATTGCTTCTTCAGATAAATCAAAATTTATTATATGTTCGGATTCACTTTCATGCTTACCTGCTTACAAGCTATACGAAATACTAAAATTTAAAACCCAACAATTCTCAAAATTTTATATGTAATGAGGAATTTAAAAATTCTTATGAAAGAAATAATATTTCTATGGGTTCCGAGTCATGTTGGAATCCTTGGAAACACGGCTGTAGACCTTGAGGCAAAGAATGCCCTGGGTGACCCTCTATCTAACTGTGATATACCATATACTGATTTTAAATCTAATATTAGAGAATATGTTTTTAATATATTGAAAAATAAATGGAGTAAAAAGATGATAATAAATTGCATGAAATTAAACCTAATTTAGGCAAACCTTTTAATAATATTATGTGCAGAAAAGATCAGTGTGTTATTACTAGATGTCGTATTGGTCATACTAGAGTAACACACGAGTATCTTTTAAAAAATGAAGATGAACCACAATGTGTTCCTTGCAACTGCAAGTATACTATTAAACATGTTTTAATTAATTGTATTGACTTTGCTGACATTCGTAAGAAGCATTGCAATGTCAATAATATGTATGATTTATTCAATAATGTTCCATTTACAAATATTGTTGCATTTTTAACCCTCTGAGTCCCAAATTACTTTTGATTTCACACCTCAAAAAACTATTTTTTTCAAGCAAATATACCTGTTTTTGACAGTTTTTGTGAACAGAATGCATATTCATTAGGCCACAGTTCATTCTAAAAGTGGTATAACAATGATTAACAAATATAGCTTAAAAGATTACAATGTTGTTTTTATTTTTAAACTGTAACGTTTATGGGTTTGACGTCATTAGAATAGTGATACTTATGACGTTAATGTGTTTAACGTCGACATTGCAATGAAACAGGTACTTGTCAACATGCGAACGTTATGAAAAATGATCGGCAGTAAAATGAACATTGCAAAGTGAAAAATGTTTCGATTTACAAAAGGAAAACTGTTTTGGATATAAAAATATCAGAGACACCTTTAATGATTGACAGTTTTATTCAATTTTACATCATTTCAATGTAATCATTCCACAAAGCGTTAAGTGACAAATATGTATGATGCGCGGCATGTGTTCATTAAAAATATCTGATGGAGTGAAACCGGCGGAAACAGTCACCAATGCATAGAGCAACACAGCAGGTAGGGCAGTTTGATCTTGTTTTCCTTTTGCACACTCTGCATAGTTTTCTTTTTGAACCTACAAAAATATCAAAAATAGTATTCATAACACATGAAACGTTTTGAAATAACTGAAGTGCAATGAAAATAATTTTACCGTCGTTATGATCTACTTAATTTATGTATCACCTTTTTAGATATCAAGCTCAAGAATTTTTATTTTAATGTTCTTTTATATTATACAATTATGTTGTTAATGAATAAAAAAAAAACCAACACACCTTGCCAGAAGTATGGATAGTGTTTTCCTGTCATTCGTAGGGGTATTGCTGACATTGATGGCCGCCCTCTTTCATTGTTTGGGTTTCTGCATTCCCCTATCAATTCTGTGCAAACACTCGTCCAAAATTGAAGTTTTGATAACTTATGACGATTCAGTCTGTTTACTTGTTTGTATATGAGGTATGCATTGGCTGAAAAAAAATCAATCACTGAAATATTTTTATGTGTATCGTAAAAATCTAGTATTTTACATTTGATTTTCTCCCCCCCCCCCCCCCCCCCAACACACACACAAATAGAAAGATAAGAAGATACATGTATGTTATCCAATATATATATATATTAATCAGTTACTATACGTTTATATATAAATAAAAAGTTCAAATAAAACTGTCGGGACTATTTTTCAATTTCTATTATCAGTGTTCATATTGTGTTATGATCCACTAATAAACATTGATTTAGAAAGGACTGAGAATGAGAATAATTCAATACATGGCATCTTTTCCGTACCAATTACTCTCAAAATCATGTTGATGAGAAGCTTCTTCCACATTTTTAGAGATCGTACATCTGGGTCATAGGACTGAATATGTTGATCACCTAGATCGACTCCACCCATCTTCTTATTGTACAGATTAACAACTGTTGGGACCTCCCTCCTGACTCCTCTTGCGTTAGTTGTTGGAATAATTCTAACAAATAGATTTAACAAAATATCAAATCTGGCATACTAAACCACAACAAGACGATTTCTGCAAGCTAAAACTTTATCCGTAAAAATTTATTAAAATATTTTTATAAATACATGTATATATTCATTTAAATGAAACCCTGACTTCAATATACACAGAGTGTTTTTTGCTTAATTTAAGAGATACAATTTGTTTCTTTAATACTCCGACCGATCATAGAATAAATAAAAAATGTATTATAGCTGGCTATGCGATATGGGGTTTGCTCGTTATTAGATATCGTACGGTGATCTATAGTTATTAGTTTCTGTCATTTTGTCTCTTGTGAAAAGTTGTCTCATTGGCAATCATACCACATCTTCTTATTTTTATATGAAACGTATACTTGATGGACACTATACTTGATGGACACGTACTAGACAAAATCACGTTAAACAGTATAAGAAAAAGCTTTGGTCTATTTTCATTTGTATTGGGACTAAACTTTTGTTTTCGAAAAGTAATCTGAACCGATTTTGATATATATATATACGAAACACACCTAGGATCAGAAAACGTTGACAGAAAAGTGACCTGCTTTCTATCGCCATATTTCATGGCCATCAATTGTCCTTGCTGCCGCACCTCACGTTCTCCTTTTGGAACACGAATTCGTTTAAACGAAGATGGCATGCCTTTCCTGTGAACCCGTGCTGTACCAGTGATATACGTGTTTCTTTCAAGGAGGTAGTGGCATAAATGTGGACTACAAAAGGCATTATCTACTAAAACATGGTGCCATTTATTATAAAAAGGATTCACCAAATCTGTAACTAAATCGAATCCAGAGCCATGTTGACTACGTGCTCCACCTTTACCACAATACAGACTAAGTGTATTCACATACCTGAATAATAATAGTTCAAGACAGTAAATAAACGATTGAAAAATAGTGTTTATTTATGCACATTATGTAAAAGATTTGTGGCTTGTATTTTTTCAGTAAGAATTCTCAAATACCGTTTTATTTAGGTACAGTAAATATGTTAAATTTGCCCGTTTCAATATGAATGAAATGAACGATCGAATGAAAAAAGATGTAAATATGTTAGTCTGTACTATGTGTACGTATGAGTGATTTTTATTTTTTTATTTTGTATCAGTATGTTGGTTTATGCGTATGCATGCATGTTCAGGGTGCCATATATTTTAGCAATTACTATTTTGTTCTTAGTTTTCGTATACATGTTGAACATTTTATCATTTTATTTTCGTATCACCATAATACTCCCCCAGCCCCCGTCGAATACATTTATATTTTCAGGACATTACCCAGTGTCGCCCTCTGCTAAAACATGCCATTTTGGTCCCCATCTATGACTTTTTTTTCCAGGCATATACTGAACTAAGTGGTGACGGCCTTTAAACCCAACCATGGATTCGTCAACAGTTATATCTCTGGCAAGCTCATAATTGTAGTATTGTTTAAAAGGTCAAGTACTGGTCTTATCTTGTGAGCATGGTCGTGCCCCTCTTGACCACGTGGGACTTCTTCCTCATTGTTGTTGCAGTGCAAAAATCTTAGAAGATTTTGAAATCTGTTCCTGGGCATCACAGACTTAAATGCAGGAGTATTTGTTATCCATGTGTCAAGAGAAGTATTCCGGTATGACCTTAAGCTAGGCTTTTTGACCAGGCCCATACTCAAAAATAGACCTAAAAAAGCTCTCATTTCTAAGGAATTGACATTTTCCCAGGGTTTTGGATTTTCGGCCTGCTGTATATATTGACCGGCATAGCGGTTAGTTTCTGTAACCAATATATTAATAAGTGACCCTCCTGTCGCAGGATCAGATGCAAGGCGGTCAAAATATTCAATCGGGTGACTGTTGATTGGTGGAGGATTTATTGGGCCTATGCGTTGTTCAAATGGAACAATTGCTAACGGATGCTCATAAGTTTGCGGATCATTTATAGTAACCCAGGGGCCCCTCACTACAGGCACATCATCCTCATCCTCAGAATCAGTTGAGTCTGCATTGTTGTTTGAATTTGAGTCGGAATCAGAACTCTCAAAGTCAGTCGACATCATCAAGGATGCTCATTTCAGAGCCTTCAACTTCAAAATCACTTTGATCCGACATTTTGAATATTCCCTCGTACAAACTATTTTCATATATAATATACAAGTTAAAACACGGGAAAAAATTCTGCAATTTCAAGAAGACAAAAAGAGATCTTAGTGGGCGATCAAGGGAATTGATAACATATATATGGTATGATTTTCTGTTACTTTGAAGGACATGTTAAATAAGCCTTGCAAGCTTAAAATGGGCCAACCAAAATGTATTGGAAAACATGAGCCGGTAGAAATAAATGGAATAATTTATTGCAATGTATTTGTATACTTTTTAAGTGTGAATAAACACAAATTCCTTTGGTGCTACTACAATTTTTATGGAGCAAGACATAAACAAGCATATACCTAACCTAAGTTATTTCAGAAGATCTGTGAAGATTTGTACTTTCGAATTTTATTTAATTATTATGAAAGAAAACGTAGTGAAACTGAAACTGATACTGATTATAAATCCTATATAAAATTGTTCAATACGCACAATGTTTTAGAAAATAATATATATTATGTTACACGATATAATAGACAAGTTCAAACTAAACAATTATGTGTGCAAAAAAGTTTTAAAGTATAAATTTACACATTTCATAGTACTATGCACAGACAGGTGCTCCACACAACGTTATGGTATTAATTTTTGACGTCACAAAGTAAACTTCAAAATGACGTCATTTCGACGCTGTATGAAAACCATTTTCTTCTGTTTCCAAACAAATTTATTCAATCCACATTCAATATATATATATTCCTGCAAATAAGACAATATATATATTCCTGCAAATAAGACACAGTTTATAAATAAATATTTTATATAACTTATTATGTTTTAACGACACTAACTATTTTATTTTCTCGAAAGCAAAATATTAACGCTACAACTGAGAAATGTCTTAATACAAAGGGCCATAAAAGTGCATCTAATCACCGTATTGTATAGGATGTGTAGTATAAATACTTCTGTGCATTATAAGCTTTGAAATTATTGTTTATCGATCGAATTTGATCCATTATTTACATAGATTTCAAATACTAAAGAAAACGTAAATCTTAAATGGACATATATGTCCTCTTGGGACTCGGTCGGTGGTGGACGTATATGTCCGCTTGGGACTCAGAGGGTTAAAAGAAATTGGAATTTATTATAGAATATAAAAATGTTATATTTAAATCGTTTTTAATTTTTATCACGTTATTTTACTGTTGATTTTTATTTGTATATAATCAATTTGCTTTAGTCAAGAATTTTAGTATATTGAAGGACTTTTTGTCTTATTTTAAAAATATGCTTTAAATTGTAACAAATTTCGAATTAGCTCTCGCCACGATATAGCCTTGTTGTGCTAATGCGGCGTAAAGCAACCAACAATCAATCAATCAATCATATACCTTTTTCAATCTTTAATATGTTGTTATTATTGATCACATTCAGGTCAAGTATGATATTGATGATTTTCACATTCAACGTTCAAGAGAGATGGTTCTTAAAAGATTGAAAAATGCAAGATATAAATAAATTTTTATTAAAATCTGGATTGCTGTCTTCTGAAAGGCTCTTGATTCGATTTTCCTTATCTTCATTTTTCATTTACATCTGCCCCATTTAATATAGAAACATTCAGGCTAAAAGTTGGTATTAGTCGAGCCTGAGGAAAACTTTGGGATGGGGTGAAAGGGAGGCACATCATTAATATCTAGTCCTCTGACTTTGTTTTTTGAAAATTGTTTATGAAATGTACAGGTTAAATTCAAATCAATATAAATACTGTAATGCATTCAAGTAAACGAAAGATATATATTTCTTTTTCAGGATATTCCAATGATAGAGTTTCGTTGGTTTTTTTTTCCACAAATGTACGGTTAAAGGATTTTACAGAACTTGTAGATCATTGCATAATTCGTCATGATTCGGAAGAATTAAAGTTGCAACACGTATTTCTCCATCTATTTCAAATTTCCGAACAAAAAATTTTAAACTGATACCTGCTGAAATTAAGAAGGACAATAAAATCATAATTCCACAGTGTGAATCATGCACACTTAATGTATGTAATATTTCTGTTGTCACCTGTTGAGAAGAGATGTGGAACAGAAGTACAATAGAGTGTCAAAGAGACAGCTCTACATCCAAAACAAAGTGAAAGAACTGTAATCAATTATAGGCTACAGTACGGCCTCGAATGTGTGTAAATACATGCATTTTTATATAAAAATTAAATCTGTGTGTTTGTACAGTTTTAAGTATAACGGAGGACATTTCTGAACTTGACACAAGGAAAATGAAACCACATTTCACATTTATCACACCCAACACTTCTTTCATTGTATTTTGAGACATTTTCAGATTCTTTTATTAAATTTTTACAAACAGGACAGAAATAAGATTGTGTGTCATATAAAGATGTTTCGACCTCCATTGATTCTGGTATCTGTTCTACAGAGTTTAGTTTAGGATTCAGTAGTTTTGGTAAAATACAATTAATAAAAAAATACTTTAAATTAGGAAATAATACATTATAAAATGTTTCCTCATCTAACACATTTTTTTGTTGTAAGTAACCATTTACAGTAAAAATAAACAAATCACACCATTTTTTGCCAGTTATGGCTGTCTGACCTTGAACTTGCGTATAATAAGAATGATTCTGTTTAACAGAAAATGTACAATTTTTATAAACAATATATCCTGACAGATGACAGGAACAAAAACCAGTAGTCTGAACATATAGGTACAACAGGGCATTTGTTTTCTAACAAGCCATCACCACAACAAGAACAAGATACTAAGGTCCGGTGTTGCAGATAAAAAACAATTATTTTGGTCTACAAACATTTCACATTTTCTGAAAGTCACATTTCCATGTTGTTTTTTTTGTAAATTGAAATATAATTATCAACAGCAATAGGTTCTGTTTCATGACCATGTTTAAAAGATTTAATATTCGGGTTAACACTTGTCCCATCACAATTTTAATTAAAGAATTACTATCAATTGAAGATTTAGATTTAATAGAGTTAACTTTAGTAACAAATTGATAAAATTTAGATGCTGTAATATGTCCCTTTCTAAGTGAAAACCAATTACCATTATCATCAACAGTGGATTTCTCAATAAAAAACATCATCTGTTAGTTTTGGTAAATTATTTAAAAAATCATAACATGCTGTCAGTGATTGAAATTTAGAAGTTATAAAATCCAATGTATAATTAGAAATATGTAAAAATATCTATTTCATTTCTAGTGGGATCTTCTGTTTCTAGTCCAGCGGGATCTTCTGTTTCTGGTCCAGTGGGACCTTCTGTTTCTTTATGATCTTCAGTTATTTCTTCTGTATGATGTTCATCATGTTCATTAACATCATCTTTAGGTAATCCTGCATTAGAAATGATAGGTAGTTTCATTAATTATCAACATGTCATTTGTATTTTTATTAAAACATATCTAGCACAAAAATAAAATTCTTGGGATTCTTCGGTATGATCATTCAAATAGTGAAATACATTTTTTTATTGTTTGACCTGTGTTTCAAATTGGTTTACAATGTGGTCCAAAGTGTCCAATTTTTTATATGACCGCAAAAAATCGTAAATTTCTATCACATCATCAACGTTCCGCGTCGTCATCAGCTGCATTACGAGACACTTGATTTCTAGTTTACGTGAAATCTATGAAATTAAAACAAGCATTTGAAACTACATAAAGAAAGTTTCGGAATTAAGGGCCTAAAAAGGGGTTCAATATTTTTCTAGTTTCCAGACAACAACTTGTGTGTATATGTATGGATCTTTATGAAATTGTACCACATGAGATTCATAGCAAAAAAGGACGGTTGGGTAGATTTTTTGGGGTTATGGTCCAAACTGTTTATGATTTAGGGTATTTTCGGCCCTTTTTTAAATTGGTTCACATTGAGGTCCAATGGATTCCAAATTAAACTTCATTTAATTTCACAACAAAACTAAATATATGGAGTTCTTTGATATGCTGAGTATAACTACGTACCGGTATTTAGATTTTCGATTTTTGTGCCCCCTTATCAAATTGGTCCACCTTAAGGTCAAAAGAGTCAAAATTTAAGCTTTGTTAATTTCTTCAAAAATTGATTTATTTGGGTTCTTGTGTATACCTAATCTAACTGTGAATTAAGATTTTAAATTTTCAGTCCTGTTTTCATTTTTTTTAAATTAAGGTCAAAGGGTCCAACATTAAACTTAGTTTGATTTTAAAGAAAATTGAATTCTTAAGGTTCTTTAACATGCCGAATGTAAACATGTTTTTAACTTGTTGATTATGGGCCCAATGTTCAATAAAATAAAATTGAGAATGGAAATGGGGAATGTATCAAAGAGACAACAACCCGACCATAGAAAAAACAGCAGAAGGTCACCAACAGGTCTTCACTGTAACGAGAAATTCCCGCACCCGGACTTCAGCTGGCCCCTTAACAAATTTATACTAAAAATATATATTGTCAATAGTTATCAAAGGTACCAGGATTATAATTTAGTACGTCAGACCCGCGTTTCGTCTTCATAAGACTCCTCAGTGACGCTCAAATAAAAAATACCAAACAAGTACAAAGATGAAGAGCATTGGGGATCCAAAATTCCAAAAAGTTGTATACATGCAGAAATTGATTTTTTTATAGTTTGTTTGTGCTTGATTGTGCTTTTTTTATTTAATATGGCACTAGTTAAAATAAAAAGGATATGAAATATAATGTATGTGATTTTATTTCTTAATTTTCTTTATCAGGCCAACAAATCATTAATCTATTACCAAGTAATCGTCTGGAAACCACCAGGGTTCAGACACAAGGACACTCAACTACAATTTTGGGAGAGTATCGATCACTACTATGTAAGACATGTTATACATATAAACCAAGAAGGCCATGTGATATGCATTTATAATTACTTTAATCTCATGTATTAGTGTTTGTAATTACCAAGTTTCAAGGAGATGCACTTCATCAATAACAATGGCACAAATCTGTTCCTGATATACAGCTGACTCAACTAATATCTGATGCCAGAACTTGAATTTAAGCAGAATTTCTGGAGACAGATAAACTAGGGAATACAATCCCTTTTTTATGCCTGGAATAACACAGAGACCAACATTTACACAATGACACACAAAAAATGTTATGGAGTGACTGGCAAAAACTCATACAATACATTGAAGATATGTTGTTTAAAAGTTGATAATTACTTTTTGTTACTTCAATGCGTTGTAACCCCCTTCATCCTCGAGTACAGCATATGCTCTAAAAGTAATTTTTCAACATCCCTGAAAAAACTTTTCAGACATTTCTATTTTTTTTAACGCTTCATTTTTTAACCAATTCTTTCCCAATTCCCCAAAAGTTCACAACATTTTTTTTTAAGGTGAATCAAGAAGGGAGAGACCCTATATAATTGCTTATATATACACAGAACACATTCATGTATGAATCAAAGATGAACCTTTTGGATGAGGTCCACTATTTTTCATTATTAAAATTACTAAAATGTCATCATTAACTGTAAAATGGTTCGAATATAGACCTATTTGTTGAAATTACTTGGCATAGGCCTATTCAGCTCTTTTAAAAAATATTTGACTTTTTTTAAATTGACCCCCCCCCCCCCTCTTTTTTTGACTTATTTTTACTCCCTTTTCTGGTATTATTAAATTGACCCCCCCCCCCCCCCCTTTTTAGACTTATTTTTACTCCCTTTTCTGGTATTAAATTTACCTTCTATTGTTTCATCAGACATGTCTGTTCTTTGCATAATGCAGATGTTCGAAATACCCTGCGATTTAGTTGCTGCACATTGATCGTACATTAAACTTTTTAAAGGTGAAAAATTCATTTTTTTTTGGCCAAAAACTTCTTCATGTAATATTGGCAATATTTGGAAACAAATACTTTTCCCATATCCTTTTGGTAAAATACCAACAGAATGGTTCCCTTTCATCACATTTTCAATGATTTGAGTTTGTTTTTCTTTTAAGAAGAAAGGAAATTTATATGTCCCCCTTATTTTCTTTATTTGTTTAAATGATATCCTGATTTTTCTAAAAAAAAAAAAATAATAAAAAAAAATATTCGAATCCCTATTTAATAAACTAAAATATTGTGGTCAAGCCGATGAAAAAAAACTATTCCGACTGACGAAAAAAACAACTCAAATCTTCCCCCTTCAAATTAGATGGTTGGTCCCTAATACAATACAACAATGCACTCTTACTTTGACATGTTTGGTGATGGTGTAGATGTAACAGGTTGTTTAATAAGATAACTTGGTGTAGTTGTCCATGTTGATAAACCCCCAAGGGTGACTGGGGAATAGAAATATGATCACTTGGTAACTTCTCCCGACCGGCAGTAAAACGCTTGCCGAAGTGAGGCGTCCGTTTGACTGTGCGGGATGTATCAAGTTCGCAGTCACGTCCGGTCAGAAAGGGCACGTTAAATCAAATGTCTCGTGTAAAGTGAGTGCCACGCTCTTTATACGTAAAGAACCCTTACAACAACTTTTTGAGGGCCCGTACGTGGCCTGTTGTAAGGCAAAATTTCTGTCCCTATCCAAAATATTCTCATTTTCCAGTGGCATTCGGAATTTCCCCCGACTATCATCCTTTATGGCCTCTATTATGACAAGACCTACCTATTGTATTTATTGTGAACTTGTTCTTGTCCTGAATATGTATGAAATATTTGCCAAATATAGTACTGTCATCATCATTATCATTCAGAACTTGGTTTACTGACAAGTGTCTAGTCATTAAAGATGACTTCCTGTAATAAAATTAGAATTCATTAACTCTCAAACAATTTTATGAAATGTCATAAAGACAACACGAGTAAATTCCAGTAATACAGCCTACTAAAGTTGGCATCAATTTTCTTGTAAAAATCTGTTGAAGGAATGCTTCTGACCCCACTTAGCCACATCAGAATATGTTCCAGGAATAAAATAATCCTGTTAACATGGGCCTTTGAATCTGTTTATAAAAATAAGACTTATTTTATTCACTGATATACAAGATCAGTCAATCAAACATTTTAACAACAATGAGTCCACAACATAAGTGGTAGGTAGATGTGTGATAATTATACCAAATGTTTAAAGTCCTCAATTTGCACCATGACAAGTAATTTTTTTCTGCAAACATTCTTCACTCTTTTCTTCCTGCATTTTTCATTTAAAGAAAAGTTGCTATGTGCATTGTTATATTTGTTTTACAGGAATTGTTTTTCTTTTAATACACCAGTATATCATAAAGTTAATATTAAATCAATAACTTCGAATACGAATTGTTTAGAAATATATTTAAAGATTTATTCAACATTAAATACGTGCTTCTTGGTCTTTTTACTTCAATAGAGATTGGAGACGAGTCCACCCTCACAACATCAACGTTGATTATCTAGGGATTACAGCATAACTACGTGGATGCCCCTAAATATAATAAGCATAATCCCGAAAAAGAAAAAAATATATGACCATGATAAGAGATGCAACATATGCAGTTAGTTTTGTATTATTTTAATTTTAGTTTCTTGTGTGCAATTTGGAAATTAGTATGGCGTTCATTATCACTGAACTTGTATATATTTGTTTAGGGGCCAGCTGAAGGACACCTCCGGGTGCGAGAATTTCTCGTTACATTGAAGACCTGTTGGTGACCTTCTGCTGTTGTTTTTTCTATGGTCGGGTTGTTGTCTCTTTGATACATTCCCCATTTCCATTCTTTAACAAATATATCTTTTTCGTTAACAAAACTTTTGATGTCATCTACGTTACATTTCATCATGTGATTTAGAATTGAGGCGTCATTGTTTCTGGATAAGCAAGGACCAAAAATAGAAACAAAATGGCCAGTTGTTGAAACAACGACCATTGGTTTTACAAAATGGTCTTGACTTATCTAGGCTGAACAATTTCCTTTGAATAGAAAAAATATTGTTCTTCTGGATACAGATATACAGATGGGTGCGGTCCTAACCGTGACAAAAGTTAACTTAAAGCAGACTTGTTGACTGCTTTCTAAGTTAACTTGAGAATGTTTAAGCAGTCAAGCAAGTTAACTTCGTCGTTGGTGGACCAGACCTACGATCTGCTTTTTTAGGACTGCTGCAGACCTATCGACAGGTCTGCTCCGGACCTGTGGACAAGTCTGCTTTTGACCAGTCCTGGTGACAGGTCTGCCTGACAAGACCTGAGGACAGGTCTGCTTCTGACCAGACCTGTGGAAAAGTCTGCTTTTGGCCAGACCAGAGGACAGGTATGCTTATGACAGATTATAGTTACAAGAAATTTCATATCAGACTTGAGCATTTATTAAAATATGTAAACAACATTCGCATTGTTTTTCCACAGATGTCAAATTTAATTATTTACTCGCTAGACTCTACTAGATATTATACAAAATTCGTTTTTTTTTTTTATGTTATATACAGGTATTCTTATACATAACCCAATGGCTATACAATTACATTGAGCTACTCATAAAGGAAATGAGAGTGTTTTTTTTATTAGACGGCGGATAGAAAGGTTATCCAACGCATCGGAAACATATTCTTATATCACGGGATATCAACATCATTGTCTACGTTGCTTCGTTCACCGTTTTTCACCTGTCCCCTCCTAAATGTATACATGCATGGATATTTTATTGTTATTCAACTTGTTTGCATTGGATTTACTATTCTATTTTCCGCAGAATATTCTAACAGAAATTTGTACACCTCAGTATCTAAGTACGTCACTTCTGTATTGGAGAAATTATTCGTAAACTTAAGTAGAGGGTCAATGTTGTTTGCAATTGCAAAGAACTCATCAATTTGTGATTTGTTGCACTCTGTAATCATGAAACCATCGTCACGATATTGACAAATCATGCTATTTTTAAATTGAAATCTGTTTAAGATTTTTGTAAGTATTGTTGACAGATGCAGATCGGTGGCAGTGGGTGATAATATTCCACCTTGTGGCGCCCCTATAACTTGTTTATATAAAGTCCCATTAAATTGGAACTCATTGTTTTCCAATATAATTTTTGCAAAAGATAATAGATCTGATTTGTTTGGTACTTTAAACTTATACTTTGTTCGATCAATTTGATCTAAGAAATTCTTGGTTGTATCTAGTAAATTGTCGATGTTCATGTTTGTATACATTGAAGTTACATCATAGGCAATTAGTGTACAGCTACGTACACAGGTCTTTGACTCTATCCTATTGATAAAATCTTTTGTGTCTTGAATGTAAAACTCTAGTTTCCTCAATGAAGGTTTTAATATTAAATCTAAAAACTTTTCAATTTTTCTTGTTGGAGAAATGCATTTATTGATTATAGGCCTAAAAGGCACAGCTAATTCTCCAATTTTATACCCATCTATTTTGATAGCTTCTAATGAGTCTTGCCGAATTTTATGTATCTTTGGAAGAAGGTACATGTATCCATGTTTAGGATTTTTGCAGTCACTTAAGAAGTTATAAGTGTGCTCATCAATTTCTTTGTTGTTTATTTACAATCTTTGAAATAGATTGATTGATTGTTGGTTGCTTTACGCCGCATTAGCACAAAAAGGCTATATCGCGGCGAGAGCTAATTCGAATATTTTTACAATTTAAAGCATATTTTTAAAATAAGACAAAAGGTCCTTCAATACACTAAAATTCTTGACTAAAGCAAATTGATTATATACAAATAAAAATGAACAGTAAAATAACGTGATAAAAATTAAAATCGATTTAAATATAATAACATTTTTATATTTTATAATAAATTCCAATTTCTTTTAAAAAAGCAACAATATTTGTAAATGGAACATTATTAAATAAATCATACATATTATTGACATTGAAATGCTTTCTTTGTTGTTTATTTACAATCTTTGAAATAGATCTAGTGATAAGCTCTGTGTTTGTATGATTTATTTTCTTGTAATGATCACTGTTTAAGTGATTAGTTCCTGCATTAATATAATCAAGTGTGTTTACGACAACAGTTGTGTTGTTTTTATCTGCCTTAGATATATAGATGCTGTCATCTTTTATGAGATAATTGAAAGCTGTACGCTCTGCTAGTGTAAGGTTGTGTTTGAGCTGTTTAACCTTTAATCTAGAAATTTCAAGTTTTGTATCAGTTATGTAACCTTCAAGGGCATTATTTCCGTTAGGAGGAATATGCCCTGTTTGTAAGTATAAAGGATGGATTTCTTTAATTGTGTTTGTAGAGTATTGAAATCTACATCTCAATTTTCTAGCTAGTTCAAGAAAATCCTTCATGATTTGTTTACGTATGTAAGTACTTGAAACTTTAGGGGTAGGAATAAACTTTATCCCTTTTCCCAAGAGGAGATATTCCTCATTTGTCAGTAGTCTACTGGACAAGTTCAACACAAACTTTTTGCAAGATTCTTCTCGAATCTTTCTTGATTTGTACTTGTTATTTAAAGTTATTTAATTTACGGGTTTTAAGTTTTTCCCGTTTTCTTTTGTTCCTATATCTACAGGAACTCCTTAATCTTCTGCAAACCATCCTAACAGTAATAGTAAATTGGTAAGACTGTTTGCAGAAGGAAGAGCAGCATATGACAAGCATGCGCAATGCACAACAAACTATTAACCAATAGACGCTTAGCAGAAGATAACACACAGGTGAAAGAAAAGATTTAATATTTCCAATTATAATATAAACACGTAAATCCAATATTGTAATAAATCCAAGTGAGATGACACACACATAACTGACAACTTAGAAATTAAAATCCTTAGAAGATTCACTGAACTATAGTAACTAAAATCCTACACTATACTAATAGAATCATTGTATGCAAAACAAAATATTAAAATTTTTTGAATTTCTTACATGAAAAGTGCACGAAAAATATAAAACTACCCATAACACTTCAGTTTTGTACATTTCATGAGCAGAAAAATATATAATTGAGTCAAAATACAAACATATAATACATTCAAAGTAACCTAATGTGTGATTGGAAAAGCTCACATAGCCATTTTAGCCAGGCGAGCTAAAAATAAAATTAAAGTGAAAAGAAATCGCTCGTGAAAGTCTATAGACGTCGCGTACGGTGTTGGTAATATTACGGGTTTTGCTTTCCAGTTCGTCGATCTTTATAGCATTTGTTAGAAGTTTTGGAATTGATAAATATGTAAATGTGAATATCAAAATCTGTGTATAAATTAAAAGTAGAAATTGAATATGCCTTAAAATAAATACTATTTTTTTTCATTTTGTAACTCGAATGGTCCCTAATAACACTGGTTTTTAACGTGTAGACAAGTAACACCGCGACATATGTTTAGCGTTGCTTTGAAGTTATTGCCATTTTTTAAACTTATTAAGTTGTACTCCTACTCTTTGGTGTTAATGGTGTATGTTTTATTTATGACGTCATCGTTAACTGGACGCGTCTGACGAGGACGATAAGCTCACTTTGTTTTGTGGCCAAGCCAAAAATTCCAAAAAAATATGGATAGGGGTCAAATTAAGAGTGATTTTTAAAGGTAATTCAAAAAGATTATTCCGAAAATGATATATTGACCATTGAGCTCTCATACTTTCATAACACAGTTCTATCATATTTCAAAGTAACAATAATGTGTGAAATCATTGAAAGATAAAAAAGAATGATTGTCTAACTTCAATCTATATAAGTATAATATAAAGTTGTCATGCTCATCCAGATATTTGTGGACACAGCATATGTTCTTCAATTAGGTTGTCCTACAATACACGTACAATTTATGGTCTTAAATTTACAGATTTACTTTTATAATTTTAATTTTCTCATTATTTCTACATCTTCAAAGGGGTGTTGCTGAAAAATGAGAGATAATCTGCCTTTGTACCGTACAAGTTTCTGCTTGATTGTTTATCCATGCCAATATTTCTAGGTTTTTATTATCATCAGTTGAAGAATTGTTACTGGTCCCTACTATTTTTTCTTTTAAAATATCTGCCTCTTCAGGGCATATAGTATCACACAGCATATATATGCCCTTTGAAAGCTTTTTCTGAGTATCTGCGGTATGTACGTTCACTTGCATCACATAAGGGTTGTTGTAAGTCTCACAAATCGGTAAAGCCGAATACGATACCTTTTCTACTATCTACACGAACCCCAAGAGAAAAATAGCTGAGTCATAAGGAATTTAACAAATGGTAAATTCTTCTTCAAGACGAAATACAGTCTGTGTTGAAATTGAACTCGATTTTAACCCCTTCTTGTCTAAAGTCAAAAGACGGAGACTGGCAAGCAACTGCAGAGGCTAACCTAGCGAAATTGCGTGTATTTGTATTGACAGACCTTACTTGTGCCTTCTTGAACTCCGGCAAATTCTAACTTTTCTGTCTTTGTAGAGTGTTTCAAGGACCTTAAAAACAACTTCTTATGTATCTAATTTGACTGTGCAAAAAGAACAGTGGAAGTTTATATTATACTTGTTTATACCTTCTGATCACAAAGGTTTTCCATCAATAACATTGCCACTATTCTCTGTACACGGCTCAATTCTATATTTCTTGATTACATTAAAATGGCATAAACAAATGCAGCTTTCGGTATAACTCGTTCAATTTTGGTATAGCAGGATCGTTGCTAAGGTGGAAGCATGGTTGAAAATAGTACTGGTAATTTTTCCATCATTTTCTTTGATTATTCAAGACCATTCCAGAGATTTTAAGCTATCGCCAATTTTTTTTCATCAGTTCACTTACAAAAAGCAATTTCCTGTTTCCCATAGTAGAAAATGATGAGTCTTTTTCTAAACATAGTTCAGAAATGACTCCGTTTCTAAAGTAATCGATCTTCATTAGTGCACAGGCCCCCAAGGGTGACTGGGGAATAGAAATATGGTCACTTGGTCTTCTCCCGACCGGCAGTAAAACGCTTGCCGAAGTGGGGTACGTTTGGCTGCGGGATGTATCAAGTTCGCAGTCACGTCCGGTCAGAACGGGGACGTTAAATCCGATGCCTTGTGTAAAGAGAGTGCCACACTCTTTGCACGTTAAGAACCCTTACAACAACTCTCTAAGGGGTCCGTAGGTGGCCTGTTGCAAGGCAAAATTTCTGTTCCTATCCAATTTACCCACTTTTTCCAGTGGCAGTTCAAATTTCCCCGACCATCATCCCAGATGGCCTCTATTGTATCAACCTACCTATTGTATTTAATGTCAACTTGTTCTCGTCCTGAATATGCATGAATTATTTGCCACTGGTCTCTTGGGCCTCTCCCGACCGGCAGTATCCCATTGTGTATTAATTTCGCAGTCACCTCCGGTCAGAATGGGGACGTTAAATCCGATGCCTCGTTTAAAGAGAGTGACACGCTCTTTGCACGTTAAGAACCCTTGCAACAACTCTTCGAGGGTCCGTAGGTGGCCTATAGCAAGGCAAAAGTTCTGTCCCCGTCCAATATACCCTAATTTACCGGTGGCAGACCAAATATTCCCGACCATCATCCAAATGGGTCTCTATTATGACAAGACATTCCTATTGTATATACTAGTATTGTGAAGTTGTTCTCGTCCTGATTATATGCATGAAATATTTGCCACTTTACGTTAAGCTACCAACAATCAATCAACCACATGCGTGATAATTACACTAGTTTTATGTTTGTTAGTATTGATCAGCAACTACTTGTGGCAATGGCTCAACTGCCTTTGATGCTGGACAAGAGAGAAAAGGGTGCCAGTACCACAACTAGAACACATTGTTTAGATCTGTATAGAATTTGTATTTTTTTTTAATTGTTCTTAGACTTTATTTTACTAGAGTGCATTCATTTTTTAGAACTTGATGGACACACTGTCGTAAAGGCATCTAGTTTCAAATTTCATATCTGTTAGCAAACATTCCATTTGAAAGGTTAAAAAACATGAAATCTTATGATTTCTATTATGATTCAATGTTTTTATATTTTAAACCTGCATATCTTTATTAGATGATTTGAATATTGTATGTTACTCTGACTTGGTTGTATGTGTTGCTCTCTATGTATTGCAGTTTATTAAAAAAAAATGACCCAATAACAACGTGTTGTATCAAACAAACTACATTGAACTGGTCAGTAGATTTAACAATCTGTTGTAATCTCATGAAAATGCGCGGGGATAAAAAAAAAAGTATACATACAATCATTTGAGACTTTGACCCAACTTCATTGATATTTTAAAACTGACAAGAATTTCTTTACAAAATTATCATTGAATTCGTACGAAAAATTACTGAAGAATAATTTACACTTTCTTTTCCAGAAAGACCAGATGTGGCAAGAAATACCTGCTAAGCATAATAACTGTACATCACCATGGGTAATGTACCATAAGTCACCTTCTGGAAGGAATGATTTTCAAAGGCAACACCATGTACCAACACTCTTGTTCTGCCAACACCATGTACCAGTTACGGCTCATTTGTGCAAAATATGAAGTTCGGTATTTTAAATACACAAGGCTTCATGTGTGAGTGAATTTAATAGTTATAATTGTATGTGTGCATGACTTGATATGTATGTTTTTTTTTTGTTCTGTTCCGTTTCTTACGGTTTTTACAGTACTTCAGAGAGTAATTAAACCAAGGGAATTGTGGGTAGTTGGCTGTAAACTAAATAAATTTAAAACATGAATCCTTAGCTTATTCTTATTTCTTAGGACTTTAGCATTTCAGTGTCCAACACCTCTGCACATTGCTAAATGTTTCTTTATTACTGAGTTTCTGATTGATGAAACCAATAATTTAGGCTGAATTCAGGAACCTCAAGAGACTTTTCAAGTCCAACATCATCTAAAATAAGCCCAATTCTTTAAAAACGACTATCAAATTTATCCCCAATGCTTGGATTAACCCAAAAGTAATTCGGATGTTGGTGTATATTCCGAAAAAAAAGTAAAATAACAAAAATACTAAACTTACTGGAAAATCCATTCGTAAAGTCCATAATCACATAACAAAACGCATCAAAAATTAAATTGTTAATTAACAACACCTCTAAAGCCGTAGAATTGTGTAATAATATTAACGGTACCAATTTTCTTGCACTAGATGCACTTTTCGACAATACATGTCTTTTCAGTGATGCTCGTGGCCAAAATATTTGAAATCCAAAGCTTATATAAAAGATGAAGAGCTATAATCCAAAAGGTCCAAAAAGTATAGCCAAATCCGTGAAAGGAATCAGAGCTTTGCATGAGGGAGATATATTCCTTAATGTATAATTTCTAATATTTTGTAACAGCAAATTTTAATAACACACAAAATCCGTATTTTCATGAAAGTATGTTTGTTTATTTGGTTATAGTTTTGTCTTCAGGTGTTTTTGTTTCTCTTAATGTAAGTACATACAATAATTTTTTATAATTTAATTTGGTTGAATATATAGCGAATTCCTAAACAGAAACTACTATTTGTGGTTATCTTGTGAAAAAATGAAAATGATCCACAAAACAATACAACCAAATACACCTGTGTCAATTCTGATTCTAATGGTACCAGAACATTGGGTGTACTGGAGAGTTTTGGGAGTCCCAGGAAGATGTTTCTATTTGAGAACAAATCAGGGAGACCTTTGTTAGTTTGTTCAGTTATTGTGGATCAGAGGAAGGGAGCAACGACCACCAAACTGAGACGGAAATTGTGTCTTTGTGGGTTTACTTTTAGACTTTAATTCTATAAAGCATAAGTGACAGTTGAAGGAGACATGTTATCCTGAGCCTCTAGTTTCTGTTACTGATATGTAACGGAAGTCTGTATGATGGTTCTTGCTTTCAAAGACAAACAAGGGCTACTTCCCTATTGGAGTTTATAGGACGACAAGATGTCTAAAAAGAGGGACCATCTTTATCATAAACACCTGAATGTTCTTATAAAAAACTAGATGAAATCTTCAAAAATGTATCTGATATGAGCCTTGATATAATTTCTGACACAGATATTTCAGATCATGACACCAGAAGTAAAGATTTGTATAACGATTTGTCAACATTTACAACATTTAAAGAGTTGGTATTACTATGCTTTATAAAAAGAATGGCCAACGTAGATACAAGTATCTTGTCTTAGGGAGCGATAAATCCTACTTTGTAAAGAATCACTCTGATTCAAACAAAAAATTCTCTAACAACCGATATTATCAAGATGCTTGATTTCTTGATTGACAACATATTTGTTACGTTCGGAGGTCGTGTTTTTCAACAGACTACGGCATCCCAATGGGAACAAACTGTGCCCCTCTACTTGCTGACTTGTTTCTTTATTATTATGAGGCTGACTTCATGCAGGAACTTCTTAGGAAGAAAGATAAGAAGTTAGCAATATCCTTTAACTCTACTTTCCGCTATATAGATGACGTTCTTTCACTAAACAATTCAAAATTTTGTGACTGTGGATCGCATCTATCCCATCGAATTGGAGATAAAGGATACTACAGATACAGTTTGGATTTCAAATATTTTGGCCACGAGCATCACTGAAGAGACATGTATTGTCGAAATGCGCATCTGGTGCAGGAAAATTGGTACCGTTAATGTTGTTAATACAGTTAAGTCGGCTTCATATCTTGACTTACATCTAGAAATTAACAATGAGGGTCGATTGAAGACAAAACTTCACGACAAAAGAGATGATTTCAGCTTTCCAATTGTGAACTTTCCATTTCTAAGTAGTACATTCCAGCAGCACCTGCATACGGAGTATATATCTCCCAAGTGATACGATATTCCCGTGCTTGCATTTCCTATCATGATTTTCTTGATAGAGGGTTACTGCTCACAAGGAAGCTATTAAACCAAGAGTTCCAAATGGTAAAGTTGAAATCATCCCTTCGTACATTTTACGGACGCCACCACGAGTTGGTTGACCGTTATGGAATAACCGTTTCACAAATGATATCGGATATGTTCCTTACGTCGTAACTACAATCCTTCCATTTCATGAATTTGACCTACCGAATTAGACTCTTTACCGGATTTGTAATCACATAAGCAACACGTCGGGTGCCGCATGTGGAGCAGGATCTGCTTACCCTTCCGGAGCACCTGAGATCACCCCTATTTTTTGGTGGGGTTCGTGTTGTTTTTTCTTTAGTTTTCTATGTTGTGTCATGTGTACTATTGTTTTTCTGTTTGTCTTTTTCATTTTTAGCCATGGCGTTGTCAGTTTGTTTTAGATTTATGAGTTTGACTGTGTCTTTGGTATCTTTCGTCCCTCTTTTACAAACAGGTCTAATTTTAATCCTACCGAAAGTTGTTAACAAATTAATCAAAATGCCTTGCTGTCAAATGAATATAAATAAGTCCTAATGATGATTTACCAACTCTAAAATATAGAGTTCGACACCCTACCCAGAGGCGTGAACAGAGCAGTCAATCTCCAAAAAATGAGTCGAACAATGGTATGCACACACAAGAAGAAACCATTGTTATAACGAACTCGCCAGAAAAAGACAAGTACAAATGCATTTCAAGCTCATCTGATGATGAACCAGTAACGAAGAGGACACGATTTCGATGATGGAGACAGTAACCGAAGTAGTAGATAAACTACCATGGAATATAGATGGTAACTGCATTTTCAAAATTGAGTATAATAAAGCAGACGGCCAAAGAATGAAATGATCAAAAGATGGGAGACCATGGGAGAGATATCATAATTCTTACACAGAATTTCTCAAAGAAATGGGGTACTTGTCTTCGCGCCAGATGTAAAGGTTTATACCAGTGCAATAACTATTGCTGCCCTTTCATGACACAATACAAGAAGCCAAACAGTATGCACATTATAAAACACGATGATATTAGCCACTGTGAAGATTGTAACAGCCGAATGACATTTATATCATGTCTTGCAGTAAAGATATAGGAAATTCCTACAACCTCAAATCTTATGACTGTTTTTCATACTGGTATTCATACATGTTATCCAATCAAAAACCCAGATATTCCAAAATCCGATTTCATGGATGCAATTCATTAGGCACTAAGCAGTAAACCTATAAGATTTCAAACCGACTTATGATGAGAAAAATACAACATTCTTCATCTAGAAAAGAAGTAGAAAACTTAGCAGAAAGTCTTACAGATACCAGAAAAGCTAGAAACCTAAAGCAAAACATTCTTGACCCTGAACCTCTTTCAATTAAATTAGGAAACCTTCAGGTTTAAATCAATACGACGAACCGTATCTATTATTTGAGTATATAAAAAATATTCAAATTTAAATTATGAGTGTAAATTAGGACATACCTTAATATAAGCAGATATTGAATAAATGCCAATGAGACAATTCTCCAGTAGAGATTAAAAGACATACATATCAAAATTATATTTCACCTTAAAACCTTCAATAATGAGCAAAAACCAAAGTCTACAGATTGCTTGAGAGCAATGGCACCCAAAAAGAAAGTAATTAGGATCTTAATGATAATGAAATTGTCTAGCCTTATTTATATATTACTATGTATAATTGGGTTGCGTTGAAGAAATTCAATTTCATTAATATATGCATTTATTTTAACTTTTTTACACTTATTTTGAGATTGTTTATGCATGTGCTTGTCATTTTCAGTTATCCAAAGAAAATAATGTTATAAATATTCATAAAAAAAGAATTACATTATATATTTTTAGAACAATATAACTGTTCTAAAAAGTTTATAAACTAGTACATTTAGCATAATATATCTGTAGGAGATATCCAAATGTTAGAGAAATATAGGGTGATAACAGGAGGAGATCGGTTGACCAAAGTAAGGTTTGCAGCAGCTATCAATCTTAGACTGATGTCATCTACTTCAACGGGAAGATTAGATCATGTCCAACCAGTAGTATGTGAACTGTGGCATTATCTTGACTTCGAGTTTAAATAGTGCATGTTATATTAATAAAAAATCTGTCATTTTTTTTTAAAGAAATGTACAACAATATGCTTCACCTGAGTGTAGCTCATTTTAAGTTTCGTGACAATCAAAAACTATGCTCTCCTGAATTGAAAAAAAGATGATCTTGATGCAATAATACACATGACGATCTCACAATAGGTAGGTTATCTTATTTTATGCTTTAATTGAAAACAAAATCTTATTGAATTACAGGGTCAAACTGCAAGGAGCAATCCTTCTCACCTGATATTTTATTTACCATTGATGCATGCATTTACTTTCTTGTTACTGTTTTTAACCAATGCATTAACATTGAAAGGATCTCAACATTCTGAACATATTTGCACATGTTATATTATTCACACTCAAAGAAGTTATTAAGATAATCAACACATTTTCCACACATCAATTTTATTCATAATTATCATTGTCCAAATCAGCATCATCCTTATCTGTGTAGTTAATTTCTCTTTTGAAATTAGAAAAGTATGATACATAATAAAAAATTTCTTTTTTCTTTTTATAAATAGAAATGTTACAATCTTTGTATAGAAAAGAGAGATATATGATGGAAGAAGGAACAATGTCCTACTTTAGAAATGTGTGGGAAAAAATGATGTTAATGGGAAGGTCAAAGGTCATCTCAAGACTCATACTGAGTTCTTCAAGATCCTTACAGAGTCCCTTATCAGAGAACAGGCTCTTGAACTGTTCAATATGAATGAGACATTAGATGATATATTTCCCGCTGGTATAGACAAGGCATGCCGAGCCACAAAAGAGTTTGCTATGCGTAACATTGGCAACTCGCTACTCGACATGCTGAGTTTCCTGCAAGTGGGAATGACTACAGACGATGAAAAGTTTAACTACTGTAGTAACCTTTGTCTTCGAGGAATACATTACCTGCAATTGGAGGATTCTGCCAAGGAAGGCAATTTGCAATGGTCTCACCATATTTGAAGGTTTGCATTCCTATATTTTACCAGCATTCTTGTCTATTGAAATACATGGTGGAGTGTATAGACTACCTCATGAAAGTGAATTATTACATGTCTCCGACAGCCTAAGGATTCTGGAGTGGAGTTTTTGTAAATTTTTAGAGGTAGTGTTGGGAACAATGTAGAAGCTGACTTGGTACAGGAACACCCTGTAAGGAATCAGAAGGATCTGATAAGGGGGCTAGGTGCTACAAAAACTGAAAATGCCATATCGTCAGAAACCGCAGCTTTCAGGTTATGATCTATTCTGACCTGAAACTTTAACTATACATATGAGGGAGACTGACGATCCACCAGGACTAAATCGAATGATATTAATTGGACAATTCAGCTGCAGATCTTAAAAGAAGCGAAAACGTTCTGTGTTACTTTCAGGTTTCTTCACCTAATAGACAATTAAACCTCCTTCCAGATTTGCTCTAAACGCTTTGGTTTCAGAGTTATAAGCCAAAATCTACATTTTACCCGTATGTTCTATTTTGAGCCATTGTGGCCATCTCGGTTGTTTGGCTAGGTCACACCACACATTTTTTTAAATTAGATACCCTAAATGATGATTGTGGCTAAGTTTGGTTAAATTTGGCTCAGTAGTTTCAGAGAAGATTTTTGTGAAAGTTTATGGACGCCGGACGCCAAGTGAGGAGAAAAGCTCACTTGACCTTTTAGGTCAGGTGAGCTAAAAAGACGTTTTTAAACAAGGTAACAATGACATATGGTTGCCATAATAGCTGTATCATTAACATTTTAACCACTTCCCATATTCGCAATTAGGACAATAGAAGAAAATTATGCAACGCAAAAACAAAACTTACTTGTAAATATGAAATTCTCTTTACGGTATGAGTTTTTTTCATTGTTGGAGATTGTACAGTAGTACCTGTAATTGCTTATACCTATTCTTATTCCCTTTAGTTTGATAAACTCACTAACTATTGTCTAGACATTGCACCACATCTCCTTATTTTTATATGCATTACATTAACATGAACAATTGTAATTATATATCAAAGCAAAATGAATTGCTCGACTTTCATTTATACATCCTTTGGCAAAATACAAGTTCTAAACTGACACAATATATATTTATTTACATAAAAATAAAATTTAGTATACGACTCATTACAGGTATAAAAATGTACAGCTGTGTCATGATTTGTGAAATCTGTGCTGAACACGTAGTTTGAGTAATTCCATCTGTGAAGCTCAGCAATAGTTCGTCAGTTTGTGAGGGACAGTTATAAATCCTTTCTGCAGGATGAATGACTTTTCAGGAAAACCAACTTCACAAATCAAACCTTTCCTTTTGATTTCGCCTACAATATCCATCCAGTTTAGTTCTTTTGGTTTAACGGGAAACCGTCCAGATTTTTAATTTTGCAAACTTGCTATTGTGTTAAAGTGGTGAATTCCTGTTGATTTATTGATTGATTGATTGTTGGTTGCTTTACGCCGCATTAGCACAAAAAGGCTATATCGCGGCGAGAGGTAATTCGAATAATCTTTACAATTTAAAGCATATTTTTAAAATGAGACAAAAAGTCCTTCAATATACTTAAATTCTTGACTATGAAAGCAAATTGATTATTTATCCTGTTGATTTAAATCCCGCAACTATGATAACTCTTGTAAAGGCCTTCTCATATGCCTGTCTACTTGTTTTAGGGGCTGATTCCTTGTTTAATGTTGTAGGGGTCACAGGTACAATATAAGTATCAATATTCCTTCATTAAAGGACCAAACATTGTGCGTTCAAGAGGACACAAGAAGTGCGTGGTATGGGGTGGAAAATACCTCTTTTATGTTGGCAAGAGCTGCTTTTAGCAGTCCAAATGTCTCGTATGAGTGATGTGAATTCAAAATTAGAACCAGTGTCTGAGAAACACGTTGTTAAACCAATCCTATCCCAGCTCATCATCCATCCCGGCTTTTGGATGGAAACGCCACTTGGCGTATTCTAGTCCTTAAAATCCTGGTACCTTTGAAAAAATGGAAATGGGGAATGTGTCAAAGAGACAACAACCCGACCAAATAAAAAAAAACACAACAGCAGGAGGTCACCAACAGGTCATCAATGTAGCGAGAAATTTCCGCACCGGAGGCGTCCTTCAGCTGGCCCCTAAACGAATATATACTAGTTCAGTGACAATGAACGCCATACTAATTTCCGAATTGTACACAAGAAACTAAAATTAAAATAATACAAGACTAACAAAGGCCAGAGGCTCCTGACTTTGGACAGGCGCAAAAATGCGGCGGGGTTAAACGTTTGCGAGATAACTGCTCAATGCATATTGTGTGATATTTGGTAACGCGGTGTTTTGACTTTCGCCACAGTGAATGTTGGAATGTTTCCCCCCCCCCCCCCCCCCCCCCCCCTGCATTGAGAAGGGTTATGTTTCCGCGTGTATTCCCTACACGACGAGGAATTGTATAACCAACCCTTCGCACTGATACCCTAGTAGACTGATGTTTTAGATTGTTCCTAGTTTAATCCATATTCCAGATTGATGAATGGCTAAGTTCTTGTTGGCATAAGAGCAGTGAAAAGGCCAAACTCATCAGGTGGATACACCAACAAAGTGAACATGGGAGGTACTAGTACTTGTATGTCCTTGTACATCACAAAAACAAATGGACACTAAATACACATGAGATTGCGTTTTAACTGTTTCATTGTGCAGGAGTTGCGGTGAACTACTTTTCCCTGTTGGTATGTCTTTGATGGATTTGTGACAGTTCCTACACTGTGCTGATTTGTGTAAGATTATGAACGGATGGTTCTTGGAATGAAATGGACTTTAAGCCAATATTCAATAGGGATTCCGACAACGTCACAGTAGTCTTGATCACCCCCGATTCGAATCGTTTTTCCGTTATAGTTTTGTGAGAAATTATCATGCGGTATCGGTTTTTTTCGACCGTGAAAAGGCATATGACACTGTATGGAAGTTTGGCAAAATGTCACGGCACATCTGTTTGTAAAAATTGTAGAACAACCAGTTCCTGTTAGTCTTTATTTTAAAAATTGAACGTCTTACGTAATAATGCATGTTTTTGTCGAAATGCGAATCTGGTGCAGGAAAATTGGTACCGTTATTTTTTATACAGATTAAAACCGTCGACAAGAATAGGACTTCATGGAGAAGAACGGTGATCTTTTGGAATTTATTAAGTTTTTAGATGGGGATACAAAAGAAGAGGCAATAAGAGCCATGGAAAATTACTTCTCCAGTTTATGGAAGGTGATGAATATTTACAAAACTCAATACTGAATAAAACTTTCACAGATTCTTTAATAGATCAGAACCGTCGGTTGATTTCACCTTTCCTAAATTTTGAAAATGTCGTCCGAAAGCGCAACGTAACCAAATCAAAGATGTCTTTTTTTTTCCAGCTATACGCAATACTAGACAAATAAAGGCAACAGTAGTATACCGCTGTTCAAAACTCATAAATCCATGGACAAAAAACAAAATCGGGGACGAGAATCACAAATATAACATCAAACCCAAATACATGAATTTGGGATAGACAAGTAGCGTGCCACGTCTTATCTTAATATCTCAAAAATAAGAGAAAACAAACGACACACACAGAAACGAGCAATAATATAACAATTAGCCATCTTTCTGACTTGGTACAGAACATTTTTAAATGGAGAATAAAAATGGTGGGTTGAACCTGGTTTTGTGGCATGCATAATAATTTCAACATTTTTTATTCAATTTAAACTATTTTTTAATATATTTATTCGGAAGTTACCCTTATTGGTAATTTTTCCAAATTTTACTGTCAATTTGACTTTTAGTTAACCCTGCCACTTTCTGATTTATTGAAGTAAAATTGAACCAATCACCGCTTTATTTAAAAAAAAAATATTTTTTTTGATAATTGCATTTGATGTTCCATTAAATCGGTCATTTGATTAACATAGTTTTCTAATATGTATTGACAATTGACTTAGAAGTAAAATTGAACCAACCACAGCTTTATTTACAAATTTCAACATTTTTTTATTCAATTTTAACTTTTTTTTTATATATTTATTCCCTTATTGGCAATTTTTCCACATTTTACTGTCAATTTGACTTTTAGTTAAATCTGCTACTTTCTGATTTATTGTATAAGATGAGACCTTAAATCTATTGATTGTATATAAGCAAGTAAGTGTCTAATGTGATAACACCCTGCATTGCCACTTTTGATAAAGGCTTTTATGATGTGGGGAAATGTTGTCTTCATCCAAATTATTATTCAAAATGCATGCTACAGAGTACCAACCCTGTTTTCCATCGTCTAAGATGTGGATGTAGCAATGTAGTTTTAATTCGTAAAGTTCTTTTTAGATTGCAAAAGTGAAGTGCCACGAGATTCCATTTTTGCCAAAGAAATATGTCTGTTTTTTTCTATGAGGAAAAGGAATAATCCTCATAATCCAGTCCATTATTATCAGTGTTTCATTGGGCTGAAGATTACGCTTTTGGTGTGTATCATATTTAGCCGTATATCTAGTGCTGTTGGCAAGCCTTATATCACTACGCTTAATATGTCGTGTGAAAAAAAATCCTGGTTGGGTAGCTGTAGGTTTTTGCCATACATTAGGAGATCACTCTGGTTCAAAGTTCATTCGCAATCTTCCACCAAAGCACCTCACTATACAACTTTCCTCCGTCAAACTTACAACGTATGTGCATCCAAGATACTGCAAGATTGGTTGTGTTGTTACCAAACAAACGATCAGCCTTTTCACTTATTCGAGACAATAAAGTACAGACATCTTGGGTAATGAACTGTTCAACATCACTGTAATTTATGCGAGTACCTATACGTGTTTCTTCTTGTGCCTCTATGGATGTTCCCTCAGTCCACAGTTTTATTTGGTCGTCAAATATATCTGAACTTTCATCTTGATCTTGTAGAGAAATCAGTATACCGTCATTTGAGGTTGCTGGATGATAACTTTGCTTTGCAAAATTCAGAATAATAACTATAGTACTGTGTTTTCCAAACACATGCTGGACTGAATTTTTTAATAACATGACGACGAAGATGAGCTGGTATCCATATGGTATCTGAAAAAAATAATATCTTGCAAATAACCAGCTATTAAGGCTAGAGCTAAAATGCATGGAATAGAAAAAAAATCATGCAAGCACCATATTCAAACAACTCCATTGAGGGTTCCTTCACGAATACCTAAATCACTATATATAGATAGCAGTAGAAAGAATTTAATGTATACCTGTACTTCTGTGAGGTATTATAATAATAAAAGAGATTGTGTTTAAAAGCAATCTTCACAGTATCATAAGTAGGGTGTGTGGTTAGATATTTAAGTTTAAATTTGTTAAACAACTTATGCACAAAGAACTTCATTGACATGTCAAAGATAATACCACCTTTCCAGGAGAGAAATGACCAGATTGGTTGAAATAGTGCCAAAGGGCACAAGCTGCACCTATAACATCAGTCTGGTCAAAGCTGACAAAGGTAATACAAAACACCATAAATAACTTGAATATAGTATAAGCAACTGTTTTTTTATTAGTTTACAAAACTGTTTGTTGAGATACAATTTATCAATTTAAAAAAAGTATATATATATAAGCTATTTTAAAAATACCAATAACACTTGCCTACCTTTGTAATCCTGAGTGATTGTTATATTTCAGTGAAAGTAATATGTGTAAAACTGTAAAGATGTCAAGTAAAAAGAGACATGCATCGTCGAAATGCACATATGGTGCAGAAAAATTGGTACCGTTAATGTTATTATCAAAGACTTTGGGGCTATTTCGCGTTGGCCTAAAATGAATCACCATTTCTGTTTGGCAGTATTATTTACTACTGTTATTTTAAACACATTATCTTAGATATATTCATTTAAGGAGATGTTCAGTATCAGATTGACTCATTGGCTGAAATATCCGAAAGCTGTTTGGATGGAGAGAAGATTATACAAAATGACTGGTGGCATTTCAAAACAAGTATGTTCTTCATGTTTATTGTGTTACACGAATCATAATGTACATATTTATCTATTACTAAAAACAGTTTTTAAGAAAATCAGACAAATGTTTATTAGTGAGTGAGCCCTGTATTCGTCAAAAGTATAATATATTTGCTAGATATAATTTAAACCTATTCAGTATTAATTACTGTTCAAAATGGTGATAGCCTTCAGAAAGTAAAACAGAAATGAATACTTTTAGATAGCGGAATATATTTTATATACCTCTACATTATAAAAGTACAAAAAAAAAGTCCCATTTATTGTGACCATAAATGCTTTCAAAAGAAACATAATAAGCAATTTTCTTATTCATTTGGATTGTACCATAGGTACTTGTTAATTGTAACTTATTGGAAATGACCAGGAGGCAGCACAGTTCTTGTCGAGCCTTCAATTTTTGTTGCAGAAAGGGACATAGGGATAGTGATCCGGCGGCGGCGGCTGCGTTAGCTAACTTAAAAGCTTAATATTTTAGAAGGTAGAAGACCTGGATGCTTTATACTTTGTATATAGATGCCTCATGTTACGAACTTTCCGTCAGTCACATGTCCTATGTCCTTGACCTCATTTTTATGGTTCAGTGACTACTTGAAAAAAAAAAATATGAAATTTTTGTAATGTTAAACTCTATCTTATTATAAGTAATTGGATAACCATATTTGGTATGAGCATATGTTGCAAGGTCCTCATGCCCGTCAGACAGTTTTCACTTGACCTCGATCTCATTTCATTGATCAGTGAACAAGGTTAAGTTTTGGTGGTCAAGTCCATATCTCAAGGACATTGGACATGTGACTGACGGTAAGTTCGTAACATGAGGCATCTATATACTATAGGTCTACTATATTTGGTGTATGGAATGATTGTAAGGTGTACATGTCTAGCTGACAGGTGTCATCTGAACTTGACCTCATTTTCATGGTTCAGTGGTCAAAGTTAAGTTTTTGAGTTTTTGTTCTATTTTTCTAATACTTTATGCATTAGGTCAACTATATTTGGTGTATGGAAATATTTTATTATCTATATGTCTTTTACGCAGGTTTTATTTTACCTTGGCCTCATTTTCTCGGTCTATTGCTAAGTGTTAAGTGTGTGTTTTGGTCTGTTTTTCTTAATTTAAAAGCAATTAGTCAACTATATTTATGGTATTGAAGAATTGCCTGGCATGGTTCATCTGACCTTGACCTCAATTTCATGGTTCATTGATCAATGTTTCGTTTTCTTGGTTAATGTTGAGTTAATGTGACAGTTGTAATAAAGCTTTATATTTAGGTATCAATGATTAGTAAAGGCGAGACATTTCAGCATGTTCACTCTTGTTATAGATTTATTATTAAAATTTACCTTAATAAAGATATACGTCATAAATATATGTATATCATTTTGGCACATTCCCCATTTCCATTCTAAATGTTATTAATTAAATTTGCTCCAACAAATTTTAATTTCAAGTTAATTTAGTTTAATGTACATGTATGTGTGAGGAAAAAAAAGATAAACAATTTGGGGTATTATTTTATTTATATATTCCAATTTTCAAGCCAATTTATCCTTTAATTGACCGAATTCATATCAACACAACTATCCCAAATTAAAGTTTAACAATGTAGTACTTTGTGTGGTTCTTTTTTTTGTGGATGATAGGGAGTCAGCAGTTCTCGATATAAAAAGGCAGTGTCTGCGCGTACCCGCATGTGGGTACGAATAGTCAAATTGCCTTTCTAGGCTGCACGTACCCACATCCGGTTTTATAATAAAATGCCGTCGGATCGGGAATGAAACGTGAAATATATACGGAATTTGTTGCAATTAGTGAATAAATTGATTAAAACTACTCAGAATTTTTATAAATATACACACATATATATAGGCAAGTGAACAGTTTTTTCTCAGTTAGTAAATATTCTTAAAATGGAAGAGAGTGATATTATAACTGTAGGGAAGACATTTCAGACTTATAATGAATTAGAAAGATTTGTACAGAACTATCAGGCGTTAAATTTCATACAATTGATGAAAACGTAAACCTCCAGCGCATTGAAAAATATTTTACCACTGAAGCTTGGAAACAACTAAAAGTTAAGCTCACAGAAAGAAGGGAAACATGCGACTGGATATGTATAAAGTGTAAAAAAAAACCTACACGATCAGGACTCGTTGGCATGTGATTGCTGTTTAGACTGGCAACATTTGAAATGTGCAGGGTTGAAATCTGTGCCAAAACAATCATATTGGATATGTAAAATTTGTTCGAAATCTTAACTAGTCAGTTACATGAATCTTTTATAATTGGTTTAAATTGATTTATTACTTGCTTCTTTAATTTTTATAAACTCAAGCTTTAATTTTAGTAGTTTTATATATTTTAAAATTTCAGTTTCTGTTTTTACATTTTACTAAAAGATTGTTTTAAAATATCATATGGGTATATTTTAAATTATTAAAATGTTATTCTTTAAATTTTCATTTAAATTTTATAATAGTATTAATTTCTATCATGTTTTTCTTTTACAGGGACTGTTCAGTTTCATTTTACATCATTTGTGCATTTAATTTTGCAATGTTTATTATGTATCATTATTTAATAAATACAATTTGAAAATATTATTTTTCATACTCTTCACTCTTTCTACACGAAATCCCCATATTATCGATAATTTCCGTATATATTTCACGTTTCATTCTCGATCCGATGGCATTTTAATAGAAAACCGGATGTGGGTACGTGCAGCCTAGAACGGCAATTTGACTATTCCTCCCACATGACACTGCCATATAAAAATATCCTTCCGACACGGGTCCGTAGAAATACCGCAAAGGACTTCTTAGTGCACTCAGAACTTAAATTTTGCACTAAGAACCATATAGAGTAGTATTTTTGGCACAAAGAAAATGCAGTATGGAAGAAGACAATAAAAAGATACATACTTTAAATTTTCAGAATTGTATCTTTTGTAATAAAGAAGTTATTTAAATATAAGACTCGGCACGTGCCACAATACCCTAATTATCACCCGCGGAGTGTGTAATCAATTAAACAATTGTGTGCATTCATCCATGCTGGACCAATTTGTTATTTAGATTGAATAGGTAAACAATCACAGTCAACAGTTTTTGTTTTGTTTTTCAGTATAACAATCGATCTAAATCTTGTTTAATTGTATATTTTTCCAAGTTTTTTTTCTCTGCATATTTTCTCGAGAAAGTTTTTTTTTGGATATGCAAGTTTAGAATATCTTCTTTGTTAATTTATGAAATAAGATTAAAATATAGATCATATAATTTATTTTAAGAACATATATATAGCAATGTACAGTGGTATAAAATATAAAGAATGATAAAAAAAGAAACAGAAGTATATTATATATATATAAACATGTTTAAATTACAAAAAGAAGAAGTATACACTATATATATATATATATATATATATAAACATGTTTAAATTACAAAAAACAGAAGTATAACATTTATATATAAACATGTTTAAATTTAAAAAAGTATAATATATAATAAACATATTCTATTAAATCAAACGAAATGTTGTGTTCAGTTAAAAAAATATGAAACATCTTAACATATTCTATTAAAAAACATGCTGTGTTAAAATTTAAAAAAAAGTAGGATACATTTAAACACATTCTATTAAAACAATTTGTTTTTATTAAAATTTTAAAAAATTATGATAAGGCAGACCTCTTATCCAGGAAATAAATGATAATCTTTATAAATTAAAAAAAGGTTGCAAATAACCCTTTGATTTGATACATTATTTTTTAACAAAAAATTGCATTAAATAAATATCTTCAAATCAACATTTATCTGTATTACTTAAAACTACGAAGGTACCCTGCACAAGGCACGGGCGTACCTTACGAAGTCCGCGAAAAAATATTTATATGAAAAGAAAATTTATGCGGAGAAGTATAGTGTTTTTGAAATAAGGGCGAAAGTTCGTAGTTCCCTTGGCCATATAGTGATCGCTTTAGGTCGATGAAATGCAATTTGGTGATGTCATAAATTTTAGTAAGAAGTTCTGGGAGAATCTGAGGTTTCCAGTCTGTAGCAATTTTGAATCTGTGATTCATGCTTTCACAATTGTTGTTGGTCCACAATCGATCGGGGTTTGATTGCCTTTTTAATGGTCTGTTAACATGATCAAGAATCCTATTTTTTAATCTTTTGTTGTAGTAGTCTGCGAAGACCGGATATTTGGTACACAGATTTTCAGATTTACAATTGAAATCAACTTCGTCATGTGCTGTAACAATGCCGTCTTCACTAAACAAGTCGGACATAATGTTTGAACGGTCAGTCTTCGTTAAGGGCAGTTTATTTTTTAAATGATCTGTGATATTGTCTTTCATATGCTTTGTACATAAAAGTCTTTCTGCTGAATTGAAAACTTTGTCAATAGCCTTTGTTATGCCACCCTCATCATTGAATATTCTATTAAATTTCGTGTTGGAATTAGTTGTAGACTTCTTGATTTGTGAAAAATGGCTCATTTTCTTTATTTTCTTTGCAACCAAGATGATTTGAAAATATTCCATCATTTTAGAATCGAATGATATATCTGATACAGCCGTGTAATAGTTTTGACAATTTAAAAAAATATTTACTAACTTTTTATACATTGTTACTTGGATGGAGAGTTGTCTCATTGGCACTCATACCGCATCTTCTTATTTATATAAGGTGAACATTTTGAACAAGCAACCCTGTTCGTAACTTTTTACTCTGTCTACTATACTGTTTCTATAATTACTTCGTATCAGAGATATTAAGTATATGTCTATGTTCGAATGTAAAAGTAATAAGAACTACCTCTTGCAGTCTTTCTATTTTTTTCTTGTAGTCGGGTTTTTCTGAACCCCACGGACGCCACATTTTCACACTACCAGATACCAGATATATCTTTATATGTTAACTCGTTTGTTTTCAAAGATAAAGTGAAATAAAAGATGCAACAATTTCTAACAAAATCACTCAAAACTGGCTTCTTGAAAGAAATCAAAAGAAGTTTATTTAACCATTTCTATTTGAGAAATTCATAAGAAAACATTGTGCACAAAATTAATTATTTTTGTATTAATTCCCTCATCAAGCTTGATATACACCAAGCCCGAACATCTTCGTTTATTCAACAATTACCATAAACCTATCAATTAGTCATGATCAAAGATAATTGTTTATTTGTTAAGGTTGATTGAACATGATGATTGGCGATGACCATGTACATCAAGTATTAACGACAGTCACGTGCTTAGTGGCACGCGCTGATTAAAAAGTCGAATAACTTCATAATTATTAAATATTTTTTTATCAAACTTTGAATTTAATGTTTGTAAGCATGGCCGTTATTAAATACATGTTCTTTGTGCTGATTAAACACTGTTTTCACCTTCTTAGTGCTTAATTCTTGTTCTGAGTGCACTAAGAAGTCCTTTGCGGTATTTCTACGCACCGTTCCGACACTGCTTAATTTTAACATGCAGAAATCGTTTTACTATAAACAACAAATTTATTTTCCATTACCTGTGTGACTAGGATGAAATTTGAAAAAAAAAGGCAGGACAGGATTTTGAGTTAAAAAAAAGGCAGGATGAGTAACTTAGCCTGAAAAATAAAAAGGCAGGACAGAGATTACAACTAAAAAAAAAGGCAGGACACAATTTTTCATCCTAGCCCCCCCATAAAAATCAAATGGTACCTCCCTTAGTAACAACAATTTTTATTTGTCAATCAAGACGCCCCGAGGTGTACAAATAATTGTGGTGATTAACGTATTCGTTATTTTCGGATCGATGCATTTAAATACTTTAATAATATTTCATAAAGGTAATGGAAAATAAATTTGTCGTTTACAGTATAGAGGGGCTGGACAGGGGGTAAGTTTTTTCGTATGTTTGAAAATTTGGTGTAAAGTTTTAACATGTCATGTTCTGATCTGATATTAATTTGCATAGTTTAGATCCCACGACATATTAATTGTAGCAATAAGTTTGCGACACTTTTTTCTCTTGATTTTATATATTGAATTGGTTATGGGTATATAGATTTAACACTACAAGTTACTGATTCAACAGACACTTAAAACATCAACGCCTCGAAAGTAGCTGGTTTGAAGTTTCATAATGGGAAAAAATACCATGATGATAGAGAAGTCGAAAGTAATCTTTTAAAGAGTGAATTCCCAATCAATCATCATATTCTCATTCAAAAATTTATATCACTTTATTTGGTAAACTGTATAGTGCTCATGATTCCTGAACTTTTACCGTTCAGGAGTTATGGTTCTTGAAAGATCGTAAAATGGCGTTTCCAATCACGTTGTTGCATTTACTCATGAACCATTCAATCTAAGCTTTTCAGACTACAAAATGGGGGTAAATTTCCACTTTCACCATTCATCAGTATTGGTTCTTGTGATATTGCCAGGACACAAATAAATGTTAATAAATCCGGTTTGCTGTCGTTGTGACAGCCTCTTAATTGTTCTCACATAAAAGTCATTTAATCTTTGGACTGGTTCACGAACATATTTCTGGTCATTTATTAAAATAAAGTCATCCGGAAACCTGCACATGTACAGTTTGTCTTTTCCTAGGCCAGTACAGTACATAGTCAATTGAATCTGCATGTAATAACACCTACTTCCTTTTTGTCAGTTTTGGACTCCTCTGGAGTAAAATACATAATTAGGAAGTGCCTTCTACATAATTTAAGCTTACAATAATCATGCATAGGTACATTAGTAGCTCATCCTGATATATTCATGTTATGATAATAAACAATGGAGAATGCAGCATTACCATCTCTTCCTGCCCTACCACTCTCCTGCAAAAAACCATTTAGACTTCTAGGCGCTCCCCAGTGAATTACATATCGGATATCTGGAACATTAATGCCCATTCCAAATGCTGTTGTATTTATTGTGAACTTGTTCTCGTCCTGAATATGCATGAAATATTTGCCACTGGACGTTAAGCAACCAACAATCAATCAATCAATCCAAATGCTGTTGTGGCTATAATAACCCTTGTTTTACAATCTGATTTAAAAAAATTATCCAAGATATTTCTCTTTTTTTGTCCATTGTAGCATGATGAAACATAGCAAAGAAACAATTTTTGGAGGATGATTCTCCGCAATAGGAATGGTCAGTACCAAGCTAATCTAAAAATAGTGCATAAATTTGAGAACAATCTTTAATATTTCGGCAGTATATAATTGTCTTTGGTGTACTAACTCCTTACAGTTGAATTACTGAGATGAGCCAAGTAAAAGTTTCTGTCAAGGAATATGGAGCCTCTTGGCAAAAGTAGAAGATATTACTTCTGTCACAGGATGAAAGTACTAATTTGTAGTCTTGCATTTGTAAATGACATGCAATTTCTTTTCTGGATCGCTGTGTGGCAGTTGCTGTCAAGGCAAGCATAACTGCATTTGGTAAAATTCTTCGAAGTTATCCAAGTCTGGAATAGTCTTTCATGAATTCTTTACCCCTGTCAAATAATTATTTATATATAAAAACATATTATAGTTGAATTTTCAATTTCAATTTCACTTTCATTGGTTGTATTATATATTTAACAATGTGTACAGTCAGCACAAGCAATATGAATATGTTTATCAAGATTGTTGCAGACTACATGTATATTAAAGTAATTGAAAATTTTATAAGTGCACGAAGTGCACGCAATGAAATTAAGATTTTATGATCAAACTTAAGTAAGGTTTAAAAATGTATTCTTCCTGAATTCCCCATATAGAGCCCTTCAAAGCTATGCCTCATGGGGAAATTCCCATGATGCATCCTTCTTAAGGCTGAATATGGAAAGATTTGAATTCATCATTTTGTTTTTATTTTTATTTTTTTTGTGTGTGTTTGAGTTGCTTTAAAACATTGCCTAATTTCCTCAGTATGCAAAGTAACGATGGAGTTATCTCATTGACAAAAGTACCCTTTTCCATTAATTAAAATGCCATTTCAAAAGAAACTTCTTAATCAATCATTTTATTACATCCAGTTGTATATAACAAATGTGGTCTTTTCCACAAAATTATAATAACGAAATCAAAAATTGGCTCTGCATGCTAACTGTTCCCACGAAATAAAAGTTCTATAATATACTGACAACAATCTCTCTTGTCTTCATCCGTTAATCCTTTTTGAAAGATGTACTGCAAAACAAAGGAAATAAGATTATAAATCTTAATGAATATATGTAAATACACACGCCCAACAAAGCGGTCGGGTGGGTGGGGACCCATACCTTACTTAAGTTTGATCATAAAATCTTAATTTCATTGCGTGCACTTCGTGCACTTATAAAATATTTTCAATTTTATTTCTCAAACTTAAGTAAGGTTTAAAAATGTATGTTCAAAGTTGTTTAATTATCAAAAAATAAAATTATTCAAAACTATAACAAAAATATCAAATTATAAAATAAACATGTATAAAACGCAAAATCGAACAAAGTTCACAATAAGTCCATATAACAATATCACAGTCGCAGGTACATTACACAATACGCTACACCACAGTCATTTGTATTCTGGGCACCATCCAGGCTTGGCCTTCTATTGTAACCTCGGTCCCAATCCCGGTACATCGAAAATGTACGCCACTTTGTCTCTGGGAATAGTAATGGCACCTACCAAATTTGGAAATTCTACTTTATGTTCAGCGGCATACCTTTCACGTTGGCGACGTGCCGCTTCTCGTGCCTCCACATTAACACGGGGTTTTGCCTGTCGTGGCAAAACATCACCTGGATCCCGGTAATGCATGTTTGGCAGCTGCTCTGGTTGCACCTTACAAAGTATGGTATGTGTGTCTTCGACAGTCTGGTGATGGAAGAATCTAAGATGACGGGTCAAATCACACCTTCTGCCGAATCTTGACTTGTAAATCGAACACTGGTATATTGGGACAACTGGGATGTGTTTTGCCTTCCAGTGTTTGATATAAATAGAAAGGGGTGAAAAGATAGGAGTTTCACACCCCTCTACTTCACATCGCATTCCCTCTGGTAGCCAGTATTCCCTTTTCTTAATGTTGAAACTAACTGCCGTTAATTGCGCTTTTGCCATTTTGAAAACTGAAAAATATAACACTTAAATATAATTAAAAAAATCAAGATCTACATGCATTTAACATTATCTTAATAAACATATCTATTTAATTAATCAGTTTTTTTTAAGGAGGCAATACATCTCCGGGAGATACATAATTAATTATATTCCTAACAGTAACATGAGCGAGTTTATTTGCCAGTTGAGCGCCATTTAGTTTATGAACAAATCGAAAATGTCTATTGAGAAGGCACTTTCTATTGAATGTCATATTACAAATTTCACATTCACTAATTGAAATGTACTGTATCTTTTTCCAATGCTTAATATATGCACGATATGAGGTATATATGCGTGTTACATGATGGCACATTGCAAGCCATTCCTTCAACAGGCCATGGTTGTCGGAGATCATCATCTAGTTTCATAATCCTGAATTTCTAATTCGTCCATTTTGATTTTCTACAAAAATTTATTTAAATATTTATTTATCAATGTGTGTAGTGTATTTCAGGTTTGTTAACAGAAAAATAAAAGCTTAAAATCGCATTGTTTCATTTTCATTATCTGTTTATATAACAAAAATAGACTAGACACCCTTACTCTATTTTCAGAAGTGCTATTTAAGTCTTCCATTGACATCTATTCCTATCCATACAACTGTTCATACTTATACATGTATAAATCCTCTAATATTCTTTAGTGCAAATTTCAAAAACTAGACTTTATTTTTCGGAAGTGTCATTTAAGTCTTAATGTGACATATAACCTATGAAAATTATACACTTTCCTTTCCTTCACTTTCACATGTATTTTACCGGAATAGAAGTTATCTGATGATGAAGTGGGAATGTCAATGTTGAACAATACTGATTGAATAGCACCATGTATGTGAAAATCATGATCTAGGGCTGCAATCTTTACCCCTGTGGGTACTAATGACTTGTTATGAGCTCTAACACCAGATGCCACAGGGTTACCCGGTTCTCCAACAGGAACCACCGACTTGTCATCTAAACAGATTAACTCTGCTTTGTCTTTTAATAGGACGGCCATTTCCTTCATCAACGTAAACTGTTTGAAAGCATATTCTGAATCTGGATGTTTTGATCTCAATATACGCTGTTGTACAGAATACTTTACATTAAACCGTCCTGTATAACACATAGCTGATCTAGTAAAGGCATTAGCTGGCCAAAAAATATGTCTCAACCATGATGTAGAAGGACATGAACTTCCTGGTAGACGTTTGGAGATAGTATCAATGAGGCTTTGGATTGATATTGCAAGAGGCATATATGTTACTGTTTCATGCCTTCTTTCATGTACCACTGAGACATCACCAAGATAACGTTGTAGTTCATCCCAAAATGGATTAAGATTTTCATCTTTAGGACGCCCATTCAGTTTTCTCAAGTCATAAAATAGATTTGTTTCATCTGCTGTAAGTAGAAATTCACATACCCTTTCATCGACCTCTGACTGCGTAGATGTTTTTGCAGCAGAGGAGTCTTGAGTCAAAAACCGGAAAACATCCCTCAAAATAGCAGGTTTGTATTGTGAACCAGCTGAGGTGTAGCGATTTATAAATTCCCTTCGCATAGCTCTTGTTGAAAACATTGGCAAACCTTCTCGTACAACATCAATTGCTTCCAAGTCACAATCACCGTGCTTCAGGTCTTCATCAATTTCCCATATAAAAACAAAGTTTCCAAAATAATTTCCATGATGGTGAGTGTAAATCTTCACTGGAAATGGTAGTGCTCCAACCAATACCTTCTATCAATTTTGTCACGTGGTGAAAACTGAGTCTAATATACTTTATTTTCATTTGTGATGTGTCAAAATTATTTCATAACCAACTTAATGCTAACAGAGACATTATATGTATCATGTTGGATGGAAACCAAACAAACACACTGGTTTATCAGTAAGAATGTGTCTGTATTGTTCATTTTATATCTAAAGGGTTGAGATAAGTTTCAAGCGGGGTTAAAGTACATGAAGAAAGCACTTGAATAAACTCATCATAGATAGCAGGACTAAATTAAGTATACGACAGTCGCGCGTTTCGTCTTCAGAAGACTCATCAGTGACGCTCGAATCCAAAAAAGTTAAAAAGGCCAAATAAAGTACGAAATTGAAGAGCATTGAGGACCAAAATCCTAAAACTTTTGCCCAATACAGCTAAGGTAATCTATGCCTGAGGTAGAAAAGCCTTAGTATTAAAGTTGTACTAAAAAAAAATGAAATGAGGCCAACCTTAAAAATATGTTTGTTTGCAGTTTTCCGACTGTACCTTCAGAGTGAAGGGCCGGTAGGTAGGAATAATATTTTATTTTATCAGCCAAAATAAAGTTTACATAAGCAGTTACACAAACCAAGTCTCTCCTGCAAAAAACAACATTTTAAAACAACAAACACTGAAAACCTATGTGAAATAAACAGGCATTTTCAGATTAAAAACTTTTAATCAAATTTGAAACTATAACATAGTGTCATTATCAAATATATGACATAAACATATGGTATATGATATTGAAATACTGGAACACTTATAAACAAGGAATGACCAGAATTGTTTTAAAAATTAAAGAAAAATATTCACATTTCTGACAGACACATATATATATCAGCCTAAATATTTTTTGGTCCTTTTTATAGATTTATATATATATATATATTCTTCTTGACTAGACTGCTTTGATGAGTTAAGTATTTCATCAGAAAAATGTAGATATTAAAGCTATAGATACCTGTCCAGGATTATTGTTTATTGATTATTGTTTATTAAAGAGTGTTTTCAATAAATAAAAATCAACCTGGAATTGAATCTTCCTCAATTGAGAACAAACATGGGAACTTAAAAAAATATATAAGACAACTGATTGTTTTGAAATTTCTAACAATATTTGTAATTGGTTCTTTTCCAAGAACCCATAGAGCATAAACTCTGAAAATAAATGGTTTAAATTTATAAAGTTCTCTGTCAAGTTTTAAAAAATATGGTCCTGTAGTTGTGTTTTTATATACATGTTCAGTCATGACAGTTTTTTAACGTCAACAATACATCCATTGATTGATTTATGTTAGTTTTTCTTGGGGTTTCTTTTTATAATGGGTTTCCCACTTTCTTGCAATCATTACAAATAGGGAGTACAACTTTGAATTTGGCCAGTTCTTCAGCATCTTTATTCAGAATTAGGTGATGCACAATACAACAAATGTCCTTCTGTAGTCTTATTGGAGTGTTGTCAGCATAGTAACTAAATTCCACAGGAGTTCTGAAATTCATTTGCAGCCTAGTGTGAACTATACCATGAAGTGTGTCATCTGCAAGATAAATCACAGTAGTTTAAATTGCAACAAAGAAATTACAACAATCCATTTCAATATTTCCAATAGCATTGAGAATGGAAAAGGGGAATATGTCAAAGAGACAACAAAGAGCAGATAACTGTCTTTATGTACCCTTAGTATATAAAAAGTAAGAAGATGTGGTATGCCAATGAGACAACTCTCCATATATATGCATTCTATTTTTTTTAAACTGCTTCAATATAATATATTGTAAAAACATGGAAATTAATTGTAAAAAGTCTGTCGGTTCAATGTTGCCCATGATCCTTTTAAGCATTTATATTTGTCCTTATATACAACTTGGATTACCAGGATATTTAACTCTTTTAATATGCCTGGCACTTTTGTATGTGTAAAATAAATATAGCTGTTCTCCATGATTTGTTTTTTTCAATAAGGAGTACTTTTGAGTTCAGACATGAAGACATTGGATTTGAATACTTAAATGTTGGACTACAAAACCTTTATAAAAATGTTGTACATAGGATATCAATATTAAAGTTTAATACCTTCTGGAACAATGATACAGCCACAGGTTTAATCATGTTCTATAACATTCTATTCAATGTCCTGGCTTCTCTGCTTGTTAAGGTTTTTATTGTTTTGCATAGATGCAACGTGGTTTACCACACTCATAACATGCAACTGTGCGTCTGACATTTTGTCCAACTAAACCAGCATTACGAATGCCCTGAAAAATAAACAACAGATATTCCAGTGTTATTTTAAAGTATTAAACATGTGTAAAAAAACAAAGATTTGTATTGTTCATTTTTTAAAGTTTAGTTTGCACCTTGTTTGTCAGATAATAAAAATATATTTATAAATCGATTCATGTCTTTATAGTACTAGCTTTTTCTTGAATAATTATTTATCAAGACTACTTAAAGTTTTACCTGCATCTGTTCAGCAACAACTGATGTCTTTGTATTTTGGGCTGAAGGTTTATCAGACTCATTTGTGTCAGTTCCTAGTACTTTTTCAAAAGATTCGTAGTGACTTTTGTCAACTTGCATCATTGGATCTGGCACCCATGGAAATGTAATTCCTGATCTAGAAGGACGACAACAGTTGATATTTTGACATTTTCTTATCTGGAACATGTAGGCTCTCTGCCGGCAGTGATCTTGAAGAAATTTCATATAATCTGAAATTGAAAAATAACTCTTTATTAAATAGTTTCTGTCAAGATATAAAAAAAAATTTCAATTGGAGTTATCTTTCTTTGTCCAGAATAGTAGTTGAATCAACTTAAATCATTGTTTTATGCAATATACAATATATAATTACTTTTACTACCAACTGATAAATTAAAACAATCTTTACCATTCAGTGATAACAAGCACTTTATTTTACATTTTAATATTTTATGATGTATATAAATGAGTAGTTATTGTTGCAAACTCCATTAGAAATTTGAACTGAGATCAGTTTTGGAAAGAGGGAAAGGGGGATGTGAAAAAAAAGGGGGGGGGGAGTTAAATTTTTCTCATTTCAGATTTCATAAATAAAAAGAAAATTTCTTCAAACATTTTTTTGAGAGGATTAATATTCAACAGCATAGTGAATTGCTCAAAGGCAAAAAAAATATTTTAAGTTTACTAGACCACATTCATTCTGTGTCAGAAACCTATACTGTGTCAACTATTCAATCACAATCCAAATTTAGAGCTGAATCCAGTTTGCATGTTATGTCCATACTTGCCCCAACCGTTCTGTGTCGTATAAAGCTGCGCCCTGCGGAGCATCTGGTTTAATTTATAGATTGGCAGATCACAGATAAATTTGTGTTGCAAGCAACGTTTTATGCGTACTTTATCTTCAAATATTTGTATTAAATCCTGTTTATATAACGGAAGTATTAATTTTACTTTATTTTTGACGAAATAAAGATATTATTTTTTTAAAGGCAGTGCTTTAAGGCCTGACTTTCAAGTCATGAGGTTCATCTTTTCTTACGCGACATCCAACAAATCTATGCTGGGGGTCATTTGGCCAGAAATAGATCCGGAAATGTTTAATTTTCTCCTCTTCTTTTTGTGGTATGAAATGGTTTGTGTTTCTTTCATTTACATTGGGAAATAAAGAAACGATCAGTGTGTATTGTTCATTTTAAAAACTTTTTTATTAATGTGTATTTTGCATTATAAGCAGTCAACCTGATTACAAACTATCATTATTTGAATTCCGTGTGGAAAGAGATCGGATCATTTTTTTCATTCTTTTTTTCTTTCTGTGTAACTTGTGGAAAAACTCCCATCAGGAAGTTTGAAAACTAAAATGCCCTTTTTTATTCTTTTCTTTTATTGTCTTATTGCAGCTGTCAGATTATTACTTAAACATACCTTCTTCCTCACCAGCAGAACTATCATCATGGCTCTGCAGCATTGATTCTACAAATACATAGAGCATAACAATTAAATGATCATTAATAAGTATAACTGTGTATAAACCCACTAAAGTATACCCCTGCCACAAACAGATATGAGAAAACAAATGGCACTACCTCCCCTTCTGTATTTGGGGCCCTTTATCCCTTAATTACAAGATTGTCCAGGCATAAGAGTTGTGATTGATTGATTTATTGTTGGAGTTTTAACGCCGCTTTCAGCACACATGGTCTATTTCGTGTCAATTAAAATTAGAGTCGAGTGCTCCCACAGGAGCGGGGTTCGAACTCACAACCTCAGTGTTTACTGGCTAGTGATTACAGTAGATGAACTACTAAGAATACTCAGCCACCGAGGCCCCTCATCCTATTGATTTTGAAGATTTCATAAAACTATTGTACATACATGTACTATTTATTTAGAAATTACTGCTGTATTCCATCATACTAACCACTGGCACTTTCATTGTTGATACCAATGGCATTTCCATCGGCTTCAATAATCTTCCTTTTTTCCACATATGAATCCTTTTTTGCTTCTTTGGCAGGCTTTGCTACGGATTCTTTAATTTCTTCTATCTTTGCTATCTGTACATCATTTTTGTGGCCTTGTCCATATGTCCTTTAGGCATTTCATTGCTTGCAATCTATGAACATTTTTTTTTTATTAAAATTACTAGTAAATATAATAGTTAAATTCATATGAAAAAAGGATAGGAAAGCTAGATTTGACCAGAAGTCAATCCTTTTGGACTGACCAGATTATTACCGGTACAAACATTTTGAGAAATCGGTACATAATTTGTTTAAATTTAGACTTAATGAGGCTGCAACTCCCTCAGGCAAAATTGATCTTAGCCAGATCATAAATGCTATGTGAAATTTCAAAAAATCAGTCATAAAAATATAAAAGTACGAGGTTTGCAAATATAGACTTAATTACAGCTAGGAGACAGACATGTCTATAAACAAGCATTGCAGGACCTTGACTTAGAACAATACCTAAAAAAGCCTCCGACATGTGACTGTTCCCACTCGCCTTATAATTACAGCCCCTCTGGTCATGTTATAACTGGGGATCTAAACATAATTCAACATGAAAATCTTCGAAAGGTGATTTCTCATGGTCCTAAGTTTAGAGAACCCCAACACATCAATTGGAACCATAACTTCAAAATAATTATGGATTCCATTGAGGACTACGCCAGAGCATGGGCTAAGCGAGAAGAAGTTGAACTGAACACTTTGTCAGAATGGGTTAAAACTATCAGGTCTCTGATAAAACGTCGCGTTCACAAGTTGAAAAACTGTGTGAACGATCGACCAAAGTCCGTTTTCAGAGACAAAGAGGCCATGAAATGTCTATCAACTCTTCATGATAAGTATGTTGTTGTTCCTGCGGACAAAGCTTCAAATAATATTGTCTTTGTATGTAAATTGTATTACTACGAATGTCTTGTAAAAGAATTGGGTATAAAGGAGCACTCATGTAATCCCACATACAAAGACATATCATTTGACAAGGATGAGATTTTAGCAAATCATAAGTCCTTCATGGCTTCAATAAACATTGCATTGAACACCAAATCGGAGGACTTACCTTGTTTGTTTTGGATACCAAAGCTTCATAAAATTCCGTACAAACAACGGTATATTGCTGGCTCATCTTCATGTTCTACTAAAGAATTGTCCATTAGATTGACTGAAATTCTGTCCGCAGTGAAAGAGGGTCTTCAGAAATACTGTGAAACTGTTTACTCGCGTAGTGGTATTAACCATATGTGGATTCTTAAAAATTCTAAAGAACTTCTAGACAATTTTAAATCTCGGTCTTTTTCTGAAATTAGTTCCATCAAAACTTTTGATTTTTCAACCCTGTATACCAATATTCACCATGTGAAATTGAAAAATCGCCTAAAAGAAATAATCCACAATGCCTTTCAACATAAAAATGGTAGCATACGCTATAAATTTATTACTTTGGGATTTCATAAGGCATATTTCGTAAATAGTGACAAACAAAAAGGTAAAATATGCTACACAGAAGAACAAGCGGTCAGTATGCTGGAGTTTCTTATAGACAACATATTTGTTGAGTTTGGAGGTAGACTTTTCCAACAAATTGTCGGCATTCATATGGGAACAAACTGTGCGCCTCTTCTTGCCGACCTCTTCTTATTTTCATATGAATCGGAGTTCCTCCAAACACTTGTAAAAAACAAGAGAATCAAAGAAGCCAGATTATTTAATTTCACTTTCAGATATATTGATGATGTTCTTTCCATAAACAATCCGAACTTTTCTGATTGGGTTCCATTAATATATCCCCCAGAACTAGAGATTAAAGAAACAACAGACACGGCTTCCTCCGCCTCATTTTTAGACTTATATCTCGAATTTGACTCACACAGTCATCTCAGTACCAGAATCTATGACAAACGAGACGATTTTAATTTTGAAATCATAAATTTCCCCCACCTTAGTAGCAATATACCAACTTCACCTGCATATGGGATATATATTTCCCAACTTATTCGATATTCAAGAGCTTGCAGCTCCTACTCAGACTTTGTAATACGTCATCAGTGTCTGAGTAGAAAGTTGATGAAACAGGGGTATGTCAAAGAACGTCTCGTTCTTTTTCTAAAAAAGTTCATCGGAAGGTACCAAGACCTTGTTGATAAATATTCCGTATCAACTTCTCAAATAATACACGATGGTCTTGATGTATAGATTCTTCGTACTGATGTTGTTTATCATCTTAACAACGTGTTTTATAGTTCTTTCATTTGTCTTTGTTCTATTATTAATATTACTTTTACTGTTGAATGGTTTCATGTGGTTTCCGTTTCACGTGGCTCGGTACTTATACATCTCGTCAATGTGTTTGTATCGGCTTTCATTTTTTTGTGGTTTGTTTTGTATTTGCGACTTTTTGTATTTCTTTTGTTCTTATAACGTGACTCTGTACTTTAAAAGATCCCGTCAGTATGATATTGTTATATTTATATGTCATTATGATATATTTCTATTATGAATTACAATATACGTTGAACCACAAACGTCAAAATCATTCAATTGCGTAGTGGAATTAACTATTTTTGGATTCTTATAAATTCTATAAATAACTCTTGGACAAGTTTAAATCTCGGTCTATTTCTTAAATTTATTCTCACATACTTTTGATTTTTTAACCCTGAATGCTAACATTCCCATGAAAATTTTAAAATTGTTTGTACGTACATTGAACGACAAATGTTTGTACGTACATTGAACGACAAATTTATGTGACGTATAAAATTTTCTGACGTCAGACACTCAAATCAATAAATGTGTTCGTAGAAAGTAGATGTTGTTGTGTTCTGTTAAATTGTCCCTTTTAAAATTGTTAAACGATGATGACTGATTTACCCATATTTTGACTATTATATTTATTGTGTCTGTTTATTTAACGCATCAATGTAAAGATATCGGAAATTGAAGAGACTGTCATTAAAGTGAGAGGGTTAGCGCTATAGAACCAGGTTTAATCCACCATTTTCTACATTTGAAAATGCCTGTACCAAGTCAGCAATATGACAGTTTTTGTCCATTCGTTTTTTATGCGTTTTGTTATTTGATTTTGCCATGTGATTATGGACTTTCCCAATTGATCTTCCTCTAAGTTCAGTATTTTTGTGATTTTACTTTTTAATATGTATAGCATCCCCAAATTAATAATAACAAATAAATGTTTGTTTAATCAAATGAGCAACCTTGATCATACCACAGAAATAATTAAATTTTGAAAAGTAATGTAACCTACCATTTATGTGATCCTGTGATGATCACTTCACAGGAAAATTTATCAAATGTAACATTTGAGTGTTAATAACATGCTAGCATTCAACTGTGGTGTTCTTTTAAATCATTAAATATACACATGCACCTGAAATGTAATTTTATCATGTTATTTGTTAAAAAGACAACATGCAAATTTCTGAAAAGGAAAAATTGAAATCCATACTTTACACACTACAAACAATATAATCAAGCTCCATGCCAAATATCAAATCATTTTCTTCAATACAACTACAGGGTCATTAAACTAAACATTTCATGTTAAAATGACTATATATATATATATATCAAACTGTCGCCAAACAGGAAGTGGCTGCAGCACAGATATGAAAAGACTTATTGTTATGCCCCACCTACGATAGTAGAGGGGCATTATGATTTCTGGTCTGTGCGTTCGTCCGTCTGTCCCGCTTCAGGTTAAAGTTTTTGGTCAAGGTAGTTTTTGATGAAGTTGAAGTCCAATCAACTTGAAACTTAGTATACATGTGCCCTATGATATGATCTTTCCAATTTAAATGCCAAATTATAGTTTTGACCCCAATTTTACGGTTCACTGAACATAGAAAATGATAGTGCAAATTTCAGGTTAAAGTTTTTGGTCAAGGTAGTTTTTGATGAAGTTGAAGTCCAATCAACTTGAAACTTAGTATACATGTGCCCAATGATATGATCTTTCTAATTTAAATGCCAAATTATAGTTTTGACCCCATTTTTATGGTTCACTGAACATAGAAAATGATAGTGCAAATTTCAGGTTAAAGTTTTTGGTCAAGGTAGTTTTTGATAAAGTATAAGTCCAATCAACTTGAAACTTAGTATACATGTTCCCTTTGATTAGATCATTCTAATTTTAATGCCAAATTAGAGAATTTATTCCAATTTCACGGTCCACTAAACATAGAAAATGATAGTGCGAGTGGGGCATCTGTGTACTGTGGACACATTCTTGTTGTTTCATGAAATATGTTTATTCAAGAATTAAATCAGAACATTTTCGAGAAGTTATGACAACTACAAAAAGTAACATGACAACACTACATCTACATAACAAATGAGGATCAAATCCAGACCCTCACACATGGCTGCTTAACCAAAAAGCCACTTTAAAATTTGACCTTTTCTCCGGCAGCATCCTGATCTGCGAAAACACCTGCCGCCCTCATTGTGTCTGATGGTTACCCTGAAATAAAGATCTAAAGTTTTAGGTCAGGTCAAGTGATTTTTAATAACCAGATTGACATTCCGACGAGTTTAGCTTTCCTCAACTGACTTGTATATAAAAAAGAAGATGTGGTATGATTGCCACTGAGACAACTCTCCACAGAGACCAAAATGACACAGAAATTAACAAGTTACTGCACGGCCTTCAACAATGAGCAAAGCCAATACTGCATAGTCAGGCCCCGAAATGACGAACGATAACCACTGAATTACAGGCTCCTCACTTAGGACAGGTTTATTCTAATGTTGTACTGTTACATCACTATCCCTGGTTAGGGTGAGGGGTTGAAAAACTAACAATGTCAAGAATAACAACTGAAAGAACTCTGGATCAATCATTTCAAAGTATTCCCTAATATGCAAATCATATAATAATTATTTTATTTGAATCAGTTTGCCCAAGTTGTGAAATGGCAAAGAACACAGTAAAACATAAACTGGGGTATTATGTCTGTTTGTCATATGAAAAACACAAATACAGAGAATATTATTAGTTACACATTGTACAATTTCCTAATACTAGAGTTTATTTATTCAATAAAACTCATATTTTGTGAGGCAAAGCAAAACCTAATATGAGTTTCATTGATCCGACAAGTTCTGTATTAAGACAATTGAACGATGTGTCACTTATTTATTCTGATTTTGTTATATTACATATTATTATATTCAAATCAATAATAGGACAATATCAACCAATTTCGTTTAGATATTTAATTTCAAACTGTGAAAGATTAAAAAATATTACGAATATTGATCAACTCAATTTTTTTTTATTAGGTCAATGGTACAAGTGAGACTTATATATTCCATTTGATGTAATAAAATAAGGGAGATTATTCAAATTGATGTAATAAAAAATTGTACTGAAAATCTTTACGACTATATCCTCCATTATCAAATTGCGAGAAATTATTATAAATTATGATTATATTAATTATTAAACATGTTTTTCCACATTTAATACCTCTGAATCATATTCATCCAAATCAAGGACAGACAATGCTTTTACTTTCCTCTTCCTTGGTGTTGCATTTACTGATGAATCAAGCTTTCTGTAATGGAATCTCTTATGAATAAAATACACTTTCTCATAATTAAGAAATAAATGTATTAAATTTGAAGCTTTAAGGATGTCCATTGGTAGTTTTACTGTAGCAAATTTATTTCACCTGGACGTCCACAAAGCTTCAAATACAGTCATCTCTATTATAACTCAAAACAAGTTCATAATTAAATTTCAATCATTATTTGTAAAATCTCCATTAAAGAAAATTCCGCAAGCAGATATTATCTTCTTTGGTCCCTACACTAGATGACGTCATAGGTATGCTTCTGGCGTCAAAAACCGGACGTTTTCTGGCTTCTTACCGCTTCAGAATGTAATAAAATTTGACAAAAAGATGATTTTTAGGTGCAACATTTGAGTTTTTTGGCTTATTGTTGTAGAAATTGCATGTCAATATATATCGGCTTTTTTAGTGTTAGACAAGAAGATAGAGAATTTTAGGCTAACTGTCCTCAAATCAGAACCACTGATCCAAATAATTGCATTAAAATTTTCAAGTAAAGTCTTGTAACTATGATACAATGAATATTTTACCATTACCATTGCATATAATAATTTGAAATGCAATATCAGTTTTATGCAAATGAGTGATACAGGGTTAATTGAAACTTGCTTCTGTTTCAATAATTTACAGTTAACCCTCTTGCTGCCGACCGTTTTTCAAGGTTGCATTTCATATGCCGGAAAATACGACAGCTCAACGTCTGTGACGTAACATGCCAAACAACAACGTCATTCGATATATGACGTCACGACAAAATGACCACTACATTTGGGACCAATTGGAGAAAAACATAACCCTGTTTATTCTTCCGTATTTTAATTGAAAGAGATACAGCATTGATAAGAAGCTTGCATTAATTTATCCATGGACATATGTGTCCCTCCGGCAGCAAGAGGGTTAAATTTACCTTTTAGCTGAACCTTTCTTCATTGTAAGAAAGTAGGAACTTGGCACTTTTCATTCTGTTACGTTAGCCCTGTCTTCTTCTTTCTCTGACTCTTCCTCATGACTAGACTCTGAAATTGACTTTCAAAACAGTTTGAAATTAGTTATTTAGTTATTTCTGATAATCAGTAATTTTTTTCATCATCTTCAGTTTGTATTACGCCCTGCATATTATATATTATAGTAATGCTGATATTCGTAAGAAGCATTTCAATGTCAATAATATGTATGAATTATTGAATAATGTTCCATTTACAAATATTGTTGCGTTTTTAAAAGAAATTGGAATTTATTATAGAATATAAAAATGGTATTATATTTAAATCGTTTTTAATTTTTATCGCGTTATTTTACTGTTGATTTTTATTTGTATATAATCAATTTGCTTTAGTCAAGAATTTTAGTATATTGAAGGACTTTTTGTCTTATTTTAAAAATATGCTTTAAATTGTAAAAATATTCGAATTAGCTTTCGCCGCGATATAGCCTTTTTGTGCTAATGCGGCGTAAAGCAACCAACAATCAATTAATAGTAATTCTTCAATCATTTTTGGTCAAAATATAAATACTCCCGGACCTCCTTTTTGGATACCCCTCCTCCCCAAAACATGAACAATTTTTCTAAAGGTATTATATATCCTAGCAATTTTGAATTTGTGAAGATTTTTGGCTATAAGTAATCTTCACATAGGTATTTAAAATGTGAAGAAAAATTACAAATAGAATACCACATAAGTATAAAAGGGTGTTAGGCTAACTATAAAGTAGCACATATACAATGTACCAGTTTTTGAGTTTTCTCTCCATTGCGTGCCCCTCACTGTACTGAGCAAATCTCAACGTTTATTTTATTTAAATAGAAGAAAGTTTAATGTATGTATCCCTCGGATGATGTTATGTCCTCTTCTTCTTGATTAGCTTCTGAATTTTCCTTTAAAATTGTTTTAGATACATTAACATGATTAATAACTGGTATTTAACAATAAGTTTTAAATCTTGTAGCTTATACATACATGTATAATGTTTATTTCATTTAATAAATATCACTGATTTTTTTTAAATTACCATTGGTATAAAACATATTTTTTTATACATTCAAATTTTAAACTAATGTACATAAGGTACTGAAAGAAAATTATTTTGTTTACTCTTCATTCCAATTCAGGTCATGGAAGAACAAAAATTTGCATTCCGAAATTTATAGATCTAACATTTTTTGGACAAATTATATATCTATATCTAATTTTTTTAAAGTGCAAATGCCTTAACTGGTGTTGGGTTATATTTCTTTATTGTATAAATTTCAAGACTGTTATAGTTTAATCAGAGAAGACTGGTTTGATTCCTATAACATTTTATAAATATATATTCTGGATCTGGTGGAGAGTTGTCTCATTAGTTTTCATATCACACACATCATCTTATTTTGATAATATAATAAAAAAACATTCTAGTATGCAAATCGTTTGCAATTTTCATTGGACATTGACAAATATTTTGAAGGGGTAAATTCCACATTCTACCAGTCTGTAACTAAGAATTAAGATATTTGTTTGGTTATGAATTATTTAGGAAAAAAACCCACGAAAGTCACAATTTGACAAAGCTCAGGGGCTGATTTAGAGCCCCCCCCCCCCCCCTTTTCTGGTTATATAGGAAACTACTGAAGCGTGATCAGAGTGGGGCCCCAACTTAAGAAAAATTCTGGATCCATCATAACTATGTTTAACATTGTAAAATATATTTTAATCGACTTTTGCAAAAGGCATTATCTTTACCATTTCCAGCATACTTTTCACTTTCTCTGATGTAGTCTTTTTTTCTTATTTCCTTTAATATCTTCAGGTGTTTTGGCTGCCTTTTTGTTCTTTAGAATCTTGACCTTTTTTTTTTCTCAGCATCTTGTTTTCCCTCGTTCTTTGGCAAAAATGGCACACCCCTACCAAAAAAATATTGAAGTTACCCCCCACCCCTTTCGCCCGGTGGGTACAACCCCTCAATTTTACGATTTGGTATAAAAGTTGTTAAATTAACCCGAGACTAGGTTAGACATGCGCAGTAGTATTTGAGAAAGTAATAATAAACGGGGATTTTTTTCAAAATGTGTATTGCTCCTGGATTAAAGCAAAATCAATACAAATAAAACTTATCAAATAACAAGCAAGTGCTATTAACTTCTTATTTTACAATCACTTATCATTGAAATATTGTTGCGTTATTAATCTATTTTTAAAATTTTGGAATCTAAAATATTAAAACTGAATCCACTTTCGTTTTATATACAGTTGCTCTCGGTTTCTTGTTAGATTTTTTTGGTCGTTTGACGGTTGCTTACTTGACTTGCAGTTGGATGAGGCCATGCATGAAAAATAGGATTAAACAATGATAAAAAAAAAACATAAAAAAAATTCTGAAAACAAACAGGACAAGTAGCAATCAGTGAGTATTGAAAATTGAAAAACAGACGCTTAACTTTGTACTGAGTCACACGTGTATGAAGAACTATTTTAAAATATTAGGTCAAATTATGTACATGCTTAAAAATTAATAAAACTTAGATACAATAGAAATCCAGTTCCTTTAAGTTTTATGTAAATTTTTAAAATGAACATTGAACATGTTGAACCATACTTCCGTTTTTTGAATTTGAATTTGTGTTTTTTTTTTTTTTATTTTATCTGACAACTGGAAACACCTTGATCACCGATTTAAAAAAAAAACAGGAATCAGAAAAAAGAAACCATATCAGACATGTATGATGGAAAGATGTATAAGAAATATTTTGGTAAGTGTTTTTTTTATATAATTAAAAGATAAACAGCTAAACACACTATTTTTATTCCTAGGACAAAGAAGAGAATTGAAAAATTTTTTTATTAAAAGACCAACAAAATTTTTCAAAACATCTAAAAAAACTGGTGCTCCGCAGGACACAGCCTTATATGACCGCTGAGGTTGACCTCATATTCATTCTCATATTTTTCTATTTCAAGGACATTGCTGTCTGTTTCAATTGTAGGTTCTTTATTCTCATTTTCTTCTATTTCAAGGACTTGGCTGTCTGTTTCAATTTTCGGTTCTACATTTTTATCTTTTTCTATTTCAAGGACTTTGCTGTCTGTTTCTGTAGGTACTTCATTCTCATTTTCACTTTGCTGTCTGTTTCAATAGTATGTTCTACACTCTTATCTTTTTAGCTCACCTGGCCCGAAGGGCCAAGTGAGCTTTTCCCATCACTTGGCGTCCGTCGTGCGTCGTTAACTTTTACAAAAATCTTCTCCTCTGAAACTACTGGGCCAAATTTAACCAAACTTGGCCACAATCATTATTGGGGTATCTAGTTATACCCCACGCAACGAGGTTGCGGAGGGTATAATGTTTTTGACCCTTCCGTCCGTCAGTCCTGTTTCTTGTCATCGCAACTCCTCTCAAACCACACAACAGAATTTCACGAAACCTTTTCAGATAATAAGGACATACTATGTAGTTGTGCATATCGACGGGAAATTGCGATTCAATTTTTTTTCTAGGAGTTACGCCCCTTTGAACTTATTTACTTTAATGTACTACTGCAACAGTTTGTCATCGCAACTCCTCTCAAACCACACAACAGAATTTCACGAAACCTTTTCAGATAATAAGGACATACTATGTAGTTGTGCATATCGACGGGAAATTGCGATTCAATTTTTTTTTCTAGGAGTTACGCCCCTTTGAACTTATTTACTTTAATGTACTACTGCAACAGTTTGTCATCGCAACTCCTCTCAAACCACACAACAGAATTTCACGAAACCTTTTCAGATAATAAGGACATACTACGTAGATGTGCATATCAACAGGAAATTACGATTCAATTTTTTTCTAGGAGTTATGCCCCTTTTAACTTATTTGCTTCAATGTACTTCTGAAACAGTTTGTCATCTCAACTCCTCTGAAAACACACAACAGAATTTTGTAGATAATAAGGACATACTATGTAGATGTGTATATTGACAGGAATTTATTATTCAGTATTTTTTCTTATACAATTTTTTTTTTCTTATACTTATTTAATTTCTCCAATGACAATGTGGGGACGTGGGGTATGTGAGCGTGCTCACTAAGGTTCTTTAATTTAAAAAATGTGTCCGGTGACCCAGTCAACCAACCAAGATGGCCGCCACGGCTAAAAATAGAACATGGGGGTAAAATGCAGTGTTTGGCTTATAACTTAAAAACCAAACCATTTAGAGCAAATCTGACATGCGGTAATATTGTTCATTAGGTCAAGTTCTATCTGCCCTGAAATTTTCAGATGAATCGGACAACCCGTTGTTGGGTTGCTGCCCCTGAATTGGTAATTTTAAGGAAATTTTGCTGTTTTTGGTTATTATCTTGGATATTATTATAGATAGAGATAAACTGTAAAGCTGGTGATACTTCCCTTGTCAAAAAAATCGATGACATCTTTGATTGTTTTCAAACTCTGAACAGTGAACTCGTCACGTTGAACACATGGGCCAAGCAATGGTGTGTAACATTTAATGCAGAAAAAAAATAGTATTTTATTATTTCTAAGAAGAAGCAATTACCACATAAATAATGTAAATATAAAGAGAGTTACATACCATAAACATTTAGGTCTTATCTTGAATGATAAACTTTCTTGGACCGATCATATTGCTGATATTTGTACGAAATGTCATTGTAAACTGAACACAATATTGAGGATGCGACATATATTACCTAGATTATGCATTGAAAAATTATATAAAACATTTTTCGTTCATTGCTAGATTATGCAGATGTCATCTACGATAACTGCACTAGCGCCGATTCTGCAAACATTGAACATGTACAGAGACGTGCCTGCATTATATCTACTGGGGCAATCAGGGTCACAAAACATGTAAATTTATTGGAAGAGGTTGGTATTGAGCTTCTTTAATCACGCCGTCAAGTTCATAGACTTACATACTTGTACAAAATTAAAAATCATCTAGTCCCAGATTATCTTTTACCGATTGTTCCATCATAATACTGAAAACTATAACTTAAGACGACATGCTAACTTGATACCCATCAGGTCAAGAACAGTAGCATACTATAATTCTTTTCTTCTAGCTACGATTAGAGACTGGAATAGTTTGTCAGCTGAACTAATTACACACTGGGGTAAATGTGATCTCCGTAACTGCAGTTACGTATATCAAAAGATGGCGGACGAAGTTTTTGGTCAATATTTCTTTTGTCAATTCTGTAATAATTCAGTATTATTCTTCTGTATTTCCTGTCTTATTTAAAGTATTACTAAGTTTGAAACTGAAATACAAAGTATCTTTTCATAGTTCAACCGCTAAATGGGGAAATCATCATTTCAAAAAATTACGAAGATATGGGTAACTGTGTAGGTTGCACTTTGTAAATACAGCTGTTTCTGACAACACGCCTCTTTTGGGGAGAAATAGAATATTCATAGAAAATTAATTTTGTTTACATACTGGTTCCCAGTTATGCTCTCTGTGTTCCATATCGCAGAGACAGAACTGGGGAATGTTACCAGTAAATAAACACGTACATATTGTTTACATTGAAATCTGTGGTAACCTTTCATTCGAGGTAGGGGTAGTAAAAAGAAAATTAGTGTAAGTTTCAACTCTGAGAAGTTCGGGCATATAAACGTTGAAAATATGCCGCACAGCCCTATATTTTGACCTTTGAAAAAAATTGTGGTGCAAATTAACTTTCAATTCTAGGATAAGATTTTTTTCAAAACTTCATAGTAAAAGTGGTACAGTTTTAGCCGCAAAAAGGAGTTCCTATGGGTAATTGCATTGTCAATATTTACAGAAATGCAACCTGTAGACTGATATCCGTAACTGTAATAAACGTTGAGTGAAGGACATCCGTAACTGTTGAGGATCATCATTTGTTTTTCGAAATAAAACGCATAAATTCTCTCAAGTACCCTCCTACGTTCACTTTGTTTGTGTAAACTATTTTTATTTGTTTCCGCTTGTTGAGTTAAGCCTTTTCAACTTAGTCTGCTCTTATGTTGTACTGTAACACCACTGTCCCAGGTAAGGGGGAGTTGAACGCCATCTTACATGTTTAACATCGCTACATTCTGTATTTGCCTAAGCCTGACCCATGTCACGGGAGCCTGCAGTTCAGTGATCGCCGTGAGTTGCTGTGTTATATATTTGCTATTTGTTCTTTTTTGTACATAAATAAATCCATAAGTTGACTTGTTCGAATTGTGTTACATTTGTCTTTTCGGGGCCTTTAATAGCAGACTATGCGGTATTGACATTGCTCACTGTTAAAGGCCGAATGGCGACCTGATAAATGTTAATTTCTTTGTCATTTAGTTTCATGTAGAGAGTTATCTCATTGACACTCGTACCACATCTTCCTATTATTATATATATATGTTCAGGACGAGAAGCATGCCACATGCCATTTATTGACCACTGTCAAAGAGTTGTTACAAGGGTTATCAACGTACAAAGAGCACGGAATAATCTCTACACGAGGCATCTAATTAAACGATTCCATTCTGACCGGACGTAGATGCGTACTTGTACATCCCGCACAGCAAAACGGATGCCTTACTTTTGCTACGGTTTTCGGGGAGGTAGTCCAATGGAGATCATTTTTTTCCAATCCCCAGTCACTCTTGGCGGTCTTGAAATGTAGTGGTTAGGTACTTGTTGATTATGATCAGCTGTACATGATATTGTGATATTTGGTTTTGTCTTTGTATATTGTTAACCTTTACTCTATTTTACTGTTTAAATAGTTTATTTTGGGGCGTCTCAGTATTCATACATACCGCCATTTTGTTACGGTGCTATGGTCATTTTGTACTTTTGCCTTCAAATTTGTTTTAAAACTGTATCCTTAATTAAAGTGCGTAATTGCCATTTTGTGTTTCTCTGTTGAGATAGTTTTAAATTTTGTTTTCTAGGCATTCAGATGTTAAAATAATGTTGACTGTGATACATTGTACCCCAAATTTGGATATTTTGACCGTTTGCTTTATCTAATAATTGTTTTTAATGTAATGGAATTCTATGTGAATCTGAGAGTCAGTGACTCTCATACAAGAGAGACTTAGCTATCTATAATAATGCCAGGTTTAATCTACCAGTTTCTACATAAGGTAATGCTTGTACCAAATTAAGAATACAGTTGTTATCAATTCGTTTAGTGTGTTAAGAGGTTTTAAACTTTTTTTATTTGCTAAAAGACTGTCCGTTCTCAATTTTTCTTAATATTTCATCTGCTGCTGACTATATAGAAATACAGAATTGGAAGCCTGATCAATATTTTCACATAATAATTTTAAAGACTTCGAAGAACAATTCTTATGCATGTTTATCACACTTTAAATAACCGGAGATATCTATTTCTGTTCAAGCATGATTGAATTGTGTAGAAATAAAATCAGTTACGGATATCAATATTTGCAGTTACGTATATCATTGACAATTTATTTACTTCAGTTACCCATATCATCACGGTATTTTAGATGGCTGTTTTCTCCATTTCAGCGGTTGAGTTATGAAAAAAACATTTAGTATTTCAGTTTCAAATTTAGTGTTACGTTAAAAAAAAGACATGAAATACCGAAGAATAATACATTATTATTAAAAAATTGACAAAAGAAAAATTGACCAGAAACATTATCCGCCATCTTTGGATATACGTAACTGCAGTTACGGAGATCACATTTACCCCAGTGAATTACAGCAACATCTTTGGTGAGTTTCAAAAGGTTGTGAAAGAAGAATCTCAATTTGTGTAGTTAAACAAATGTATTCACGAGGACATGGTTATGAGAAAAAAGATTCATACTAGATTACGCTTAGGGCTTAGTGCTCTTAATGACCACTTGTATAAATATAATCTTACATTAAATAGGTTTTGCGATTTCTGCCCAGGTAGCCACATTGAAAGCACTGAGCAATAATTAATTCATTGCGCCCGTTACACGAACTATCGGATTACTCTTCTACTGGGAATTAAGAATCTGCTTTGTCCAGATATAAATATAGCAATGTTGCGGGATCTAAGTCCCAACTATCTGAGCAAAATATTAATAGAAGGTAGTGATGATTTGTCTGATGATACTAATTTAGAGTTGTTTGAGTGTGTGTTTCGATTTATTAAATCTTCGAACATATTTTCTCGATAGCTTAATAACTTATTTGTTCTTTAACTTTTTGTTCTTGTAATAAAACATATAAGGATTAAACACATATTCCATTTGACCTGATTGTGCTCAAAATTGTCTTTCCATAATCACTATTCTATATTACTGAATCATACATGTTTTTTAAGTCGTGTGCATGTGAGTAAGAATGAGCGAGTGATTGAATGGGTGTGTAGTCAACAGGGTTTCCCCTGGGTCAATTATTTTTTTCGCCACCTCTTTCGCCAAAACAATATATTTTTCGCCACTTTATTATTTTTTTCGCCAAGTAACATAAATATATTTTTCCATTAAAATTTACCTTTTTTCTATCCCCCCTCTTCCTTAAATGATTTTGCCCCATTGTGTCTATGATTATTCTCTCAAAATTATTTTAAAGTATACATTTTTATGAATAAACACTAAACATTTACTTGAAAACAACTGAGTTTTTTTAAACTTAAAAGGGAAAAATATCCATTGCATTTTAAACAACTTTTCTAAATGAAGGGGACACTACTTTTATTAATAAAGAAGATATAAGTCCTGGAATGTAACACAATTAATGGACAAGTTTTGATCATATAATACGTAGGAAAGTTTCTTTAAAAGAAAAATACTCATGCGCCCTTTTGTACTAAGAAGTGGGTTTTTTTTATAACAAAACAAAAGCTTTTATCACATGAAATCTATCCCTCATTTCATGTGTAGTCATTACATTGAAGGGTTACTCTCATTCGAGGGGTTGTTCCCAACCTTTTTGATAGATTTCTTTATAACGAAAGTTTTCTTTTCTTGACCATCGTAAATGAAAAAGTTGAGACGTAAAACTATGCTTAAACACGCGTGTCACTCAAACGACTTTAAAGTAGTCTCCCTAATCAATTACCTATATTAACGTCAAAGGATAATTAAAGCTTTAACTCGGAGATGTTTCTTGTTTTTAAACATTTTTCGTCACAACAATAGCTTTCTTTTCTAAACTATCTTTAAAAGGAGAGGAAACGTCAAAAGTTTGCTTCAAACACGTGCGTCGCAAAGTGGTAAATAAATTCTGTATGTGACATTGAGCGGAAGCCATTTAACCATATCATTTTGTCAAACAATTCAATCAACACCTTTATTAATTAGTTCTTTGTTGTAGCTATAAAATGCAATCAGCTGATTATTGATTTTCTGTCCAAATCTTAATGAGGTCAAGGTGAATTCCGAGTATTGTCTGATGAGGTAAAGTCCGAGAAACTCGAAAAAAAGTAAATAAACAAGATGGAGGAAAATGAATCGTTTTATATATTTCTTTCGCCAAATTCTTTCGCAAATGACGAATTTTTATCGCCACAATTATTATTTTTTCTCAAATTGCGAAAATGGCGACCGCCAGCGGAAACCCTGGTAGTCAAATTATATTTGTATGTCTTGTCCTGTACATATTGTCTTGTCTTGTATTTAACATGTTTGTATTCAAAACTTTGATAATTGTGAATCTGTATATATATATATGTTGAGGAGACCCACACGTAGCCTCTGGTTGGTTCAGTTTTTATCATTTCAGATTTCATAAATAAAAAGAAAATGTCTTCAAACATTTTTTTGAGAGGATTAATATTCAACAGCATAGTGAATTTCTCAAAGGCAAAACACAAATTTTAAGTTCAGTAGACCACATTCATTCTATGTCAGAAACCTATGCGGTGTCAACTATTGAATGACAATCCAAATCTAATTAGAGCTAAATCAATCTTGAATGATGTGTTCATACTTGCCCTACCCGTTCAGGGTTCAACCTCTACGCACTGTTTTTTTTTTTGTTTTTTTTTACTATAAGGTGACAATCGGTAAACTTCGGCTTCAAAACACGGCATTTAATGAGTAGCCATATTTGTTAAATTATAACAGACAAAAAACAGAGAAAAAATAACGGTTAAACAATATATATGCGCGGTTAAACAATATATATGCGTAAAAAATGAGAAATTCGTGCACAGAAGACTAAGCTTATGATATATACATGCATTGGTTCAAGAATTGGATGAACATTATTTTTCACCACTTACTCGTTTTATATGACTTTAAGGGCCTTTTGTCTTATTTTAAAAATACGTTTTAAATTGTTAAAATATTCGAATTACGAACTAGCTCTCGCCGCGATATAGCCTTTTTGTGCTAAAGTGGCGCCAAGCAACCAACAACAAATCAATATGTTGTCTGCTCTGCTGTCACCAAAAGACTTTGTACTGGTTCTTTGACAACTTGAAATCTATCTAATTAAAAACCGATCTCTCATCGCTCTGATATGTCGCGTGGGAGATCTAACGACACCTGCTTTGAGGTCACATGTGAGTGACCTCGAAGGTGTGTCTTTTTCGAACAATGAAAATGAGTCTTCCACGCTCTTGAAAGTTTATCGTGAGGTAAAGGGGTGTAACTCCTTTTATTTACGAAGAAATCGTCAGTCCACAGATTTCATTAACCTTTTTTGATTGGCTTATTGATAGGTCGTCAATTCATTTGCATATCATTATTAATTCATAACTTCTAGTTCACTCACATGTGAACTCAAAGAAGGTTTCGTTAGATCTCCCACGCGACACATAAAAAAACGGGAGAGATTTGTTTTTAATTAGATTGACTTGAAATAACACGGTCTTGAAAATATAAATCCGGAAACATAGGAGGATACATATTAGCTTGATCATCAACGGAAATAGAGATATATTGCAGCGTCAATCTAACATTTTGAGGAAATGTTGAAGTTCGGGCATTCTGCAAAGGCCTAACTTCATCAATGCCTGTACTTTTTTAGTGGACTGCATTGTTGTCATTTACAGTTTGTTTTGGCTTTTAGGATGTTGGCAATTCCTCCTTGTATTCCTCGATCTTTGGTTTGATCTGGGTTTTAAAAGTGGTGGTAACCCCAAGGGTGACTGGGGTATAGAAATATGGTCACTTGGTCTTCTCCCGACCGGCAGTAAAACGCTGTCCGAAGTGGGGCGTCCGTTTGGCTGTGCGGGATGTATCAAGTTCGCAGTCACGTCCGGTCAGAAGGGGGACGTTAAATCCGATGCCTCGTGTAAAGAGAGTGCCACGCTCTTTGCACGTTAAGAACCCCTGCAAAAACTCTTTGAGGGGTCCGTAGGTGGCCTGTTGCAAGGCAAAATTTCTGTCCCTATCCAATATACCCTCATTTTCCAGTGGCAGTCCAAATTTCCCCGACCATCATCCCAGATGGCCTCTATTGTATCTACCTACCTATTGTGTTTATTGTGAACTTGTTCTCGTCCTGAATATGCATGAAATATTTGCCACTGGACGTTAAACAACCAACAATCAATCAATCAATAAAAGTGGTGGTAAATCCTCCGGCATAAACGTTCCCATTCTGACCGGACGTAACTGCGAACTTCATACATCCCGCACAGCCAAACGGACGCCCCACTACGGCAAGCGTTTTACTGCCGGTCGGGAGAAGACCAAGTGACCATATTTCTGTTCCCCAGGAACCCTTATACAACCAAAGTAAAAAAAAAACATGGTTAACGCAGCTACATTAATGCCGTTTTTACACTACTTTCGACAAGGGCAGATAACTCCGTTCAATCTCATTAAATATTCATACGTCGCCATGATGGAGAAACAAAATGTCCAGTTCACCATCTTTTGATGAAACAGCGTTGCAGCAATCGTTGCCTTATGATGCGGAATGGTCCAAGTTAGGGTAATTATAGAAAAATTGTAAAAAGTCATGGATAAATTATATGATTTAGGCGATTTTCTGTCGAGTATTAAACCCCGCCTTCTACGAATATTTAGCCAAACAAAAAATACCTGTTTCATTTAAAAGCTTGCATCAACATTTTTCTCGAGCACCTGTAATGTGACAAAACAAGAGGCTCTCAAGAGCCTGAATCGCTCACCTGAATTTTTTTGGTTTAATCTCGCATCAATGATTATTTTGGCTTTTCAATTTATTTAAATGTTCTTTGAATCGTCCTATTTTCTTCAAAAGCAAAAAAAAATCATTTTCTCCTATGTTCTATTTTAGCCATAGGAGCTATGTTTCTTGACATACAAGGAAATGAAATATAAAATTTATACTAGATACTCTGAAACTCTGAAACTCATTTAGCCTAAGTTTGGCTGAAATTGATACAGCAGTTTCATAAGAGAAGATTTTTTAAAGTAAGTCAACATGATGAACAAATTGTGAAAAAAGTCTTTAAAGGGCAATAACTCCTAAAGAGGTCAATTGACAATTTTGGTCAAATTGACTTATTTGTAGATCTTACTTTGCTGATAATATTTGCTGTTTACAGTTTATCTTTATCTATAATAATATTCAAGATAATGACCAAAAACTGCAAAATTTCCTTAAAATTACCAATTAAGTGGCAGCAACCCAACAATTGGATGTTTGATTCATCTGAAAATTTCAGGGCTGATAGATATTGACCTAATGAACATTTTTACTCCATGTCAGATTTGCTCTTAATGCTTTCGTTTTTGAGATATAAGCCAAAAACTGCATTTGACCCCTATGTTCTATTTTAAGTAACGGCGGCCATGTTTTTTGACGGATCAAAAATCAAAGCACACACTTTGTGCAGGATAATCTAAGGAACAACCATGCTAAGTTTTAACCAAATCCATTCAGTAGTTTCAGAGGAGAAGATTTTTTAAAGTTAGCAAATATGATGAACAAATTGTGAAAAATTGTCATTAAAGGACAATAACCCCTTAAGGGGTCAATTGACAATTTTGGTCATATTAACTTATTTGTAGATCTTACTTTGCTGATCTTTTTTGCTGTTTACAGTTTATCTTTATCTATAATAATATTCAAGATAATGACCAAAAACTGCAAAATTTCCTTAAAATTACCAATTAAGTGGCAGCAACCCAACAATGGTTTGTTTGATTCATCTGAAAATTTCAGGGCTGATAGATCTTGACCTAATGAACATTTTTACTCCATGTCAGATTTGCTCTAAATGCTTTCGTTTTTGAGATATAAGCCAAAAACTGCATTTGACCCCTATGTTCTATTTTAAGTAACGGCGGCCATGTTTTTTGACGGATCAAAAATCTAAGCGCACATTTTGTGCAGGATATACTAAGGAACAATCATGTTAAGTTTCATCCAAATCCATTCAGTAGTTTCAGAGGAGAAGATTTTTTAAAGTTAGCAAATATGATGAACAAATTGTGAAAAATTGTCATTAAAGGACAATAACCCCTTAAGGGGTCAATTGACAATTTTGGTCATATTAACTTATTTGTAGATCTTACTTTGCTGATCTTTTTTGCTGTTTACAGTTTATCTTTATCTATAATAATATTCAAGATAATGACCAAAAACTGCAAAATTTCCTTAAAATTACCAATTAAGTGGCAGCAACCCAACAATGGTTTGTTTGATTCATCTGAAAATTTCAGGGCTGATAGATCTTGACCTAATGAACATTTTTACCCCATGTCAGATTTGCTCTAAATGCTTTCGTTTTTGAGATATAAGCCAAAAACTGCATTTGACCCCTATGTTCTATTTTAAGTAACGGCGGCCATGTTTTTTGACGGATCAAAAATCGAAGCGCACATTTTGTGCAGGATATACTAAGGAACAATCATGTTAAGTTTCATTCAAATCCATTCAGTAGTTTCAGAGGAGAAGATGTTTGAAAAATTGTTAACGACGACGACGACGACGTCGACGACGACGACGACGACGACGACGACGACGGACGCCAAGTGATGAGAAAAGCTCACATGGCCTTTTAGGCCAGGTGAGCTAAAAAAGGAAATATGGACAGATTAGGCAAGTTAATCGGGGTCAAGAGACCCTTTGTCTATAATTTTGAAAACCATTATAAAGAGAAAATCTGACAAGAGCTAAAATGTTCAGAATGTTGAGCTCTGCCAATTGTCTTTACTTGTCAAAACTGTCAAATGACTTCTTGTAGGATTTATTGCCCTCAAATGAAAAATTTTAACATTTTTTTATTTCATAAAAAATGGAGTTTACCCGGCTATTCATGTTTGTCTGTGAACTGTACGTTGGTTGTGGATCTGAGAGCGGAACATTTAGAGACGAAACATGTTATTCAGGTAAGGTAGAACTAGTAGTAGAAGTAGAATGAACAGGTGCTGGGTCAGCTACATTTCGTACATTTTCAGATGGGTTGCTCAAAATGTTTGAAATTTTTCTGTGTTTATCTTCATTGCATGACCCACATAGACATTTAGATGCACACAAGTCACAACAGGAATGTAAACCTGTAGTTTTTTTCTCTTCTTCAAGTTCTGTTTTTGACAGAAAAGGTTCCAATAATGAAATTCTGCGACATTCAGTTGCCTTAAATAGATCTTTAACCTCAGTTTCAACATCTCTCAAATGGTAGGAATTATGAAGAAGAAGTGCAACTGCCTCCTTTCCATCACGCCCTACACGACCAATTTCTTGAATAAGATCAACTATAGTTTTTGGTGCACCATAAATTATGACAATGTAAAAGCCAATAATATCTATACCAATTCCTAAGGCGCTTGTTGCTATCACAACTTTAATACTACTGGATGGATCTTCTAAACATTTCATTATTCTTTTTTTAACTGTCAGGCGAAGTTTCAGAATGAAACATCTGGACTTCTTTACAATTTGGAATTACCGTTGATATATATGCATAAATGTTAGCTGCATCCTTGATTGATGTACAATATATCATTGTTTCGGGTTAAGCTTTGTCACAGAGTCCATCAACTAACCAGCACATGGCCATTTCTACGGTATTCAATATTTTGTTCACAACGAGCTTTACATTTGGTTTATTTGGAGAAATCCTTATTTCAAATGCATTTGGATCCAACTACAATGTGGACAACATGGGCGACAAACGTACCCTGGTTACCAACCAATGTTGCTCTACCTTGCAACGTGGAAAACAAAATGGACGACAAACATATCCCTGGTTACCCACCAATGTTGTTCTACCTTGAAACGTGGAAAACAAAATGGACGACAAACATACCCTGGTTACCAACCAATGTTGCTCTACCTTGGTCAAAAGTATGATACGTGGACCAAACATTCCACCATCACTGGCACAATGTTTACATTGCTCTACCTGCTCTACCTGCTCTACTGTTTTCTTATCCCTATTCTACTACTACTGAAATACGCTATAGCCGCATCAGTGCCGCAACATGATGCCAGAATATTGCCGCAACGGTGCCAGAATATAAACGCAATTATGGTGCAAGAAAACTAATTTGCATACGAAATATGCTATCGCTGCATCGAAGCCGCAACAGTTTGCAGCATCAAAGCCGCAGCATATCCATACTGCTGCCGCAACTATGTGCCAGAGGGCTTATATTTCCATAAGGGTTAACCAATTGTTTAAAAATTACACACAATTGATATGCCACACTGAAAATCAATAACGAATTTAATTCGACACAATTAAGATGATTCAGTTATGTTTCTTTATATCGTATAATTTAATAAAAGATAGTCTGTGTCCAGTCAAGGATTGTATAGTGTCACTACACAAATCCTTGGTCTGGTGCACATATTTTGTATCATAAATATTATTCTCATACTTGTTCTTTTTTTTAATTTCAAGAGAGTGAAAAAGGAAAAATATGACATATTAAATTAAATAATTGTTTTGTTTTTAAAAATAACCTGGACATTGATACTGTGAAACCCTTTCCTGTTCATATAAGCAGGTTCATCTTCGGTAGGTGCTTGTATATGTACGTGTGTCCCAACTATACACCCGATAACATTAGGAAACCCAGCTTTTTCATAAAAAGCACGTTTGTTTATATTTTTCTGTCTTTCTGTAGGCCATTTTATGTACTGGTCTTTCCTATCTACCAAGGCGTCGGTAACATCTCTGACTACTCGTGACACAGTAGACTTGTCATAGCCCACAGTATCCCCGACCACTTACAGCTGGCTTCCACTCCCATAAAAACGAAGGGCAATCATGACTTGCTCTTCAACTGACAAGGCTGTTCTTTTTCTCGTATTTCTTTCCAAGTCCGCTCTCAACTCATTGGCTATAAATTCAATGCTTTCTCGTCAAAACCTGTACCTTTGTCGTTGTTCCTCATCATTAAAATCTTTATTCAATCGATTAAAACCTCTGTAATGCTTTTCTCTTCTAACTCTTGGTAGAAACATTTCAATGGCAGCCATTTTTTTTCATTCATATGATTAAGATTTAATACACCTCAAAGACGTCGATTAAGTTTAACGACAGTGTAAGCATTAACACACTAATCATATGATTAAGAAATTTTAACTGATCAACAGACCCCATGATGTTACAATAGTCAACGCACAATTGTCCTCTCCTTCACTAGAGAGCTTATCTTAAGACAAACGTAAACTTACTGAACCACAAAATGCATTTACTTCAAATTTTCCAAACTGTACAATTAAGTCTTTTCCCAGAATTGTTTTAGCGGTGGAAATAAACTCATCATAGATACCAGGACGAAATTTTGTATACACGCCAGACGCGCGTTTCGTCTACAAACGCGTCCACATTTGCATATTTGTTAAAATGAAACCGTAATATTAATTTTAAAAAAATACCGTGATCAAAGATGCTTGAATTTCCCTGTTGGCGGCTGGCACGATGCTATTTTGGTACAAGTATTGTTTAAATGTGTCACTGATGAATTGAGGTCCTTGTCAGTTGCGACTGATCAAGTCAAACCATGCATTTTGTCCAGAGCATCAACTACCGGCTTTGCACTTGTACTTTAACTTATAATTGCCACCCCACTCTCTTTACACGTGGCATCGGATTTAACGTCACCATGAAAAAAAAACCAACAACATATTAATAACATGAATTTCATTGCATATGTGTGCTTTCCATCTGTGATATCGGGGGAAAATAAAGGATGAAGGATAAAGGTTTCTGTAAACAAAATTGTTTTGGATAAATTAGAACTTGTTCTAAATCTTTACTTAGGCACCGGCCTCCCTAACAACACGACAGGTTAGCTTCTGTTACTAAATAAAAATTAGGTAGCACAATACAAAGATTTTGCATCCCAAATAAGGAGATTCAAGAAGAGGTCAAGCTGAGTTGTACAAGAATCTTTAAAATATTTTGGGATGCTATGAAGAACAAAGATATATAAGTCAATATGATTGGAACTGTTCTTACAAACTTTCCACGTATTTCGATCCTTATGTGGCTCCTACAAAGTTGAATTTCAAAATCAGTTAAGGACGACAAGATGTCTTTGTCCAGAGCATTGGATGTTTTTCCTTTCAGGTAACCAGCTACGGTTAGTATTTGCACTTATCCTCCCCTCTTTCTGTTAAACAATGAAACCTCGCAAAGAGTAAATTGTGCGAGGTCCACATAGCAGTTCTCCTTTCTAACCCTTTTCACAAATCGAAAAAGCTCTTGAACGTCACCGCATAAAGGAAGAAGTTTTTGCACATTGCATTTATTTTTTTTGGACGTCTTTCTGGCTATGCTAGTTATTCGACTGTTCCATTCAGCATCATAAAGGCTACTGAAATGTTTAGCGTTAGTAATTTTAGATTTGTCATTTGCCGAAATGCCTGCACTTTTATTGATTTCTGCGCATCGGCGCAAGCAGTATCCGATTTTTACCGGGAGTGTAGGGATGCCGTATGATCTTTCAATCGGGTCGTAACCTGCCAGTTTCTTTACTGTACACAAAAGGACTTCGAAATTTGCCGGTTTAATAAGATCTGAAATAGAATGAAAAGCCATTCCCTGCTGCTTAGCAAAATCAACAAGCCTCCCCAGATGCCTCAGTTTTTGCCTGATCGTATTCGGCGTTTGTTCCTCGACATCCATCCTCTCATACAGTCTTTCACCAAATGTCATTATCAAGGCATCAGTCATCAGGCATGTCTTCACTGTATCATCCTTCATGTCCATGACAATTACTTTATAATAACTGGAGCAAATGTTTTTTGGAACTGGAAGAAGGTCCTTGCCAGTTCTTACAGCCGTTGCAGGTGCATTGATTTCTTTATTTTGATTACATTTCTTTGTATGTGCATTAAGGTTAGATTTTGCAAACATTCCTTTACAAAACTCGCAAGGAAGATAGTTGCTAGTTGACAAAGAGTTGGTAGGCCTGTATCGGGGAATTATAGTACCGTTTTGGTTTTTAATAACTTAAAATTATGTATGTAGTTTGCCTCATTTCTCAAAACTTCCCATTTGTCCTTTCTTTGTTTTGAATTTTTCGGAAGAAGGAAGATTTTTGCAACTCGTTGTTCTGTATTGTGTTTATCCTCATAGTGTCTTGCTATTGTATAATACAAGTTTTCACAAAATAAACAAGCATGCTTCTTGTTCCATATTTGTTTTTTATCTTTATCTGTGTTAGTGATTTGTATACACAGTTCTTGTTGTTCCTTTTCAATAGCTGAAATAAATATTATTTTTAGAATTCTAGACTTTTTACATAAATAAGGCCGTTAGTTTTCTCGTTTGAATTGTTTTACATTGTCTTATCGGGGCCTTTAATAGCTGACTATGCGGTATGGGCTTTGCTCATTGTTGAAGGCCGTACGGTGACCTATAGTTGTTAATGTCTGTGTCATTTTGGTCTTTTGTGGATAGTTGTCTCATTGGCAATCATACCACATCTTTTTTATAGATTATTTTTATAGCATGATACATGCATATTATAAGTTTGTATACCAGCGATCCTTCTGCTGGTCGATACTTTTATTTTGGCATTACATAAGTCATAATATATTCTTTAAATGTTCATGGCTAAAACAAAAAATCCCTGAAATTCGTTTTGATAAATGTTCTTATGCATCACTGTCTATTGTTAATTGTTTTTGGCCTCCTACTAGCTTTAAGTAACTGAAAGATATCTCAAATCCTGTTTTCTGTGTTAAAGTGGTATGGGTGTCTTTTGCCATCGTGGATTGTAAAAACCAGAAAACCTACGGTCTAGATGTTTAACGAAGTGAGCAAACGTTTATGCAGGATTGCAGATAACTAATGTAAATTTTAATTAAAAAAAATAAAAAAATATCCGATTATATTATATTTATTTTTATAAGGGAAGGTTTGTTTTTTTTTGGCTGAATTTTAATGTTTTTAAATTGGCATTTAAGGGGAAATTTACATGGAATTTTGCTATTTCGTATATTTGGAGGGAAAAGACGTGCAGTGACTCTAAAGTAATTGATTTTCCCAAAGCATTTTCTAAAAAAATATATTTTATTTGATACTTCTATCATTTACTTTGGCTTTCAATCTCATTATGATTTTTTTTTACAAATTGTGTTATTTTGTGTTGTGTTATTTTGTCATGCGGTGAATTATCATTTTTATTACATTTTTGAACATATATCAATATAAACTATGTGTTTACAAAGTATGAACAAAGTCTATTACTTTTAATGTAGACTCCCATACCATACGTTAGCCTGTTGATACAATTTAAAATAAATTGATGTATTTCAAAGTTTACTCCTTTGGTAAGCATTTTATTAGAAGATTGATGTTTCGGACCATCAAATAATATCTGCATTATGGACGGAAAATATGTTTTATTTCGTACTCCGAACAACAAAATTGATTGAATTGTTGACATCATGTACATGAAAAATACAAAAAAAATGTTTTATTTCTTAAATTGACAATACTACTTATAGCGTCTATCTTATAAATGCACTTGATTTTTAGTACTTATATTCTGTCGTGAATTTGACTTATTTGTTAAGTGTATGTTTACAGAAAATTGATATGTTTTGAAAAGTTAAGCTATTAACAATTATCATCGTAGAGTGCTCTCAGGTTAAGGTGAAGGTTGGTGCACCTGTGATAATTCAAGAGTTGTCGTGTGTTGGTTTTGGTTAGAAATCTGATTTTGTAATTGTATTTGATGTTACATTAAAGCGGTCGTTTGATCAAGATAATTTTCTAATATGTATTGACAATTTTATTAGAAGTAAAATTGAACCAACCACAGCTTTATTTAAAAATTTCATCATTTTTCATTCAATTCAAACTATTTTTGAATATTCATTCGGAAGTTACCTTTCTTTGTAATTTTTCCACATTTTACTGTCAATTTGACTTTTAGTTAATTTAGACACTTTCTTACTTATTGTATTAGATGAGACCTTCAATCGACCATTTTTTTTATAAAATATTTGTATAAAATGTACACTAGACCTGCAATAGGTGTATTGTTAATTATTCCAAATTTGACTGTAAATTTGTTAATTTTTTTGATAATTGTATTTGATGTTACATTAAATCGGTTATTTGATCAAGATATTTTTCTAGTATGTATTGACAATTGTATTAGATGTAAAATTGAACCATCCACAGCTTTATTATTTTTTTGATATTTTTTTTAGTAAATGTAACTACATTTTATTGTATTGTATTGGAGGAAATCTTAAATCGACCAATTGTGTTCAATATTGGTATAAAATGTACACTAAACCTGCAATCGGTGTATTGTTAATTTTTCCACATTTGACTGTAAATTTGTAATTTTTTTATAATTGTATTTGATGTTACCGGTAATCGGTCATTTGATCAAGACAATTTTCTAGTGTGTATTGACAATTGTATTAGAAGTTAACCTGAACGAGCCACAGCTTTATTTAATAAAAATACAAGATTTTAGTAAATTTTGCAATTTTTGGGATAAGTCATTCATATGTTACCTATAATAGAATATATTCTCAAAACAATTGTATAGAATTTAACACCAAACCTGACTCCAGTTTAGTTATAATTTTTCCACATATCACTGTAAATATATTTTTGATAAATTTATATATTACATTAAATCGGTCATTTGATCAAGATAATTTTCTAATATGTAATGGCAATTGTATTAAAAGTAAAATTGAACCAACCACAGCTTTATTATTTTTATATATTTTCATTCAATTTCAATTATTTTTGAATATTCATTCGGAAGTTACCTTTATTGTCAATTTGACTTTTAATTAATTTAGCCACTTTCTGATTTATTGTATTAGATGAGACCTTAAATCGACCATTTGTATAAATGTACACTAAACCTGTAATTTTTTTTTGATAATTGTATTTGATGTTACATTAAATCGGTCATTTGATCAAGATAATTTTCTAGTATGTATTGACAATTGTATTAGAAGTAAAATTGAACCAACCACAGCTTTATTATTTTTATATATTTTGTTAGTTAATTTAACTACATTTTATTTTACTGTATTGGATGTTCCAAGGTGGAGTTTCGTTGCATTGCACCCCCAAGGGTGACTGGGGTATAGAAATATGGTCACTTGGTCTTCTCCCGACCGGCAGTAAAACGCTTGCCGAAGTGGGGCGTCCGTTTGGCTGTGCGGGATGTATCAAGTTCGCAGTCACGTCCGGTCTGAAGGGGGACGTTAAATCTGATGCCTCGTGTAAAGAGAGTGCCACGCTCTTTGCACGCTAAGAACCACTGCAACAACTCTATGAGGGGTCCGTAGGTGGCCTGTTGCAAGGCAAAATTTCTGTCCCTATCCAATATACCCTCATTTTCCGATGGCAGTCCAAACTTCTCCGACCATCATTCCAGATCGCCTCTATTGTATCAACCTACCTATTGTATTTATTGTGAACTTGTTCTCGTCCTGAATATGCATGAAATATTTGCCAGTGGACGTTAAGCAACCAACAATCAATCATGTATTGGATGAAATCTTAAATCGACCAATTGTGTTCAATATTTGTATAAAATGTACACTAAACCTGCAATGGATGTATTGTTAATTATTCCACATTTGACTGTAAATTTGTCAATTTTTCGATAATTGTATTTGATGTTACATTAAATCGGTTATTTGATCAAGATATTTTTCTAGTATGTATTGACAATTGTATTAGATGTAAAATTGAACCATCACAGCTTTATTATTTTTTTGATATTTTTTTTAGTAAATGTAACTACATTTTATTGTATTGTATTGGAGGAAATCTTAAATCGACCAATTGTGTTCAATATTGGTATAAAATGTACACTAAACCTGCAATCGGTGTATTGTTAATTTTTCCACATTTGACTGTAAATTTGTAATTTTTTTATAATTGTATTTGATGTTACCGGTAATCGGTCATTTGATCAAGACATTTTTCTAGTGTGTATTGACAATTGTATTAGAAGTTAACCTGAACGAGCCACAGCTTTATTTAATAAAAATACAATGTTTTATTTCTTAAATTGACAATACTATTTATAGCGTCTATCTTATAAATGCACTTGATTTTTAGTACTTATATTCTGTCGTGAATTTGACTTATTTGTTAAGTGTATGTTTACAGAAAATTGATATGTTTTGAAAAGTTAAGCTATTAACAATTATCATCGTAGAGTGAACCACAGCTTTAATAATTGTAATGATGTTACCTTAAATCGGTCATTTGATCAAGATGATTTTCTAATATGTATTGACAATAGTATTAGGGGTACACTTGAACCAACGACCGCCTTATTAAAGAAATGCAACAATTTCCAGTTAATTTTAACAATTGGTTGGATGTTCATTCGGATGTTACGTTTATTTTTTTCACATTTTACTTTCAAGTTGACAATTTTTCTAATAATTGAAATGATGTTACCTTAAATAGGCCATTTGATTAAGATAATTTTCTCTTAGGTATTAAAAATTGTCTTAGGGGTAAACATGAACCAACCAAAGCCCTTTTCTAAAATGCAACATTTTACAGTTAATTTTACCACTTTGTTGGATGTTCTTTCGGATGCTACCTTAATTGATAATTTTTTTCACATTAAACTGTCGCTTTGACAATTTTATTAATAATTGTAATGATGTTACCTGTAATTCGTCCTTTGATCAAAATGATTTTGTAATAGGTAGTGACAATTGTATTAGGGGTAAACTTGAACCAACCACAGCCTTATTAAAAAATTGCAACATTTTTTCTGGAACTTTTACCAGTTTTTGGATATTCATTCGGATAATACCCTTATTGGTAATTTTTGACATTTGACTGTCGATTTGACAATTTTGTTAATAATTGTAATAATCTAACATTTATTCGGTCATTTGATAAAGGTAATTTTGTAATACTTATTGACAATTGTATTAGAAGTAAACTTGAACCAACCAAAGCCTTATAAAAAGAATGCAACATTTTTCAGGTAATTTTACCACTTTGTTGGATGTTTATTCAGATGTTACCTTTATCAATGTTTTTTTCAGACTTTACTTTCAATTTGACAATTTTGTTGATAATTGTAATGATGTTACCTTAAATCGGTCATTTGATCAAGATAATTTTCAAATAGGTATTGACAATTGTATTAGGGGTACACTTGAACCAACCACAGCCTTATTAAAAGAATGCAACATTTTCCATTCAATTTTACCACTTTTTGGATATTCATTCGGATGATACCTTTGTTGATAAATTTTTCGCATTTTACTGTCGATTTGATTTTTTTTTAATAATTGTAATAAGGTTACATTAAATCGGTTATTTCATCAAGATAATTTTGTTATATGTTTTGACAATTGTATAAGAAGTAAACGTAAACCAACCACAGCCTTATTAAAAGAATGCAACATTTTTCAGTTAATTTAACCACTTAGTTGGATGTTCATTCGGATGTTACCTTTTTTATACTTGTTTACATTTTAGTGTCAATTTGACAATTTTTTTTAATAATTGTAATGATGTTACCTTAATTCGGTCATATGATCAAGATAATATTCTAATAGGTGTTTACAATTGTATTACAGGTAAACTTGAACCAACCACAGCCTTTTTAAAAGAATGCAACATTTTTCAGATAATTTTACCACTTTGTTGGATGTTCATTCGGATGTTATCTTTATTCATAATATTTCACATTTTACTTTTAATTTGACATTTTTTTTTAATAATTGTTATGATGTTACCTTAAATCGGTCATTTGATTAAGATAATTTTCTAATAGGTATTGAAAAAAGGGGTCAACTTAAAACAACGACAGTGCTATTTTAAAAAATGCAACATTTTACCGTTAATTTTAACACTTTGTTGGATGTTCTTTCGGATGTTACCCTTATTGGTATTTTTTTCACATTTACCTGTCGATTTGACAATTTTATTAATAATTGTAATGATGTTACCTTAAATCGGTCATTTGATCAAGATGATTTTCGAATAGGTATTGACAATAGTATTAGGGTTACACTTGAACCAACCACAGCCTTATTAAAAGAATGCAAAATTTTTCAGATAAATTTAACACTTTCTTGGATGTTCATTCGGATGTTATCTTTATTCATAATATTTTCACATTTTAGTCAATTTGACATTTTTTTAATAAATGTAATGATGTTCCCTTAAATCGGTCATTTGATCAAGATGATTTTCTAATAAGTATTGACAATTGTATTAGGGTTTAACTTGAACCAACCACAGTCTTATTAAAAGAATGTAACATTTTCCAGTTAATTATAACATTTGGTTGAATGTTCATTCGGATGTTACCTTTATTCATAATTTTTTCACATTTTACTTTCAATTTGACAATTTTTCTAATAATTGTAATGAATTTACCTTAAATAGGTCATTTGATTTAAATAATTTTCTAGTAGGTAGTGACAAATTTATTAGGAGTAGGCTTGAAACAACCACAGCCTTATTTTAAAAATGCAACATTTTTCAGATAATTTTAACACTTTGTTGGATGTTCATTCGGATGTTATCTTTATTTATAATATTTTCACATTTTACTTTTAATTTGACAATCTTTTTAATAATTGTAATGATGTGACCTTAAATCGGTCATTTGATTAAGATGATTTTCTAATAGGTATTGACAATAGTATTAGGGGTACACTTGAACCAACCACAGCCTTATTAAAAGAATGCAACATTTTTCAGATAAATTTAACACTTTCTTGGATGTTCATTCGGATGTTATCTTTATTCATAATATTTTCACATTTTAGTCAATTTGACATTTTTTTAATAAATATAATGATGTTCCCTTAAATCGGTCATTTGATCAAGATGATTTTCTAATAAGTATTGACAAACGATTAGGGTTTAACTTGAACCAACCACAGTCTTATTAAAAGAATGCAACATTTTTCAGTTAATTTTAACACCTTGTTGAATGTTCATTCGGATGTTATCTTTTTTCATAATATTTTCACATTTTACTTTTAATTTGACATTTGTTTTAATAATTGTAATGAAGTTACCATAAATTGGTCATTTGATCAAAACAATTTTCTAAAATATATTTACAATTGTATAACAGGTAAACTTGAACCAACCACAACCTTATTAAAAGAATGCAACATTTTTCAGATAATTTTAACACTTTTTGGATGTTCATTCGGATGTTATCTTTATTTATCATATTTTCACATTTTACTTTTAATTTGACAATTTTTTTCATAATTGTAATGATGTGACCTTAAATCGGTCATTTGATTAAGTTATTTTCTAATAGGTATTGACAAAAAAAAGGGTTAACTTAAACCAACGACAGCTCTATTTAAAAAATGCAACATTTTACCGTTGATTTTACCACTTTGTTGGATGTTCTTTCGGATGTTACCCTTATTGGTATTTTTTTCACATTTACCTGTCGATTTGACAATTTTATTAATAATTGTAATGATGTTACCTTAAATCGGTCATTTGATTAAGATGATTTTCGAATAGGTATTGACAATAGTATTAGGGTTACAGTTGAACCAACCACAGCCTTATTTAAAAGAATGTAACATTTTCCAGTTAATTATAACATTTGGTTGGATGTTCATTCGGATGTTACCTTTATTCATAATTTTTTCACATTTTACTTTCAATTTGACAATTTTTCTAATAATTGTAATGATTTTACCTTAAATAGGTCATTTGATTAAGATAATTTTCTAGTAGGTAGTGACAATTGTATTAGGATTAGGCTTGAAACAACCACAGCCTTGTTTTAAAAAATGCAACATTTTCCAGATAATTTTAACACTTTGTTGGATGTTCATTCGGATGTTATCTTTATTTATAATATTTTCACATTTTACTTTTAATTTGACAATCTTTTTAATAATTGTAATGATGTGACCTTAAATCGGTCATTCGATTAAGATAATTTTCTAATAGGTATTGAAAAAAAGGGGTCAACTTAAACCAACGACAGCTCTATTTAAAAAATGCAACATTTTACCGTTGATTTTACCACTTTGTTGGATGTTCTTTCGGATGTTACCCTTATTTGTATTTTTTTCACATTTACCTGTCGATTTGACAATTTTATTAATAATTGTAATGATGTTACCTTAAATCGGTCATTTGATCAAGATGATTTTCGAATAGGTATTGACAATAGTATTAGGGTTACAGTTGAACCAACCACAGCCTTATTTAAAAGAATGTAACATTTTCCAGTTAATTATAACATTTGGTTGGATGTTCATTTGGATGTTACCTTTTTTATAATTTTTTACATTTTAGTGTCAATTTGACAATTTTTTTAATAATTGTAATGATGTTACCTTAACTCGGTCATATGATCAAGATAATATTCTAATAGGTATTTACAATTGTATTACAAGTAAACTTGAACCAACCACAGCCTTATAAAAAGAATGCAACATTTTTCAGTTAATTTTAACACATTGTTGAATGTTCATTCGGATGTTATCTTTATTCATAACATTTTCACATTTTACTTTCAATTTGACAAATTTTATAATTGTATGGATATTACCTTAAATCAGTCATTTGATTAACTCTTTGGATATTCATTCGGATGATACCTTTATTGATACTTTTTTCACATTTAAGTCAATTTGACATTTTTGTTAATGGATGTCATGGTTTTACCTTAAATCGGTCATTTGATCAAGATGATTTTCTAATAAATATTGACAATTGTATTAGGGTTTAACTTGAACCAACCACAACCTTATTAAAAGAATGCAACATTTTTCAGTTAATTTTATCACCTTGTTGAATGTTCACTCGAATGTTACCTTTATTCATATTTTCCTATCCATATGACAATTTTTTGTAATGATGTTACCATAAATTGGTCATTTGATCAAGACAATTTTCTAATAGGTATTGACAATTTTATTACAGGTAAACTTGAACCAACCACAGCCTTATTAAAAGAATGCAACATTTTCCAGATAATTTTACCACTTTGTTGGATGTTCATTCGGATGTTATCTTTATTTATAATTTCACATTTTACTTTTAGTGTGACATTTTTTTTAATAATTGTTATGATGTTACCTTAAGTCGGTCATTTGATTAAGATAATTTTCTAAAAGGTATTGAAAAAAAGGGGTCAACTTAAAACAGCGACAGTCCTATTTAAAAAATGCAACATTTTACAGACAATTTTACCACTTTGTTGGATGTTCTTTCAGATGTTACCCTTATTGGTAATTTTTTTCACATTTAACTGTCGATTTGACAATTTTATTAATAATTGTAATGATGTCACCTTAATTCGGTCATTTGATCAAGATAATATTCTAATAGGTATTGACAATTTTATTAGGGGTAAACTTGAACCAATCACAGCCTTATTAAAAGAATGCAACATTTTTCAGATAATTTTTACACTTTGTTGGATGTTCATTTGGATGTTATCTTTATTCATAATATTTTCACATTTTAGTCAATTTGACATTTTTTTAATAAATGTAATGATGTTACCTTAAATCGGTCATTTGATCAAGATGATTTTCTAATAAGTATTGACAATTGTATTAGGGTTTAACTTGAACCAACCTAAGTCTTATTAAAAGAATGCAACATTTTTCAGTTAATTTTAACCCCTTGTTGAATGTTCATTCGGATGTTATCTTTATTCATAATATTTTCACATTTTACTTTTAATTTGACAATTTTTTTAATAATTGTAATGATGTTACCATAAATTGGTCATTTGATCAAGACAATTTTCTGAAATATATTTACAATTGTATAAAAGGTAAACTTGAACCAACCACAACCTTATTAAAAGAATGCAACATTTTTCAGTTAATTTTAACACCTTGTTGTATGTTCATTCGAATGTTACCTTTATTCATATTTTACTATCGATATGACAATTTTTTTTAATAATTGTAATGATGTTACCATAAATTGGTCATTTGATCAAGACAATTTTCTAATAGGTATTGACAATTGTATTATAGGTAAACTTGAACCAACCACAGCCTTATTAAAAGAATGCAACATTTTTCAGATAATTTTACCACTTTGTTGGATGTTCATTCGGATGTTATCTTTATTCATAATATTTCACATTTTACTTTTAATTTGACATTTTTTTTAATAATTGTTATGATGTTACCTTAAATCGGTCATTTGATTAAGATAATTTTCAAATAGGTATTGAAAAAAAGGGGTCAACTTAAAACAGCGACAGTCCTATTTAAAAAATGCAACATTTTACAGACAATTTTACCACTTTGTTGGATGTTCTTTCGGATGTTACCCTTATTGGTAATTTTTTTCACATTTAACTGTCGATTTGACAATTTTATTAATAATTGTAATGATGTCACCTTAATTCGGTCATTTGATCAAGATAATATTCTAATAGGTATTGACAATTTTATTAGGGGTTAACTTGAACCAATCACAGGCTTATTAAAAGAATGCAACATTTTTCAGATAATTTTTACACTTTGTTGGATGTTCATTCGGATGTTATCTTTATTCATAATATTTTCACATTTTAGTCAATTTGACATTTTATTAATAATTGTAATGTTGTTACCATAAATTGGTCATTTGATCAAGACAATTTTCTAATAGGTATTGACAATTGTATTACAGGTAAACCTTAACCAACCACAGCCTTATTAAAAGAATGCAACATTTTTTCAGTTAATTTTAACACCTTGTTGAATGTTCATTCGGATGTTATCTTTATTCATAATATTTTTACATTTTACTTTGAATTTGACAATTTTTTTAATAATTGTAATGATGTTACCATAAATTGGTCATTTGATCAAGACAATTTTCTAAAATATTTTTACAATTGTATAACAGGTAAACTTGAACCAACCACAACCTTATTAAAAGAATGCAACATTTTTCAGTTAATTTTAACACCTTGTTGTATGTTCATTCGAATGTTACCTTTATTCATATTTTACTATCCATATGACAATTTTTTTTAATAATTGTAATGATGTTACCATAAATTGGTCATTTGATCAAGACAATTTTCTAATAGGTATTGACAATTGTATTACAGGTAAACTTGAACCAACCACAGCCTTATTAAAAGAATGCAACATTTTTCAGATAATTTTACCACCTTGTTGAATGTTCATTCGGATGTTATCTTTATTCATAATATTTTCACATTTTACTTTTAATTTGACATTTGTTTTAATAATTGTAATGAAGTTACCATAAATTGGTCATTTGATCAAAACAATTTTCTAAAATATATTTACAATTGTATAACAGGTAAACTTGAACCAACCACAACCTTATTAAAAGAATGCAACATTTTTCAGATAATTTTAACACTTTTTGGATGTTCATTCGGATGTTATCTTTATTTATCATATTTTCACATTTTACTTTTAATTTGACAATTTTTTTCATAATTGTAATGATGTGACCTTAAATCGGTCATTTGATTAAGTTATTTTCTAATAGGTATTGACAAAAAAAAGGGTTAACTTAAACCAACGACAGCTCTATTTAAAAAATGCAACATTTTACCGTTGATTTTACCACTTTGTTGGATGTTCTTTCGGATGTTACCCTTATTGGTATTTTTTTCACATTTACCTGTCGATTTGACAATTTTATTAATAATTGTAATGATGTTACCTTAAATCGGTCATTTGATCAAGATGATTTTCGAATAGGTATTGACAATAGTATTAGGGTTACAGTTGAACCAACCACAGCCTTATTTAAAAGAATGTAACATTTTCCAGTTAATTATAACATTTGGTTGGATGTTCATTCGGATGTTACCTTTATTCATAATTTTTTCACATTTTACTTTCAATTTGACAATTTTTCTAATAATTGTAATGATTTTACCTTAAATAGGTCATTTGATTAAGATAATTTTCTAGTAGGTAGTGACAATTGTATTAGGATTAGGCTTGAAACAACCACAGCCTTGTTTTAAAAAATGCAACATTTTCCAGATAATTTTAACACTTTGTTGGATGTTCATTCGGATGTTATCTTTATTTATAATATTTTCACATTTTACTTTTAATTTGACAATCTTTTTAATAATTGTAATGATGTGACCTTAAATCGGTCATTCGATTAAGATAATTTTCTAATAGGTATTGAAAAAAAGGGGTCAACTTAAACCAACGACAGCTCTATTTAAAAAATGCAACATTTTACCGTTGATTTTACCACTTTGTTGGATGTTCTTTCGGATGTTACCCTTATTTGTATTTTTTTCACATTTACCTGTCGATTTGACAATTTTATTAATAATTGTAATGATGTTACCTTAAATCGGTCATTTGATCAAGATGATTTTCGAATAGGTATTGACAATAGTATTAGGGTTACAGTTGAACCAACCACAGCCTTATTTAAAAGAATGTAACATTTTCCAGTTAATTATAACATTTGGTTGGATGTTCATTTGGATGTTACCTTTTTTATAATTTTTTACATTTTAGTGTCAATTTGACAATTTTTTTAATAATTGTAATGATGTTACCTTAACTCGGTCATATGATCAAGATAATATTCTAATAGGTATTTACAATTGTATTACAAGTAAACTTGAACCAACCACAGCCTTATAAAAAGAATGCAACATTTTTCAGTTAATTTTAACACATTGTTGAATGTTCATTCGGATGTTATCTTTATTCATAACATTTTCACATTTTACTTTCAATTTGACAAATTTTATAATTGTATGGATATTACCTTAAATCAGTCATTTGATTAAGGTGGCTCGGCCCTTTAACAGTGCGCATATTTTAACGCATGTTTCTTACGACGACTGCCTTGGGAACGGTCGCTTTTAGGGGTCTTCTCAAAAATAGCTTTGACGACCTTGGAACGCGGGCGTGTATGAAAGCACCCTTGACGATGTAAACAAATGTCGAAATGATACAAAACGTTCTTCAAAACAGGAAATATGTTCGATCAGAAATTCAGAGTGCTTTCTTCATTTTTCGCATAAAAGTTAAAAAGGACAGAAATATACATGAATATAACATTAAAAAAAAAGAAGAATATACAAATACTGACAGTCACATGTATGACGTCGACGGTATTTGGTGCCGCTTCGCAAAGCCCAAAACGCATTCTCATCTTACACGGTCGCCTCTTGGGTCTGTTCGTACCATATTTTAAATTCACTTAAATACCGGTTGAATTAAATGATGTCTTGGAGATTTATTTTTGAAAATGTTTTGCCAATGACGCAATGATTAACTGTAAACAAATGATAGCGATGTAAACAACTTCATGTCATCGTACAGCTTTCAAAAACAGGTAAACTTGCATAGGCGGATACAGGGGGTGGGGTGCTGGGGGCCCCCCTTTCGTGGGAAAAATTTGATTATATAGGGAATCATTGAATCATGACTAGAGCACCCCCCTCCCTTTAGGAAAAGGTCTGGATCCGCCACTGACTTATGACCCGTATCAGAGACATATATGTGTATATGTTCCAGACCATATGAGTATTTGGACCGTACGCGTACGGTCCGGACCGTATACGTATACTCGTACGGTCCGACCATACGCGTACGGTCGGACCGTATGAGTATACGCGTATGGTCCAGTACGAGCTGACCATATATACACATGTTATTAGATCATATGGGTTAAATTTTAAAAAATTAACATTAATCACTATCTTTATTTTCAGATTTACTAATTTAATATATTACAATTACACGGATAAAATGAACAAATGAACAATTGAAATTAAATATTTGTTTAATTGTATATCTTGATCCTAATTTTGGTACTCTCAACCAATGTCACACTTGCTACCACAAGTAACGTACTAATATTTTTTACATTTACATTTTTGCAGTTCGTGTATGTTCCTTAGCAGAAATATTTTTGGGTAAAGTTACTAAATATTCTAAAACAATTGTCCTCCCACATTATATTTACTTCCGATATTTTCAATTTTAGTGATCATAATTCAATTATTTTACTGAGTGATCGACATGTTAAAAACAAGAGATTAACAGATTCAATTAGCGTGAATTTTTTAAATCATTAAAATATATAGTTGTTTTTTTTTTCAATTACAATTAAACTTTTTTATATCTATTTGAGAGTTAAGTTATATTGATCTGTTATATGGATTTAATTCACTTTGACAACTTCTTAATATTAGTCAGACCGTACGCGTACGGTCCGACCGTATGCGTATTTTGAAAAAGTACGCATACGGTCCAGACCGTACGCGTACGGTCCAAATACTCATACGGTCTGGAACATATATATGTCTCTGCCCGTATAGTATGCTTTGAAAGCATCGGACGGGTTTATTTTCAAGCTATAATCCGTTTGGCGTTTTATAACAGTTTGTTTCTGTCATAAATCTATTTAAAACTTGAAATATCTTTATTTCAAAGTATTTTTTGGAGTTTATTCCCGAGTATGCGACAGCAAAATTTTGATAATTATAGAATATTTTTTATTTTCCCAAAAACAAATTTGAACATGCCAATTTTCTAACAGACTTAATACTTGACAGGCACACCTAACATTTTAATTTAAAGATTTGTTTACCTGCACGAAAATCATTTGAATTTTTTTCTCGTATCACAATTCCATGATTTCCGGAACACTAGACTAAGTCCTATAATCTAAGACCTCGGGGCCAATGTTTTCTATTTTTATGATACTTTTCTTCTATTACTTATTTTGCTGAATTGTTATTTTGTTGATTTGCAATTTTCTGTTGTATCTATCAATATGTCAACCGAGTTCATATTAAAAAAAAAAAGAAGAAATATCAGCATTAAAACTAAAATAATTGAATCAGAGCACTGAATGTTATTAAAATAGACTAATGGATCCAGCAACTTATTTCACTAAAATGATTATTTATTTTCCTGCAAAAATAAAACGACACTTCAATAATTTGCTGTTTTCCGCCTTTTCATGAAGATGAAAATTGATCAATCGGGGTGGATCCAGCCATTTTAAAAGGGGGTTTCCAACCCAGGACAAAAAGAGGGTGTTCCAACTATATTTCCCCATTCTATCGTCCAAAAAAGGGGAGTTCCAATCCCCGGAACCCTCCCCTTGGATCCACCACTGTCAAAAGTAACCGGGACTGGCCTAGTATTCCGACCTTATATATATCGGTCTATGATATAATTCCTCAATACTGCATGCTTTGCGGAGAACCATGTTTCACCATGTCGGGATTTTGCTAGGACATACACCCGCAGCGTGCCGGGCAGTCTCAAACACTACTAAAGACTTTATATATATAAAAAAATCTATACTACTATAGGTTCAGGGAAAGTTTGGATTGTAATTTAAAAACTACGCCCAGTACATAGGAACACTATATTAGCCGGGGATGTTGGCAAACTTTAACTTCTATCTTAATTTTTGACATGCTTTTTTAAAAGGTAAGCTAATAAGGAAAGTTCTTGATTAAAAAAAATATAGTTGAGTGATGTCAATGCGGCAAAAAATGTGAATGACAATTTTGTTTGTGAAAACTGATTTGATCTTACCGTGGCAAAGAAATGCATAACTAATCATCGATCTATGCGTGATGATAAAAGGAGATAATGTTTTTTTTTATTTATAATATTGAATTTTGTGGATAGTTGTTTCATTGGCAATCATACCACATCTGCTTATTTTCATATCGTGTGGTTAACATAGAAATGACTAATCTGACAGATGATCCCTTGATTATACAGGGTGTTCAAACAGCTGGATATATACATACGAAGCCTCGTAGGGTAAAAAGCTGGAATTTTGCCTATACATGCACCAAGCATAATTGTCAATTCATTTTCTTATGGCAGTCCATATATCTAGCTCCTCTTGCTTTGCATAACTTTCATAATTGATACTTATCTGCATGTTCTCATCCGTATTATGCTTGAAATATTTGCCAGTGATCATTCAGTATGCAAACTAAATTTTCATTATGTGCAATCATATAAAAAAAACGTAATTTCTGGGACTTTTATTTGTTTGACTATGTGGTATATCAGTTTATAGTAATTGTTATCTTCTCTGTAAATTGGTCTCTGGTGAAGAGTTGCCTCATAAACAATGATACCCCATCTTCCTATTTTTATACCCTATGCAACGAAGTTGCGCAGGGTATAACGTTTTTGACCCGTCCGTCCGTCCGTCCATCAGCCAGTCTATCTGTCCTGTTTCTTGTCATCACAACTCCTCTCAAACCGACCAACAAAATTTCATGAAACCTTTTTAGATAATAAGGACATACTATGCAGATGTGCATATCGACAGGAAATTACGAGTCAAATTTGTTCTAGGAGTTATGCCCCTTTGAACTTATTTGCTTCAATATACTACTGCATGTTTGTCCTTGCAACTCCTCTCAAACCGCACAATAGAATTTTATGAAACCTTTTTAGATAAGGACATTCTATTTTGATGTACACATTTTTTTTTCTAGGAGTAAGGCCCCTTTGAACTTATTTGCTTCAATATACTACTGCAACAGTTTGTCATTGCAACTCCTCTGAAACCACACAACAGAATTTCATGAAACCTTTTTAGATAATAAGGACATACTATGTAGATGTGCATATCAACAGAAAATTATCATGATTCAATTTTTTTTTCTTATACCATTTTTTTTCTTAGTTATTTTATTTCTCCAGTGGCAATGTGGAGACTGACTGCCAAAGCGGGGCCGGCTTCAGTTATTCACAATATAATCAACCAATGAGCCTGCACCCTATGTCGGACTCTGTAACAATCATCCCATCAACCAAATATTTTGAAACATATTTAGAATTCAATAAACAGACAAGTCCATGAAAATGAGGTTAAGTTCAGATAAACCCTGCAAAACAGACATATTTGTTTTTCATTCATTATTTTTTACATAAATCACCCATTAGTTTTCTCATTTGAAATATTTTAAATTGTTCATTTGTCATTTCGAAGCCTTTAAAACCAACTATGCAGAACAGGTTTTACTCATTGTTGAAGTCCATATGGTGACCTACATGTATAGTTATTTCTGTGTTATTTGGTCTCTTAGCTTGTGTCTCATTTACAATCATATCACATCCTCTTATTTGATATTTTAATTTGTTATAATACATTTAATAATCTTTTCATACACCAAATATACATGAAGATGACCTATTTATTTCACAATATAGCATATTAAAAGAGGATTGCTAGACAGAATTGTAAATTATTGCACGCAATAGTTTATCTACTACATGTACCTTTTAGTATTTATTATTTTTGAGTATATGTCAGACATGTTGACGACGGACAGTCAATGGTACTATACCTTAATATGTCCCGAAAACGGGTGTAAAAAAAAGCCTCAACTAAATCAAATTTTTGAAACGTGATTGATTTTATTCCTCTAATATCTATGAGATCAAATTTACAAAAATTTTATTAATATAATTAATTTCAATGTACTAGTATACATGTAAGAATTGTTGCCATTTATACATCATGTACATGTACAATCCTTTGCTGATCAGCTCTATATTTTCATTATTTTTATTCTCCTTCACTGTTTTTTTTTATAAGACTCATATATATGATCTGTATTCATCATTGGGACAGGTAGCAATATATATAGGTGTCAGAAGTAGGTCCTTTTGATTGGATTTTTTTAAAGGATTTTGACAGCACTAAAGCATATACATGTAGTTCCAATTTTTAGTTGATCTTAGCTCCTTAAGTGGATTGTGGCAACATATATTGCATATATACATGTAGAATGTTGTTCTTAAGTTTCTGCACTTTACGCATAGTTTCCAGTTGCAAGACTAGAATATGATACTGGCTTCTCATGAAATTCTGTCAGTACTTTGCCATGCAATAGTTTCCAAGTAAAGTTGAACATTCCAAGATCACTCCTTCCATTTGCAATGTACATGTACAAATGTACTTGCAGCCTGAAATTAAATATCAGAGTAATTCTGTCAGAAAATCAACAATTATTGACATTCAAAAGCATATAGATGTAGACTAGTTCATAATAGGTAATGTGTCCATGGGACACAGATGAGCAACCGCTTGCATATAAAGAATGAAAAGAGTGACACCACCCAAATTTGTACTTGATCTGAGTGTTGTTGTAGTAAGCACTGCATATAAGTTTCAGAACATTTGGATGAAGCAAACTTGTGTTAAAGAAAGGAACAAAAATTCAGCATTTTTTTAATTTTGTAAAGGGGCATATCTCTAGAACAGTAAAAGCGACCCCACCAAAAATTCAAACTTCATGTTTGTTTGTTTGTAGTATCATATATATATATGCATTAATTGTGTATTAGTTTCATAACATTGGTAGAGGAAAACTGAAGTTGGAGAACAGAATCCAAATTTGGGAGGTACATGCAAGTTTGATAAGACTGACAATGCAAGGGTAACCTTAATAGAAGTAGAATGGTATAAATAATTATGTGTTTATTTGATAATAGGTTCGTTTTCATGTGTTTTTGTTTTCCCTTGAGAACACATAAAATATTTTTTTATAATTTAATTTGGTTGAATATATATTTATCGAATTTCTGAACAGAAAATAATGAAAATGAGACATAAAAAAATATAGCCAAAAAATAAACCTGTGATAATACTGCTTCCATTGGTACCAGGATGCTAAAAATCAATCCAAAATATTTAAAAAAAAAAATCTAGTTTTATATACAATATACATGAACAGCTAAAAATCTCAAGTGACAAATACTTATGGCCACACTCTGTACATATTTAACCTTGATACTTCTATTACTAGACCTTAAGACTGTTAGACATTTTTGTATACCTAACAGAATTATGAAAAGGGGGGGGGGGTTAATGGTAAACAAATTGTGATTGATCAAGACGAATCCTTCAATAAGGTGTAGGGTTTATCATTTACAAATTAGGCCAATTATTTCATATTCTCAAGAAAATAAACAAATCAATCAAACCCCTTGAGGATCTTAATTGAGGGGTGGACAAGGGTAAGGAGACAGGGGAATGAGGGATCAGAGAAAAGGGGGTATCTTGGAAATATATTTTGTCATTTTTATTTTGTCTTGGAGCAAGGAGATGGAAGTATTGAAGTAAAAAAAGGGGGAGGATTTTAGGGTAGAAAGGGAAGGGAAATATAGTTAGGGCTAAGCCTATAAGGAGCAGAAACTGTTCCGAGGGAAGTTATGGGGTACCCCACATACATATGACCCTGACTTGGCTACGAAATTAGATATTACAAATGATGATTAAAAATGAGTAATTCATTGACACTACATGTAACGGTAGCGTAATAATGACAGTTGTAGTGCTTCATAGTAGATGTCATCCCTTCCTCTTCGGCCGTTTGCACACGGATATTTTTCAAAACTGGCCAGACATGTTTACAACTTGTCTGTAAAGGGTAAAATAAACACATAAATAAGATACCAGCTATAACGTTCTATAACATTAAACATGGAACAGAAATTGAGCCGGTGCAAGGTTTCAGCCGCAGTGATTTTCAACAGTAGCGAGTATTTTGAGACAACCCCCAAGTTTGTATTTTTCGTTATACTGATAACATTTGGCTGCCTAATATATCGAAATCTATGTTTTCTTATGTAATAACTCTACCTTCATCGTTGTATATTCGCCACAATGTCTGTTATGCATGTACATGGTCGTATTCATCAATATAGTATGCTGCTCGGCAATGGCGACCTTGAAATTCCTCTGGTCCGATAATGGCGCCAAATTAGAGGGAAGCAACTCGCGCCAGACAAAATTACCGTATTTCACCAAAATAATCAAAATTTCGCTTTTTGATAACAAACAGTAATACGATAACCACATTTATATTCAGTGATCGTTCATTGATATAATTACAAACATTATTTTATTAAAGCCATCAATAAAGAATTCACAATTAAGTAATTAATGGAGTCCATTGAAATCAGACCTTATGGGGTAGAGGGGTTAAACTAAAGCTCGTAACTTTTTTAAAAGCCTGGTGACCCCCATTTTATTTTACCTTAAAATGTTCGAAAAGTTCATAGCTTTGACATATCTGTTTTTAAAAAAAATCTACCGGGGAAATTTTACGAAAAATCGATTAAACCAATATTTTTTGCCTTAAACTGAAATTAGAAAATGCAAAATTTAGACATTAATCTGAAAATAAAAGGATTTTTAAGTAAAAAACAACGAAGGCAAAGGTTTACATTTCAAATTCTAATGTTTTTTCACATAAAAATCATACTGACTTGGTTTTAAAAGTCTTTGAATTTGATGTAACCGTTATTGTTGAAAGGGTGGGCATGTTTGGAAATAGGGTCAAAATCGCACATTTCGCTTCAATTTGAGGGGAAAACGAGCCTGGTGACCCCCTTTTTTCTTTGCATTTTTGGATTCAGCATAAAAAGATCTACAAAATATGTGAAAATAAAAAAATTCTACCGGGGGTCCTTATTGGGGTGAGCCACCTTAACTCTTTGGATATTCATTCGGATGATACCTTTATTGATACTTTTTTCACATTTAAGTCAATTTGACATTTTTGTTAATGGATGTCATGGTTTTACCTTAAATCGGTCATTTGATCAAGATGATTTTCTAATAAATATTGACAATTGTATTAGGGTTTAACTTGAACCAACCACAACCTTATTAAAAGAATGCAACATTTTTCAGTTAATTTTATCACCTTGTTGAATGTTCACTCGAATGTTACCTTTATTCATATTTTCCTATCCATATGACAATTTTTTGTAATGATGTTACCATAAATTGGTCATTTGATCAAGACAATTTTCTAATAGGTATTGACAATTTTATTACAGGTAAACTTGAACCAACCACAGCCTTATTAAAAGAATGCAACATTTTCCAGATAATTTTACCACTTTGTTGGATGTTCATTCGGATGTTATCTTTATTTATAATTTCACATTTTACTTTTAGTGTGACATTTTTTTTAATAATTGTTATGATGTTACCTTAAGTCGGTCATTTGATTAAGATAATTTTCTAAAAGGTATTGAAAAAAAGGGGTCAACTTAAAACAGCGACAGTCCTATTTAAAAAATGCAACATTTTACAGACAATTTTACCACTTTGTTGGATGTTCTTTCGGATGTTACCCTTATTGGTAATTTTTTTCACATTTAACTGTCGATTTGACAATTTTATTAATAATTGTAATGATGTCACCTTAATTCGGTCATTTGATCAAGATAATATTCTAATAGGTATTGACAATTTTATTAGGGGTAAACTTGAACCAATCACAGCCTTATTAAAAGAATGCAACATTTTTCAGATAATTTTTACACTTTGTTGGATGTTCATTCGGATGTTATCTTTATTCATAATATTTTCACATTTTAGTCAATTTGACATTTTTTTAATAAATGTAATGATGTTACCTTAAATCGGTCATTTGATCAAGATGATTTTCTAATAAGTATTGACAATTGTATTAGGGTTTAACTTGAACCAACCTAAGTCTTATTAAAAGAATGCAACATTTTTCAGTTAATTTTAACCCCTTGTTGAATGTTCATTCGGATGTTATCTTTATTCATAATATTTTCACATTTTACTTTTAATTTGACAATTTTTTTAATAATTGTAATGATGTTACCATAAATTGGTCATTTGATCAAGACAGTTTTCAAAAATATATTTACAATTGTCACTACTGGACGAAAAAACAACTGTCCATACCAGTAACAGTCGTTCTAAGACTAATAATGTTTGTTAAAGTTGTAACAGTTGTTAAATTTCACTGCTGCAGTTATTTTGTAACTGTCCCAACTTTAAAATTGTTTGTCTATAACATAAATCGACTGCCACAACGCAAGGAATAACTTTCACAGTCAATAAAGGACTGATACAACTATTTCAAAGTTGTAACAGTTCATTTACAACTGTCCCAACTCGAAAAACGTTGCAACAGTTATAAATAAACTTATTAAACGCCTAAAGGGTTGTCACAGTCGTAATAAAACTGATGCAACCATTTGAAAGTTGTAACAGTTATTTAGTAACTGTCCCAACACGGAAAACGTTGAAACAGTTTTAAACAAACTGTCTAAACGCTGAAAAGGTTGTAACAGTAAAAATATGATAGCTACAAACATTGTATAGTCATAGCTAATTTATAAGCGTAGCAACTTCCAAACATTCATCGTCATGTCGGCTTAAAAGTCACGGATACAAAATGTCTGACAGTCAGCGATATAGGTTAAATTATTAGTAAAACAATTTTACCGTGTGAAATATAAGGTTGTGATAATGAGAAACAACTATCACTCCCATTTAATACATTAATTGTAGATAGATATTGATTTAAAAAAAAATAGTATTTTGAAATATTTGCCGCTGAACACATTTTTTGTATTCCTTGTTAGTGAATGTGCTGAATTTATATAATTTTTTAACACTCCCTCGCCTCTTATCTATTCGAACAAATAAAATCGGAACCAGCACTAGATACGTGCCATTTCACTAGATAATAGATAACTACTAACAGATATAAATCGAAAAAGGTTACCCAATATATTCGTAACCAAATGTACATGTATCCTTAACTGTATTAACAGTTGACAACTTTTCAATATTATCTAAATAACAAATTTAATTATTTTCTTTTTTAAATTAGTAAGGTGTGAAGTCATTCATGCATACAAGGTTGTTTTCAATACCCGTAGTTTTACGAATCACATTACTTTATAATAACGGTCAACATACACGATATACTCTAAACCTAGCGGGGAGCTCCTAATATACACGCTTGTCAAACTTATCCCCATATTAAACTGCTTGATATTTTCTTGAGGGCTTATTTCACACACTTATTCTGAGCTTATATTTGGGGCTACATTTTTTTTTCTTGTAAAATTATAAATATTGCCGTATTAACCATTTTGATTTCTATACATACCAAAAAATCAAAGCTATGATGAACATTTAACACATCTTTTGCAGCTATGGAAAAAAATATTAAATCTTTCTAAATTTAATTTATTTTATTTTACCGTATTTTATTTTTTAATAGTTCAAAATTAACTCTACTTTGTACTGTATATTGTAAAGAATGGTCTATTTGAAGTTCAAATGTACTTGATACACATGATACATGTAAATAGCACTTCAGCATTCATGATTGAGGTAAAAAATATTATCACTCGCGAGAAAAAAACATTTTCACCGGATTCTTCTCAACCAATCTACCATACATATTTTGTAAAAAAGTATTTGTAGATACTAGTAGATGGACGTACTGTACAAGACCCGACAAAATAACTAGCGCCAGTGAAATTTCAAATGTTCAAAACAAGAAAACTCGCATTGTTTCAGACACGGAAATCAAATCTTCTTTAATTTATTCACATCACGGTTTAGAACTTGCTGTATTCTTTAAATCCGATCTTATTAATTTCTATAGACTGACATCGGATTCTCTTATGTGGTTTCAGTTGATCAGATGTCGTTCTAACGTTTCTCCAAAATATTCTTCCCATTTCAATTTTTCAAATTCAATAGATACAAATGTATTTATGTTGACAGTAAGAACAGACCTTTTTATTGGTTTAATAATATTTTTTCTACATTTGCCTATCAATTTGATAATTTTAGAAAATCTACCATATTCTATAGAGAATTATATTGACAGTTAAAACAGACCAGTCATTGGTTTAATAATGTTTTTTCTACATTTGCCTATAAATTTTGTAACTTTTTTGATAATTTTAGAAATGGACCATATTCTATAGATATTTATGTTGACAGTAAGAACAGACCTTTTTATTGGTTTAATAATATTTTTTCTACATTTGCCTATGAATTTGTTAATTTTAGAAATCGACCATATTTTATAGAGAATTATATTGACAGTAAAAACAGGCCAGTCATTGGTTAAAAACTATTTTTTCTACATTTGCCTATAAATTTGTATCTTTTCTGATAATTTAAAAAATCGACCATATTCTATAAAGAATTATATTGACAGTAAAAACAGACCAGTCATTGGTTTAATAATATTTTTTCTACACTTGCCTATAAATTTTGTAATTTTTTTGATAATTTTAGAAATCGACCAATCGCGGCATATTCTATAGAGAATTATATTGACAGTAAAAACAGAACTGCCATTGGTTTAATAATATTTTTTTCTACATTTGCCTATAAATTTGATAATTTTAGAAATCGACCATATTCTATAGATAATTATATTGATAGTAAAAACAGACCAGTCATTGGTTAAATACTATTTTTTCTACATTTGCCTATAAATTTGTATCTTTTCTGATAATTTTAAAAATCGACAATATTCTATAAAGAATTATATTGACAGTAAAAACAGACCAGTCATTGGTTTAATAATATTTTTTCTACACTTGCCTATAAATTTTGTAATTTTTTTGATAATTTTAGAAATCGACCATATTCTATAGATATTTATATTGAAGTAAAAACAGACCTGTCATTAGTTAAATAATATTTTTTCTACATTTGCCTATAAATTTGATAATTTTTTTGATAGTTTTAGAAATCGACCGTATTCTGTAGATATTTATATTGACAGTAAAAACAGACCTGCCATTGGTTTAATAATATTTTTTCTACATTTGCCTAAAAATTTGATAACTTTTCTGATAATTTTAGAAATAGACCATATTCTATAGCGAATTATATTGACAGTATAAACAGACCTGTCATTGGTTAAATAATATTTTTTCTACATTTGCCTATAAATTTGATAACTTTTCTGATAATTTTAGAAATCGACCGTATTCCATAGATATTTATGTTGACAGTAAGAACAAAACTTTTTTATTAGTTTAATAATATTTTTTCTACATTTGTCTATATATTTGATAATTTTAGAAGTCGACCATATTCTATAGAGAATTATATTGACAGTAAAAACAGACCAGTCATTGGTTTAATAATATTTTTTCTACACTTGCCTATAAATTTTGTAACTTTTTTGATAATTTTAGAAATCGGCCATATTCTAAAGAGAATTATATTGACAGTAAAAACAGAACTGCCATTGGTTTAATAATCTTTTTTCTACATTTGCCTATAAATTTAATAACTTGTTTGATAGTTTTAGGAATCGACCGTATTCTATAGATATTTATGTTGACAGTAAGAACAGACCTTTTTATTGGTTTAATAATATTTTTTCTACATTTGCCTATAAATTTGATAATTTTAGAAATCGACCATATTCTATAGAGAATTATATTGATAGTAAAAACAGACCAGTCATTAGTTAAATACTATTTTTTCTACATTTGCCTTTAAATTTGAATCTTTTCTGATACTTTTAAAATTCGACCATATTCTATAGAGAATTATACTGACAGTAAAAACAGACCTGCCATTGGTTTAATAATATTTTTTCTACATTTGCCTATAAATTTGATAACTTTTCTGATAATTTTAAAAATCGACCATATTCTATAAAGAATTATATTGACAGTAAAAACAGACCAGTCAGTGGTTTAATAATATTTTTTCTACACTTGCCTATAAATAATGTAATTTTTTGGAAAATTTTAGAAATCGACCATATTCTATAGCCCATTATATTGACAGTAAAAACAGACCTGTCATTAGTTAAATAATATTTTTTTCTACATTAGCCTATAAATTTGATAACTTTTTTGATAGTTTTAGAAATCGACCGTATTCTATAGATATTTATGTTGATAGTAAGAACTGACCTTTTTGTTGGTTTAATAATATTTTTTCTACATTTGCCTATAAATTTGATAATTTTAGAAATCGACCATATTCTATAGAGAATTATATTGACAGTAAAAACAGACCTGCCATTCGTTTAATAATATTTTTTCTACATTTGACTATAAATTTGATAACTTTTCTGATAATTTTAGAAATCAACCGTATTCTATAGAGAATTATGTTGACAGTAAAAACAGACCTGTCATTGGTTTAATTATATTTTTTTCTACATTTGCCTATAAATTTGATGTCTTTTTTGATAGTTTTAGAAATCGACCATATTCTATAGATATTTATATTGACAATAAAAACAGACCTGTCATTGGTTTAATAATATGTTTTGTACATTTGCCTATACATTTGATAATTTTTTTGATAGTTTTAGAAATCGACCATATTCTATAGCGAATTATATTGACAGTAAAAACACACCTGTCATTGGTTAAATAATATTTTTTCTACATTTGCCTATAAATTTGATAATTTTTTTTGATAGCTTTAGAAATCGACCGTATTCTATAGATATTTATGTTGACAGTAAGAACAGACCTTTTTGTTGGCTTAATAATATTTTTTCTACATTTGCCTATAAATTTGATAATTTTAGAAATCTACCATATTCTATAGAGAATTATATTGACAGTAAAAACAGACCAGTCATTGGTTAAATACTATTTACTTACATTTGCCTATAAATTTGAATCTTTTCTGATAATTTTAAAATTCGACCATATTCTATAGAGAATTATATTGACAGTAAAAACAGACCTGCCATTCGTTTAATAATATTTTTTCTACATTTTCCTATAAATTTGATAACTTTTCTGATAATTTTAGAAATCAACCATATTCTATAGAGAATTATGTTGACAGTAAAAACAGACCTGTCATTGGTTTAATAATATTTTTTCTACATTTGCCTATAAATTTGATGTCTTTTTTGATAGTTTTAGAAATCGACCGTATTCTATAGATATTTATATTGACAATAAAAACAGACCTGTCATTGGTTTAATAATATGTTTTCTACATTTGCCTATAAATTTGATATTTTTTTTTAAAGTTTTAGAAATCGACCATATTCTATAGGGAATTATATTGACAGTAAAAACAGACCTGTCATTGGTTAAATAATATATTTTATACATTTGCCTATAAATTTGATAATTTTTTTGATAGTTTTAGAAATCGACCGTATTCTGTAGATATTTATGTTGACAGTAAGAACAGACCTTTTTGTTTGTTTAATAATATTTTTTCTACATTTGCCTATAAATTTGATAATTTTAGAAATCTACCATATTCTATAGAGAATTATATTGACAGTAAAAACAGACCAGTCATTGGTTAAATACTATTTTCTTACATTTGCCTATAAATTTGAATTTTTTCTGATAATTTTAAAATTCGACCATATTCTACAGAGAATTATATTGACAGTAAAAACAGACCTGCCATTCGTTTAATAATATTTTTTCTACATTTGCCTATAAATTTGATAACATTTCTGATAATTTTAGAAATCAACCGTATTCTATAGAGAATTATGTTGACAGTAAAAACAGACCTGTCATTGGTTTAATAATATTTTTTCTACATTTTCCTATAAATTTGATGTCTTTTTTGATAGTTTTAGAAATCGACCGTATTCTATAGATATTTATATTGACAATAAAAACAGACCTGTCATTGGTTTAATAATATGTTTTCTACATTTGCCTATAAATTTGATATTTTTTTGATAGTTTTAGAAATCGACCGTATTCTATAGAGAATTATATTGACAGTAAAAACAGACCTGTCATTGGTTAAATAATATTTTTTCTACATTTGCCTATAAATTTGATAATTTTTTTGATAGTTTTAGAAATCGACCGTATTCTGTAGATAATTATATTGACAGTAAAAACAGACCTGCCATTGGTTTAATAATATTTTTTCTACATTTGCCTAAAAATTTGATAACTTTTCTGATAATTTTAGAAAAAGACCATATTCTATAGCGAATTAAATTGACAGTAAAAACAGACCTGTCATTGGTTAAATAATATTTTTCTACATTTGCCAATAAATTTGATAACTTTTCTGATAATTTTAGAAATCGACCGTATTCCATAGATATTTATGTTGACAGTAAGAACAAAACTTTTTTATTGGTTTAATAATATTTTTCTACATTTGCCTATATATTTGATCATTTTAGAAATCGACCATATTCTATAGAGAATTATATTGACAGTAAAAACAGACCTGCCATTGGTTTATTAATCTTTTTTCTACATTTGCCTATTAATTTAATAACTTGTTTGATAGTTTTAGGAATCGACCGTATTCTATAGATATTTATGTTGACAGTAAGAACAGACCTTTTTATTGGTTTAATAATATTTTTACTACATTTGCCTATAAATTTGACAATTTTAGAAATCGACCATATTCTATAGAGAATTATATTGACAGTAAAAACAGACCTGTCATTAGTTAAATACTATTTTTTCTACATTTGCCTATAAATTTGAATTGTTTCTGATAATTTTAAAAATCGACCATATTCTATAAAGAATTATATTGAAAGTAAAAACAGACCAGTCATTGGTTTAATAATATTTTTTCTACACTTGCCTATAAATTTTGTAATTTTTTTGATAATTTTAGAAATCGACCATATTCTATAGCCCATTATATTAACAGTAAAAACAGACCTGTCATTAGTTAAATAATATTTTTTCTACATTAGCCTATAAATTTGATAACTTTTTTGATAGTTTTAGAAATCGACCGTATTCTATAGATATTTATGTTGATAGTACGAACAGACCTTTTTGTTGGTTTAATAATATTTTTTCTACATTTGCCTATAAATTTGATAATTTTAGAAATCGACCATATTCTATAGAGAATTATATTGACAGTAAAAACAGACCTGCCATTCGTTTAATAATATTTTTTCTACATTTGACTATAAATTTGATAACTTTTCTGATAATTTTAGAAATCAACCGTATTCTATAGAGAATTATGTTGACAGTAAAAACAGACCTGTCATTGGTTTAATAATATTTTTTCTACATTTGCCTATAAATTTGATGTCTTTTTTGATAGTTTTAGAAATCAACCGTATTCTATAGATATTTATATTGACCATAAAAACAGACCTGTCATTGGTTTAATAATATGTTTTCTACATTTGCCTATAAATTTGATAATTTTTTTGATAGTTTTAGAAATCGACCATATTCTATAGCGAATAATATTGACAGTAAAAACTGACCTGTCATTGGTTAAATAATATTTTTTCTACATTTGCCTATAAATTTGATAAATTTTTTGATAGTTTTAGAAATCGACCGTATTCTGTAGATATTTATATTGACAGTAAAAACAGACCTGCCATTGATTTAATAATATTTTTTCTACATTTGCCTAAAAATTTGATAACTTTTCTGATAATTTTAGAAATAGACTATATTCTATAGCGAATTATATTGACAGTAAAAAACAGACCTGTCATTGGTTAAATAATGTTTTTTCTACATTTGCCTATAAATTTGATAACATTTCTGATAATTTTAGAAATCGACCGTATTCCATAGATATTTATGTTGACAGTAAGAACAAAACTTTTTGATTGGTTTAATAATATTTTTTCTACATTTGCCTATATATTTGATAATTTTAGAAATCGACCATATTCTATAGAGAATTATATTGACAGTTAAAACAGACCAGTCATTGGTTTAATAATATTTTTTCTACACTTGCCTATAAATTTTGTAACTTTTTTGATAATTTTAGAAATCGACCATATTCTATAGAGAATTATATTGACAGTAAAAACAGAACTGCCATTGGTTTAATAATCTTTTTTCTACATTTGCCTATAAATTTAATAACTTGTTTGATAGTTTTAGGAATCGACCGTATTCTATAGATATTTATGTTGACAGTAAGAACAGACCTTTTTATTGGTTTAATAATATTTTTTCTACATTTGCCTATAAATTTGATAATTTTAGAAATCGACCATATTCTATAGAGAACTATATTGATAGTAAAAACAGACCAGTCATTGATTAAATACTATTTTTTCTACATTTGCCTATAAATTTGAATCTTTTCTGATAATTTTAAATTTCGACCATATTCTATAGAGAATTATACTGACAGTAAAAACAGATCTGCCATTGGTTTAATAATATTTTTTCTACATTTGCCTATAAATTTGATAACTTTTCTGATAATTTTAGAAATCAACCGTATTCTATAGAGAATTATGTTGACAGTAAAAACAGACCTGTCATTGGTTTAATAATATTTTTTCTACATTTGCCTATAAATTTGATGTCTTTTTTTATAGTTTTAGAAATCAACCGTATTCTAAAGATATTTATATTGACAATAAAAACAGACCTGTCATTGGTTTAATAATTTGTTTTCTACATTTGCCTATAAATTTGATAATTTTTTTGATAGTTTTAGAAATCGACCATATTCTATAGCGAATTATATTGACAGTAAAAACAGACCTGTCATTGGTTAAATAATATTTTTTCTACATTTGCCTATAAATTTGATAATTTTTTTGATAGTTTTAGAAATCGGCCGTATTCTATAGATACAAATGTATTTATGTTGACAGTAAGCACAGACCTTTTTATTGGTTTAATAATATTTTTTCTACATTTGCCTATCAATTTGATAATTTTAGAAAATCGACCATATTCTATAGAGAATTATATTGACAGTTAAAACAGACCAGTCATTGGTTTAATAATATTTTTTCTACACTTGCCTATAAATTTTGTAACTTTTTTGATAATTTTAGAAATCGACCATATTCTATAGATATTTATATTGACAGTAAGAACAGACCTTTTTATTGGTTTAATAATATTTTTTCTACATTTGCCTATCAATTTGATAATTTTTGAAATCATCCGTATTCTATAGATAATTATGTTGACAGTAAAAACAGACCTGTCATAGGTTTAATAATGCTTTTTCTACATTTGCCTATTAATTTGATAACTTTTTTGATAGTTTTAGAAATCGACCGTATTCTATAGATTATTATATTGACAGTAAAAACAGACCTGTCATTGGTTAAATATCATTTTTTCTACATTTGCCTCTTAATTTGACAATTTTTTTGATAATTTTCAAAATCGACCATATTCTATAGAGAGTTATATTGACAGTAAAAACGCACCTGTCATTGGTTTAATAATATTTTTTCTACATTTGCCTATAAATTTGATAATTTTTTTGATAGTTTTAGAAATCGACCGTATTCTATAGATATTTATGTTGACATTAAAAACAGACCTTTTTATTGGTTTAATAATATTTTTTCTACATTTGCCTATCAATTTGATAATTTTAGAAATCGACCATATTCTATAGAGAATTTTATTGACAGTAAAAACAGACCAGTCATTGGTTTAATAATATTTTTTCTACACTTGCCTATAAATTTTGTAACTTTTTTGATAGTTTTAGAAATCGACCATAATCTATAGATATTTATGTTGACAGTAAGAAAAGACCTTTTTATTGGTTTAATAATATTTTTTCTACATTTGCCTATAAATTTGATAATTTTAGAAATCGACCATATTTTATAGAGAATTATATTGACAGTAAAAACAGGCTAGTTATTGGTTAAATACTATTTTTCCTACATTTGCCTATAAATGTGTATCTTTTCTGATAATTTTAAAAATCGACCATATTCTATAGAGAATTATATTGATAGTAAAAACAGACCTGCCATTGGTTTAATAATATTTTTTCTAAATTTGCCTATAAATTTGATTACTTTTCTGATAATTTTAGAAATCAACCGTATTCTATAGAGAATTATGTTGACAGTTTAAACAGACCTGTCATTGGTTAAATAATATTTTTTCTACGTTTGCCTATAAATTTGATAAATTTTTTGATAGTTTTAGAAATCGACCGTATTCTGTAGATATTTATATTGACAGTAAAAACAGACCTGTCATTGGTTTAATAATATTTTTTCTACATTTGCCTAAAAATTTGATAATTTTTCTGATAATTTTAGAAATAGACTATATTCTATAGCGAATTATATTGACAGTAAAAACAGACCTGTCATTGGTTAAATAATATTTTTTCTACATTTGCATATAAATTTGATAACATTTCTGATAATTTTAGAAATCGACCGTATTCCATATATATTTATGTTGACAGTAAGAACAAAACTTTTTTATTGGTTTAATAATATTTTTTCTACATTTGCCTATATATTTGATAATTTTAGAAATCGACCATATTCTATAGAGAATTATATTGACAGTTAAAACAGACCAGTCATTGGTTTAATAATATTTTTTCTACACTTGCCTATAAATTTTGTAACTTTTTTGATAATTTTAGAAATCGACCATATTCTATAGAGAATTATATTGACAGTAAAAACAGAACTGTCATTGGTTTAATAATCTTTTTTCTACATTTGCCTATAAATTTAATAACTTGTTTGATAGTTTTAGGAATCGACCGTATTCTATAGATATTTATGTTGACAGTAAGAACAGACCTTTTTGTTGGTTTAATAATATTTTTTCTACATTTGCCTATAAATTTGATAATTTTAGAAATCGACCATATTCTATAGAGAATTATATTGACAGTAAAAACAGACCTGCCATTCGTTTAATAATATTTTTTCTACATTTGACTATAAATTTGATAACTTTTCTGATAATTTTAGAAATCAACCGTATTCTATAGAGAATTATGTTGACAGTAAAAACAGACCTGTCATTGGTTTAATAATATTTTTTCTACATTTGCCTATAAATTTGATGTCTTTTTTGATAGTTTTAGAAACAACCGTATTCTATAGATATTTATATTGACCATAAAAACAGACCTGTCATTGGTTTAATAATATGTTTTCTACATTTGCCTATAAATTTAATAATTTTTTTGATAGTTTTAGAAATCGACCATATTCTATAGCGAATAATATTGACAGTAAAAACTGACCTGTCATTGGTTAAATAATATTTTTTCTACATTTGCCTATAAATTTGATAAATTTTTTGATAGTTTTAGAAATCGACCGTATTCTGTAGATATTTATATTGACAGTAAAAACAGACCTGCCATTGGTTTAATAATATTTTTTCTACATTTGCCTAAAAATTTGATAACTTTTCTGATAATTTTAGAAATAGACTATATTCTATAGCGAATTATATTGACAGTAAAAAACAGACCTGTCATTGGTTAAATAATATTTTTTCTACATTTGCCTATAAATTTGATAACATTTCTGATAATTTTAGAAATCGACCGTATTCCATAGATATTTATGTTGACAGTAAGAACAAAACGTTTTGATTGGTTTAATAATATTTTTTTCTACATTTGCCTATATATTTGATAATTTTAGAAATCGACCATATTCTATAGAGAATTATATTGACAGTTAAAACAGACCAGTCATTGGTTTAATAATATTTTTTCTACACTTGCCTATAAATTTTGTAACTTTTTTGATAATTTTAGAAATCGACCATATTCTATAGAGAATTATATTGACAGTAAAAACAGAACTGCCATTGGTTTAATAATCTTTTTTCTACATTTGCCTATAAATTTAATAACTTGTTTGATAGTTTTAGGAATCGACCGTATTCTATAGATATTTATGTTGACAGTAAGAACAGACCTTTTTATTGGTTTAATAATATTTTTTCTACATTTGCCTATAAATTTGATAATTTTAGAAATCGACCATATTCTATAGAGAATTATATTGATAGTAAAAACAGACCAGTCATTGATTAAATACTATTTTTTCTACATTTGCCTATAAATTTGAATCTTTTCTGATAATTTTAAATTTCGACCATATTCTATAGAGAATTATACTGACAGTAAAAACAGATCTGCCATTGGTTTAATAATATTTTTTCTACATTTGCCTATAAATTTGATAACTTTTCTGATAATTTTAGATATCAACCGTATTCTATAGAGAATTATGTTGACAGTAAAAACAGACCTGTCATTGGTTTAATAATATTTTTTTCTACATTTGTTTATAAATTTGATGTCTTTTTTGATAGTTTTAGAAATCGACCGTATTCTATAGATATTTATATTGACAATAAAAACAGACCTGTCATTGGTTTAATAATATGTTTTGTACATTTGCCTATCAATTTGATAATTTTAGAAAATCGACCATATTCTATAGAGAATTATATTGACAGTAAAAACAGACCAGTCATTGGTTTAATAATATTTTTTCTACACTTGCCTATAAATTTTGTAACTTTTTTGATAATTTTAGAAATCGACCATATTCTATAGAGAATTATATTGACAGTCAAAACAGACCTGTCATTGGTTTAAAAATATTTTTTCTACATTTCCCTAAAAATTTGATAACTTTTTTGATAGTTTTAGAAATCGACCATATTCTATAGATATTTATGTTGACAGTAAGAACAGACCTTTTTATTGGTTTAATAATATTTTTTCTACATTTGCCTATCAATTTGATAATTTTAGAAATCGACCATATTCTATAGAGAATTATATTGATAGTAAAAACAGACCTGCCATTGGTTTAATAATATTTTTTCTAAATTTGCCTATAAATTTGATTACTTTTCTGATAATTTTAGAAATCAACCGTATTCTATAGAGAATTATGTTGACAGTTAAAACAGACCTGTCATTGGTTTAATAATATTTTTTCTACATTTGCATATAAATTTTGTAACTTTTTTGATAATTTTAAAAATCGACAATATTCTACAGAGAATTATATTGACAGTAAAAACAGACCAGTCATTGGTTTAATAATATTTTTTCTACACTTGCCTATAAATTTTGTAACTTTTTTGATAGTTTTAGAAATCGACCATATTCTATAGATATTTATGTTGAGAGTAAGAAAAGACCTTTTTATTGGTTTAATAATATTTTTTCTACATTTGCCTATAAATTTGATCATTTTAGAAATCGACCATATTCTATAAAGAATTATATTGACAGTAAAAACAGGCCAGTTATTGGTTAAATACTATTTTTCCTACATTTGCCTATAAATTTGTATCTTTTCTGATAATTTTAAAAATCGACCATATTCTATAGAGAATTATATTGATAGTAAAAACAGACCTGCCATTGGTTTAATAATATTTTTTCTAAATTTGCCTATAAATTTGATTACTTTTCTGATAATTTTAGAAATCAACCGTATTCTATAGAGAATTATGTTGACAGTTGAAACAGACGTGTCATTGGTTTAATAATATTTTTTCTACATTTGTATATAAATTTTGTAACTTTTTTGATAATTTTAAAAATCGACAATATTCTATAGAGAATTATATTGACAGTAAAAACAGACCTGTCATTGGTTTAATAATATTTTTTCTACATTTGCCTATAAATTTGATGTCTTTTTTGATAGTTTTAAAAATCGACCGTATTCTATAGATATTTATATTGACAGTTAAAACAGACCTGTCATTGGTTAAATGATATTTTTTCTACATTTGCCTATAAATTTGATAAATTTTTTGATAGTTGTAGAAATCGACCGTATTCTGTAGATATGTATATTGACAGTAAAAACAGACCTGCCATTGGTTTAATAATATTTTTTCTACATTTGCCTAAAAATTTGATAACTTTTCTGATAATTTTAGAAATAGACTATATTCTATAGCGAATTATATTGACAGTAAAAACAGACCTGTCTTTGGTTAAATAATATTTTTTCTACATTTGCCTATAAATTTGATAACATTTCTGATAATTTTAGAAATCGACCGTATTCCATAGATATTTATGTTGACAGTAAGAACAAAACTTTTTTATTGGTTTAATAATATTTTTTCTACATTTGCCTATATATTTGATAATATTAGAAATCGACCATATTCTATAGAGAATTATATTGACAGTTAAAACAGACCAGTCATTGGTTTAATAATATTTTTTCTACACTTGCCTATAAATTTTGTAACTTTTTTGATAATTTTAGAAATCGACCATATTCTATAGAGAATTATATTGACAGTAAAAACAGAACTGCCATTGGTTTAATAATCTTTTTTCTACATTTGCCTATAAATTTAATAACTTGTTTGATAGTTTTAGGAATCGACCGTATTCTATAGATATTTATGTTGACAGTAAGAACAGACCTTTTTATTGGTTTAATAATATTTTTTCTACATTTGCCTATAAATTTGATCAATTTAGAAATCGACCATATTCTATAGAGAATTATATTGATAGTAAAAACAGACCTGCCATTGGTTTAATAATATTTTTTCTAAATTTGCCTATAAATTTGATTACTTTTCTGATAATTTTAGAAATTAACCGTATTCTATAGAGAATTATGTTGACAGTTAAAACAGACCTGTCATTGGTTTAATAATATTTTTTCTACATTTGCATATAAATTTTGTAACTTTTTTGATAATTTTAAAAATCGACAATATTCTATAGAGAATTATATTGACAGTAAAAACAGACCTGTCATTGGTTTAATAATATTTTTTCTACATTTGCCTATAAATTTGATGTCTTTTTTGATAGTTTTAAAAATCGACCGTATTCTATAGATATTTATATTGACAGTTAAAACAGACCTGTCATTGGTTAAATAATATTTTTTCTACATTTGCCTATAAATTTGATAAATTTTTTGATAGTTTTAGAAATCGACCGTATTCTGTAGATATTTATACTGACAGTAAAAACAGACCTGCCATTGGTTTAATAATATTTTTTCTACATTTGCCTAAAAATTTGATAACTTTTCTGATAATTTTAGAAATAGACTATATTCTATAGCGAATTATATTGACAGTAAAAACAGACCTGTCATTGGTTAAATAATATTTTTTCTACATTTGCCTATAAATTTGATAACATTTGTGATAATTTTAGAAATCGACCGTATTCCATAGATATTTATGTTGACAGTAAGAACAAAACTTTTTTATTGGTTTAATAATATTTTTTTCTACATTTGCCTATATATTTGATAATTTTAGAAATCGACCATATTCTATAGAGAATTATATTGACAGTTAAAACAGACCAGTCATTGGTTTAATAATATTTTTTCTACACTTGCCTATAAATTTTGTAACTTTTTTGATAATTTTAGAAATCGACCATATTCTATAGAGAATTATATTGACAGTAAAAACAGAACTGCCATTGGTTTAATAATATTTTTTCTACATTTGCCTATAAATTTAATAACTTGTTTGATAGTTTTAGGAATAGACCGTATTCTATAGATATTTATGTTGACAGTAAGAACAGACCTTTTTATTGGTTTAATAATATTTTTTCTACATTTGCCTATAAATTTGATAATTTTAGAAATCGACCATATTCTATAGAGATTATATTGATAGTAAAAACAGACCAGTCATTGATTAAATACTATTTTTTCTACATTTGCCTATAAATTTGAATCTTTTCTGATAATTTTAAATTTCGACCATATTCTATAGAGAATTATACTGACAGTAAAAACAGATCTGCCATTGGTTTGATAATATTTTTTCTACATTTGCCTATAAATTTGATAACTTTTCTGATAATTTTAGAAATCAACCGTATTCTATAGAGAATTATGTTGACAGTAAAAACAGACCTGTCATTGGTTTAATAATATTTTTTTCTACATTTGTTTATAAATTTGATGTCTTTTTTGATAGTTTTAGAAATCGACCGTATTCTATAGATATTTATATTGACAATAAAAACAGACCTGTCATTGGTTTAATAATATGTTTTGTACATTTGCCTATCAATTTGATAATTTTAGAAAATCGACCATATTCTATAGAGAATTATATTGACAGTAAAAACAGACCAGTCATTGGTTTAATAATATTTTTTCTACACTTGCCTATAAATTTTGTAACTTTTTTGATAATTTTAGAAATCGACCATATTCTATAGAGAATTATATTGACAGTCAAAACAGACCTGTCATTGGTTTAAAAATATTTTTTCTACATTTCCCTAAAAATTTGATAACTTTTTTGATAGTTTTAGAAATCGACCATATTCTATAGATATTTATGTTGACAGTAAGAACAGACCTTTTTATTGGTTTAATAATATTTTTTCTACATTTGCCTATCAATTTGATAATTTTAGAAATCGACCATATTCTATAGAGAATTATATTGATAGTAAAAACAGACCTGCCATTGGTTTAATAATATTTTTTCTAAATTTGCCTATAAATTTGATTACTTTTCTGATAATTTTAGAAATCAACCGTATTCTATAGAGAATTATGTTGACAGTTAAAACAGACCTGTCATTGGTTTAATAATATTTTTTCTACATTTGCATATAAATTTTGTAACTTTTTTGATAATTTTAAAAATCGACAATATTCTACAGAGAATTATATTGACAGTAAAAACAGACCAGTCATTGGTTTAATAATATTTTTTCTACACTTGCCTATAAATTTTGTAACTTTTTTGATAGTTTTAGAAATCGACCATATTCTATAGATATTTATGTTGAGAGTAAGAAAAGACCTTTTTATTGGTTTAATAATATTTTTTCTACATTTGCCTATAAATTTGATCATTTTAGAAATCGACCATATTCTATAAAGAATTATATTGACAGTAAAAACAGGCCAGTTATTGGTTAAATACTATTTTTCCTACATTTGCCTATAAATTTGTATCTTTTCTGATAATTTTAAAAATCGACCATATTCTATAGAGAATTATATTGATAGTAAAAACAGACCTGCCATTGGTTTAATAATATTTTTTCTAAATTTGCCTATAAATTTGATTACTTTTCTGATAATTTTAGAAATCAACCGTATTCTATAGAGAATTATGTTGACAGTTGAAACAGACGTGTCATTGGTTTAATAATATTTTTTCTACATTTGTATATAAATTTTGTAACTTTTTTGATAATTTTAAAAATCGACAATATTCTATAGAGAATTATATTGACAGTAAAAACAGACCTGTCATTGGTTTAATAATATTTTTTCTACATTTGCCTATAAATTTGATGTCTTTTTTGATAGTTTTAAAAATCGACCGTATTCTATAGATATTTATATTGACAGTTAAAACAGACCTGTCATTGGTTAAATGATATTTTTTCTACATTTGCCTATAAATTTGATAAATTTTTTGATAGTTGTAGAAATCGACCGTATTCTGTAGATATGTATATTGACAGTAAAAACAGACCTGCCATTGGTTTAATAATATTTTTTCTACATTTGCCTAAAAATTTGATAACTTTTCTGATAATTTTAGAAATAGACTATATTCTATAGCGAATTATATTGACAGTAAAAACAGACCTGTCTTTGGTTAAATAATATTTTTTCTACATTTGCCTATAAATTTGATAACATTTCTGATAATTTTAGAAATCGACCGTATTCCATAGATATTTATGTTGACAGTAAGAACAAAACTTTTTTATTGGTTTAATAATATTTTTTCTACATTTGCCTATATATTTGATAATATTAGAAATCGACCATATTCTATAGAGAATTATATTGACAGTTAAAACAGACCAGTCATTGGTTTAATAATATTTGTTCTACACTTGCCTATAAATTTTGTAACTTTTTTGATAATTTTAGAAATCGACCATATTCTATAGAGAATTATATTGACAGTAAAAACAGAACTGCCATTGGTTTAATAATCTTTTTTCTACATTTGCCTATAAATTTAATAACTTGTTTGATAGTTTTAGGAATCGACCGTATTCTATAGATATTTATGTTGACAGTAAGAACAGACCTTTTTATTGGTTTAATAATATTTTTTCTACATTTGCCTATAAATTTGATCAATTTAGAAATCGACCATATTCTATAGAGAATTATATTGATAGTAAAAACAGACCTGCCATTGGTTTAATAATATTTTTTCTAAATTTGCCTATAAATTTGATTACTTTTCTGATAATTTTAGAAATCAACCGTATTCTATAGAGAATTATGTTGACAGTTAAAACAGACCTGTCATTGGTTTAATAATATTTTTTCTACATTTGCATATAAATTTTGTAACTTTTTTGATAATTTTAAAAATCGACAATATTCTATAGAGAATTATATTGACAGTAAAAACAGACCTGTCATTGGTTTAATAATATTTTTTCTACATTTGCCTATAAATTTGATGTCTTTTTTGATAGTTTTAAAAATCGACCGTATTCTATAGATATTTATATTGACAGTTAAAACAGACCTGTCATTGGTTAAATAATATTTTTTCTACATTTGCCTATAAATTTGATAAATTTTTTGATAGTTTTAGAAATCGACCGTATTATGTTGATATTTATATTGACAGTAAAAACAGACCTGCCATTGGTTTAATAATATTTTTTCTACATTTGCCTAAAAATTTGATAACTTTTCTGATAATTTTAGAAATAGACTATATTCTATAGCGAATTATATTGACAGTAAAAACAGACCTGTCATTGGTTAAATAATATTTTTTCTACATTTGCCTATAAATTTGATAACATTTGTGATAATTTTAGAAATCGACCGTATTCCATAGATATTTATGTTGACAGTAAGAACAAAACTTTTTTATTGGTTTAATAATATTTTTTTCTACATTTGCCTATATATTTGATAATTTTAGAAATCGACCATATTCTATAGAGAATTATATTGACAGTTAAAACAGACCAGTCATTGGTTTAATAATATTTTTTCTACACTTGCCTATAAATTTTGTAACTTTTTTGATAATTTTAGAAATCGACCATATTCTATAGAGAATTATATTGACAGTAAAAACAGAACTGCCATTGGTTTAATAATATTTTTTCTACATTTGCCTATAAATTTAATAACTTGTTTGATAGTTTTAGGAATCGACCGTATTCTATAGATATTTATGTTGACAGTAAGAACAGACCTTTTTATTGGTTTAATAATATTTTTTCTACATTTGCCTATAAATTTGATAATTTTAGAAATCGACCATATTCTATAGAGATTATATTGATAGTAAAAACAGACCAGTCATTGATTAAATACTATTTTTTCTACATTTGCCTATAAATTTGAATCTTTTCTGATAATTTTAAATTTCGACCATATTCTATAGAGAATTATACTGACAGTAAAAACAGATCTGCCATTGGTTTAATAATATTTTTTCTACATTTGCCTATAAATTTGATAACTTTTCTGATAATTTTAGAAATCAACCGTATTCTATAGAGAATTATGTTGACAGTAAAAACAGACCTGTCATTGGTTTAATAATATTTTTTTCTACATTTGTTTATAAATTTGATGTCTTTTTTGATAGTTTTAGAAATCGACCGTATTCTATAGATATTTATATTGACAATAAAAACAGACCTGTCATTGGTTTAATAATATGTTTTCTACATTTGCCTATAAATTTGATAATTTTTTTGATAGTTTTAGAAATCGACCATATTCTATAGCAAATTATATTGACAGTAAAAACAGACCTGTCATTGGTTAAATAATATTTTTTCTACATTTGCCTATAAATTTGATAATTTTTTTGATAGTTTTAGAAATCGACCGTATTCTATAGATACAAATGTATTTATGTTGACAGTAAGAACAGACCTATTTATTGGTTTAATAATATTTTTTCTACATTTGCCTATCAATTTGATAATTTTAGAAAATCGACCATATTCTATAGAGAATTATATTGACAGTAAAAACAGACCAGTCATTGGTTTAATAATATTTTTTCTACACTTGCCTATAAATTTTGTAACTTTTTTGATAATTTTAGAAATCGACCATATTCTATAGAGAATTATATTGACAGTCAAAACAGACCTGTCATTGGTTTAAAAATATTTTTTCTACATTTCCCTAAAAATTTGATTACTTTTTTGATAATTTTTGAAATCATCCGTATTCTATAGATAATTATGTTGACAGTAAAAAACAGACCTGTCATAGGTTTAATAATGCTTTTTCTACATTTGCCTATTAATTTGATAACTTTTTTGATAGTTTTAGAAATCGACCGTATTCTATAGATTATTATATTGACAGTAAAAACAGACCTGTCATTGGTTAAATATCATTTTTTCTACATTTGCCTCTTAATTTGACAATTTCTTTGATAATTTTCAAAATCGACCATATTCTATAGAGAGTTATATTGACAGTAAAAACGCACCTGTCATTGGTTTAATAATATTTTTTCTACATTTGCCTATAAATTTGATAATTTTTTTGATAGTTTTAGAAATCGACCGTATTCTATAGATATTTATGTTGACAGTAAAAACAGACCTTTTTATTGGTTTAATAAATTTTTCTACATTTGCCTATCAATTTGATAATTTTAGAAATCGACCATATTCTATAGAGAATTTTATTGACAGTAAAAACAGACCAGGCATTGGTTTAATAATATTTTTTCTACACTTGCCTATAAATTTTGTAACTTTTTTGATAGTTTTAGAAATCGACCATATTCTATAGATATTTATGTTGACAGTAAGAAAAGACCTTTTTATTGGTTTAATAATATTTTTTCTACATTTGCCTATAAATTTGATCATTTTAGAAATCGACCATATTTTATAGAGAATTATATTGACAGTAAAAACAGGCCAGTTATTGGTTAAATACTATTTTTCCTACATTTGCCTATAAATTTGTATCTTTTCTGATAATTTTAAAAATCGACCATATTCTATAGAGAATTATATTGATAGAAAAACAGACCTGCCATTGGTTTAATAATATTTTTTCTAAATTTGCCTATAAATTTGATTACTTTTCTGATAATTTTAGAAATCAACCGTATTCTATAGAGAATTATGTTGACAGTTAAAACAGACCTGTCATTGGTTTAATAATATGTTTTCTACATTTGCATATAAATTTTGTAACTTGTTTGATAATTTTAAAAATCGACAATATTCTATAGAGAATTATATTGACAGTAAAAACAGACCTGTCATTGGTTTAATAATATTTTTTCTACATTTGCCTATAAATTTGATGTCTTTTTTGATAGTTTTAAAAATCGACCGTATTCTATAGATATTTATATTGACAATAAAAACAGACCTGTCATTGGTTTAATAATATGTTTTCTACATTTGCCTATAAATTTGATAAATTTTTTGATAGTTTTAGAAATCGACCATATTCTATAGCGAATTATATTGACAGTAAAAACAGACCAGTAACTGGTTAAATAATATTTTTTCTACATTTGCCTATAAATTTGATAACTTTTCTGATAATTTTAGAAATCAACCGTATTCTATAGATAATTATATTGACAATAAAAACAGACCTGTCATTGGTTTATTAATATGTTTTCTACATTTGCCTATACATTTGATAATTTTTTTGATAATTTTAGAAATCGACCATATTCTATAGAGAATTATATTGACAGTAAAAACAGACCTGTCATTGGTTGAATAATTTTTTTTCTACATTTGCCTATACATTTGATAACTTTTTTGATAATTTTTGAAATGGACCATTTTCTATAGAGTGATACTGACAGTTAAAACTGACCTGTCATTGGTTAAATAATATTTTTTCTACGTTTGCCTATAAATTTGATAATTTTTTTGATAGTTTTAAAAATCGACCGTATTCTATAGATTATTATATTGACAGTAAAAACAGACGTGTCATTGGTTAAATATCATTTTTTCTACAATTTTTTGATAATTTTCAAAATCGACCATATTCTATAGAGAGTTATATTGACAGTAAAAACAAACCTGTCATTGGTTTAATATCTTTTCTACATTTGCCTATAAATTTGATAATTTTTTTGATAGTTTTAGAAATCGACCAAATTCTATAGCGAATTATATTGACAGTAAAAACAAACCAGTCATTGGTTCAATAATATTTTTTCTACATTGGCTATAAATTTGATAACTTTTCTGATAATTTTAGAAATCAACCGTATTCTATAGATAATTATATTGACAATAAAAACAGACCTGTCATTGGTTTATTAATATGTTTTCTCCTTTGCCTATACATTTGATATTTTTTTGATAATTTTAGAAATCGACCATATTCTATAGAGAATTATATTGACAGTAAAAACAGACCTGTCATTGGTTGAATAATTTTTTTTTCTACATTTGCCTATACATTTGATAACTTTTTTGATAATTTTAGAAATGGATCATATTCTATAGAGTTATATTGACAGTAAAACAGACCTGTCATTGGTTTAATAATATTTTTTCTACATTTGCCTATAAATTATATAACTTTTTTGATAGTTTTAGAAATCGACCGTATTCTATAGATATTTATGTTGACAGTAAAAACAGACCTGTCATTGGTTTAAAAATATGTTTTCTACATTTGCCTTATAAATTTGATAACCTTTTTGATAGTTTTAGAAATCGACCGTATTTTATAGATATTTATGTTGACAGTAAAAACAGACCTTTTCATTGGTTTAAGGTAGATAGGGTGTCTTCCTCCATCTTGGATTTTGAAATACTAGAAAACAAGGTCTAGATCTTTGATGAAATGTTCAAATTTTTATAGTAGTAGGTAATTCATGTGTAAGAATTTTCATTATAATATAGAAAATGCCATTTTTGATCATATTTATGATTATATTTTACAAAAATAAGAATTCTTTTGTTTGATTCATTTTTTTCCAACTTTGTCAAATAAGGGGAGGCAACTCAAATGCAAGGGCAGATAATTCAGACAGTGTTACTTTTTCAATAGAATGTGTTAGGAATTTACCCATTTTTACATGTAGCAAGAAAACGAGTCCGACGACCCCATTTTTTCTTTTTCTTATCTGAAAGCATAAAACTGAAGCTATCTTCTCATATTTTATCTCAAAATTCTTGATGTACCCATATTTTGACTATTTTATTTATTGTGACTGTTTATTTAACGCATCTTGTAAATGTAGCAGAATTTGATGAGACTGTTATTAAAGTGAGAGGGTTAGCGCTATAGAACCAGGTTTAATCCACCATTTTCTACATTTGAAAATGCCTGTACCAAGTCAGGAATATGACAGTTCTTGTCCATTCGTTTCTGATGCGTTTTGTTTTTTGATTTTGCCATGTGATTATGGACTTTTCAAATTGATTTTCCTCTGAGTTCAGTATTTTTGTGATTTTACTTTTTTCTATGGTGTGGTTTGCGTTTTATGGCGAAAAATGGGTTTTCCTTGCATAATCTATACAAAATTTACAATTTTGAACAACCTGTAGCGTGAAAATAAGTCCGGTGACCCATTCTTTTTATTAATGTGTTTATACAAGCAGGATATGAACTACATTTTGGCAAATTATTAAAAGATTCTATGGATTATAATTTAGACACCCCATCTACCTTAATAATATTTTTTCTACATTTGCCTATAAATTTGATAATTTTAGAAATCGACCATATTCTATAGAGAATTATCTTGACAGTAAAAACAGACCAGTCATTGGTTAAATAATATTTTTTCTACATGTGCCTATAAATTTTGTATCTTTTTTGATAATTTTATAAATCGACCATATTCTATAGAGAATGATGTCAACAGTAAAAACAGGCCTGTCATTGGTTTAATAATATTTTTTCTACATTTGCCTATACATTTGATAATTTTAGAAATGGACCATATTCTATAGAGAGTTATATTAAAAACAGACCTGTCATTTGTTTAATAATATTTTTTTCTACATTTGCCTCTAAATTTGATAACTTTTTTGATAGTTTTAGAAATCGACCGTTTTTATAGATATTTATGTTGACAGTAAAAACAGACCTTTTCATTGGTTAAATTTTTTTTTTCTACATTGCCTATAAATTTGATAATTTTTCTGATAATTTTAGAAATCGACCGTATTCTATAGATATTTATGTTGACAGTAAAAACAGACCTTTTCATTGGTTAAATAATTTTTTTTTACATTTGCCTATAAATTTGATAATTTTAGAAATCGACCATATTCTATAGAGAATTATATTGACAGTAAAACACACCTGTCATTGGTTTAATAATATTGTTTCTACATATATAAATAAGTTTCATAACTTTTTTGATAGTTTTAGAAATCGACCATATTCTATAGAGATTTATAATGACAGTAAAAACAGACCTGTCATTGGTTTAATAATATTTTTTCTACATTTGCCTCTAAATTTTGCATCTTTTTTGATAGTTTTAGAAATCGACCGTATTCTATAGATTATTAAATTAACAGTAAAAACAGACCTGTCATTGGTTAAATAATATTTTTTCTATATTTGCCTCTAAATTTGAGAATTTTTTTGATAATTTTAGAAATCGACCATATTCTATAGAGTTATATTGACAGTAAAAACAGAACAGTCATTGGGTTTAATAATATTTTTTCTACATTTGCCTATAAATTTGATATTTTTTTGATAATTTTAGAAATCGACCGTATTCTATAGATATTTATGTCGACAGTAAAAACAGACCTTTTCATTGGTTAAATAATATTTTTTCTACATTGCCTATAAATTTGATAATTTTTCTGATAATTTAAAAAATCGACCGTATTCTATAGATATTTATGTTGACAGTAAAAACAGACCTTTTTATTGGTTAAATAATATTTTTTCTAAATTTGCCTATAAATTTGATAATTTTAGAAATCGACCATATTCTATAGAGAATTATGTTGATAAGAAAAAGAGACCTGTCATTGGTTTAATAATATTGTTAATAATTTTTGTTTTGTTTTTAATTGGCTATGGATTTTTTTTCTGGAGAAACTTTTCTCGGGGTCAAAAACAATTTTTTCATTCTCCAAAAACTGGAAACAAACCTTTTCTTCCAAAAAAAAAAAAAAAATCCATAGCCATCCCCCCCCCCCCCCCCCCCCCCAAGATAATCAAATGCAAATGATTGCTGCCTAAATAGATAATTTTGCAAAGGAAAAGTTTGATTCTTATGTCACCAGTTGCAGATATGGTTGAAGTTTTATTCCAATGTATTTTTGTTTTGTTTTTCAGTTTCTAAAGCTTGGCAAATGTTGGATACAATAAACAGTCTGCTGAGTGATAAAGACTGTGCTGGTTAGTATTCTTTAAAACAATATTTGACTGTTGATTTCAATAATGGGTGATTTCCTCTGAATTATTATTTAAAAAGGAACAATTTTATTACCGGAATTTACCAAACAGGATGAAATATTTTAACAGCTGAGGCAATACGAATAATATGCACAAATTTAATGATAATAGTAAGCCGTCAACTAGTAGACTATCTGCCAGGTGGGAAATTTAGTGTTGACAGTTCCTCAAATTTTGAAAATTAAAAGACAACTCTATTACTTGTTCCCCGAGCAACATAGCTTCAGAACGCAGCGATGTTAAGGCGATTTACATAAGATTTTGTAAGGGTCAGATAACCCATAAGGACCTCATTATGTATTCATATATTCATTAATGGCGGAGGCTGCGTCTATCGATGAAAATGTATGAAATCAAATAACATACATGCCTGTTAACTAAAAACGGGTATTCATATGATGTAATTTATTTATCGAAATACAAGTATTGTATTTTTGTGCTTTGATTATTATGGCAAACAGTTGCAATAGCTGTTTTTCTTGACGACATTGTCGGCTTTTGGACCCGCCTTCTATTGAGATCAACCAATAAGAAGACGATCGACGTCAAATAGATGTTTGCAGTTTGCAGAATGGAAAGAAATTTGCAGCGAAAATTATTTTCACTTCTACGTGAAAATCTAATCAGAAAAGTAAGTGTTAGCCACACGACATGTATTTATTTGAAACTTACGTTGCTTGTTGTGTTTCTCATTCGCTCCAGAGAGCGGAAAACTGTATACTATTAGATAAAAACGAGTTCAATGATGGCAAGCATGATATACACGTGGTCAAAACAAAACAAGACTGCAACAAATATCTGCAATTTTAGTAATTTATAGATTCTCGTCAATAAATGAACAATATATCGAATGAAACAAGTTCCCTGCATTATACCAAGAGCCCATTCTCATCTTTTACCCCGAAATTAGTTTCTAATTTTCGTTTCGCATGTGTCCTGCCTGCCTGCCATTCCTGGTTGGGAACAATTGCTGTAATCCAAATAATAATGATGCATGGAGCTATTAATTTGGAGAACAGGGGCTGTGCATACATACTGTCTTAACAGGAACTTGAAACACGTAATCTGGACCTCAACAAACACATAATCTGGAGCTTGACATATGGTGTACCCCTCCCCCCTAACTTCTTCTCCCACCATTAAATCAGTGTGAAGTCCATATTATATTATGATTAGTGCTGGTGGTATTTGTCAACTTTCAATTTTACAGGGAGGTAATGGGTTAATTTTATGCAACGTTTTCTTTTTTTATTGCACTTGTTTTCGTGTTTTGACGTTTTTTCTCTCAATGTCTCGTGTTTGGTTTGGTGTGGGTCTCTTGTGTTTCCCCTTATTTATTGTTCATGTTTCCTGTCGTACTATTTATTTCTCGTGCTTCTTATAAAAGTTGTGCAATTCTATTGAATATTGATGGTTCATGTACATGAACATATTTTTGTACAAATAGTAATTAAAATTATGTATATTTATATATAATTGTACAAATGTATATACAATGTACTTCATGCTGGTAAAAAAGTACAATTTTTTTACACATTATCAGTGGCGGATCCAGAAATTTTCATAAGTGGGGGCCCACTGACTGACCTAAGAGGGGGCCCGCTCCAGTCACGCTTCAGTGATTCCCTATATAAGCAAACAATTTTTTTTCCAAAAAAGGGGGGCAGGCCCCCTGAACCCCCCTTAAAACCGCCTCTGATTATGACATAGTCTAAATAATATTATAATTTCTTAAAAGCTTTGATAATGCTTAACTGGGACTCCTTCCTCATGCTCCTATGACCGGCATTATTAGAAAGGAATCGCATCAAAAGAATTCAAGAAGCCTTTCATGACACCATTATATTAGACTAATTAATATGTATAATTTGCTCATCACGACTGCCCACTTTGACCTATTCTCTTTAAACATATATATCTGTATATAAGTAACAGTATTTAAATTGAATAGAACACTGCATGCACTTTCGTTCTAAAAATAGAGTATTACATCAACTATCTAAACTGTGTCCTTGTTGGCAGGAATTATATCCATTGGTCAAAGCTATATCCCGGTAAAAAGAAGGGACCCAGTTATAAAATTTTCTTTGGGAGCCCACCAGCATAACTAGTCCAAGAGACAGAAAAATGTCCCGCTTGCAAGAAAGTCGTTTATTCTAAACGTAGGAAGCCATTGCTCTGTAGGAACCCGTAGATTTAAGGGTCTCATATTCTTATTGCTCTGAAAGTACATGTAAGTCTACCACAAGCCGCTGAGACAAAAAAAAAAAACAACACATAAAAGTGTTTTGGACTAACTAGCGTACATTTGTTTAGGTGAGATATTAAAATGAGTTTCAATTACCAACCTTATACTGCTTTAAAACATGTTAAATTATGTTTTGAACTCAAGTCATTGTCCATTATCCTGGAAACCCTTTTCCATCCTTTTTTGCACCTTATTCTTTAACGGTTTGTGCTATAACCCCCAAAGACAATTCTTACCATCCCTTTGTGTTATTCCAATATCCAAAATCTTGTCCAAATCATATATGTGATGGCCATTTAAGTGATGATGCTATAATATAACACGTTGACCACGCCAGCCAGTACACACATCTCTCCTGTAGACTGGATACAGCTAGATACACCAACTGTCAGCGTATCGAAAAACTTCATGCACATGTCAATTACCGCAGTTAGTATATTTCTAAATTCATAACAATATGTATACCCTTTATAAAAGAGGACCAAACTGTTTTCTTTCGGCATGTCTGTCTCATAAATATATTTTTTTATTATTTTATTTTTAATATGAGTGAGCTATAAATGTGTTTTGATTTCAGAATCATCACTCAACAACTTCCAATCACTAAATTCTTTTACACAAAGTTGAAAATGTCCGTTCTATTTTTCTCCAGAACTACATACAAGATCTTTCTGGAAGTTATCAATCATTGAAAACGTGTTCTATACCATGTCAACTTTTAAGATTCATGACTCAACATGTTAAATGAACACTTGCATATTACTGAACATAACAGGTTAGTTGATTAATTTCGGTGCATTTTTTGTGGAACTTAGTAACGTATCAGTGCTTTCTGAAATGTGGTATTAAGGTTAATGAGTGAGCCATATGTTTTCAGTTTCATAACTTCCTGTTAGCTGTATACTTTTTATGAGGGGTATCATTATTATACAACATAGAATAAACTAGAGGTACTGCGATTAGAGCTCACAAAATTATACCCCTGCTCCTTGCAATGTTAATGTTTTAGTATTGAAAACCCTAAAAATCAATTTGACCAGAAACCAAATAGGTTCATGTTTTTGAAATAAAAACTAAAAGAAATGACCTTGAGATAAAACAAAATAGGAGGTGCATTATAACATTATATCATAAAAAATATTGAGAAAGTTTCATTAAATTATAATAAGTGATTTAGGAGTTGCGGATACAACATGGATACCCCCAATGTATTGTCAATTGAAAAGTCCATGTTTTTGAAATGGAAACCAATGATTTTGAACAAACAAAATAAGTGCACAATTGCATTATATCATAAAACAAATATGGGAAAGTTTTAAAATTATAATCAGTGGTTTAGAAGGATACAACATGGATGCCCCTATGTTATGGTAATAGCTAAGTCCCATGTTTTTCAAATAGAAACCCCAAAAATGATTTTCAACAAAAACAAAATAGGAGGAGCACAATGGCATTTCATTCTGATAAGTGGTTCAGGAGGAGTTAGGGATACAAAATGAAACATTGTGCAGGAAGAACTTCCCCATCACTATATACCTCCACTTTAAAAAGCGGGGTTATAAATATGAAAATGGGGAAAGTGTTAACAATTTGCAGGGCTTCAACATAACAATTACATATTTAGATGTATGCATACATTTATCAAGCCTGTTTTTCCATAATGAAATGACCATTTTATTTCAGGTTATGTTATAATCCTAATGCAACAAGTTAATCATCCACAGCAATATATGGTTATGTTCATTGGTTTTTTTCTCTGTATTGTGAGCGATTTGTCCAATGTACATTTACAAATATACTTAATATACTTTTAATTTTATGAATTATTGTCATCAAAACTCAAGTGAAATGTTCAAATAAACACAAAAAGCTTGTAAAAAGTAGAAAAGGTAAAAAAAATTGTTGAATGCTATATATGTTCATAATTTTAGGTAGAGAAAACAGTCCGCACACCTAGAACTACAACTGGTTCACTAGCCAGCACAATTACACCAACAAGTTCAATGATGAGTGTGACACTTCGTCAGTTGCTGCACCAACCAGTTCGACAGTTACTGCACCTGTAATTATAGTAAAATTTATGAGTATAAATAAACAATGTGATTGTAATGATTACCACTGTTTATTTTTATGAACAGATTTCTTAATAGAATATTAATTAGATAATATTGTAGATGTTATATTTTCATTGATCATTTAGTATTAAATAAATAATGTGGAGAAAAAAAAGTAAACTATTCAAATTTACAATTTCAAGTTTGTAAAGTAAAAACAAATATATAGATGTAACATGTTTTTACTAAATAAAGAAAAAAAATTTTGTATCACTCATCTTCCGTCTTCCTGTTGATCTCACTATCATTTGACTTCGAAATCAGAAAATGGTGGACTCGCTGCACTTTTTTCCTCCTGATTCCATGCCCATGGAGCAGGTTGAGCCATCATAACCTCTGCCAAGCTGTGTCTGTTAAATAATGTACAAAACTTTTACCTTTAGGTTTAATAAAGAAAGTGATGTTATCTCTACAACTACATTTCTTCTGTTGGTTAGCATGCTTCATAAATACATATATATCTCAGAATATTTTGAAATATTGATATTTTTAACTCGCAGTTTGTTTTAATTTGTTTTGTTAACCATAGTTGTAATTGACGGTCGTGACAATTGAAAATCATGCTTAACCTTCAGTTTATTGAACAATTTCTATTCATTGATAATATAATATTACTTTTCAATGTACATAAGAAATAATCCACCCTCAGGACGTTGGATGTGCTAGTCTTCTTTAGTCGTAATACTACTTTTTAGTTGATATTATAATTAATCCACGCTCAGGACGTTGGATGTGCCAGTCTTTTATCGCTATAATATGACTCTTTTTCACCATTATATTACTTTTCATTGTACATTAGAATTAATCCACGCTCAGGACGTTGGATGTGCCAACTCTTTTTTTACCATAATATTACTTTTCAATGTACATTAAAATTTAATCCACGCTCAGGACGTTGGATGTGCCAATCATCTATGACCATAATATTACTTTTCAATGTACATTAGAAATAATCCACGCTCAGGACGTTGGATGTGCCAGTCTTCTATAGTCGTAATATTACTTTTTAGTTGATATTATAATTAATCCACGCTCAGAACGTTGGATGTGCCAGTCTTTTACCGCCATAATATGGCAATTTAGATGACATCAGAATTAATCCACGCTCAGGACGTTGGATGTGCCACTCTTTTTCACCATAATATTACTTTTCAATGTACATTAGAATTAATCCACGCTCAGGACGTTGGATGTGACAATCTTCTATGACCAAAATATTACTTTTCGATGTACATTAGAAATAATCCACGCTCAGGACGTTGGATGTGCCAGATTTATAAAGTCGTAATATTACTTTTTAGTTGAAATCATAATTAATCCACGCTCAGGACGTTGGGTGTGCAAGTTTTGTATCGCCATAATATGACAATTTAGATGAAAACAGAATTAATCCACCCTCGAGAAGTTGGATGTGCCACTCTTTTTTTTACCATAATGTTACTTTTCAATGTACATTAAAATTTAATCCACGCTAAGGACGTTTGATGTGCCAATCTTCTATGACCATAATATTACTTTTCAATGTACATAAGAAATAATCCACGCTCAGGAGGTTGGATATGCTAGTCTTCTTTAGTCGTAATATTACTTTTTAGTTGATATTATAATTAATCCACGCAATTGGCTGTAGCTTTACCTAGTATGTTATTCTGAAGATAAGAAAAAGAAGGAAAAGGCAACAGAAATTAAAAATTCATAGACAGAAATCAATCTTCGAAAGAATGAAAGAAAGTAGGGATCATTATAAATAAATCGATGGCAGGGAAGGGTTGGTTTCGCGGGTAGGTTAATGCTGTATTTTCAAAAAAATGATACTAAAATTTCAACTTTTAATAAAAATTCTTTTTGACTCATTTATAGTGTAATTTGTTAGTAAGTTGACAATATGAATTTTCGTTTTAAAAAAAAAACATTCTCAAATTATCACGTGACACTCAAAATCTATTTATAAACGCGAAAACATTAAACTCAAAAGTGCTAGCGGGTAGACAGTATTGTTTTTCTTAGTATTGTTATCTGTGGATAGCTTATGTACCAAAGTAATATAAAAGTGCTACTCGCCTCCTTTGAATGAAAAGATTAATTAAATAAACTGAGATTTTCGACCGAATTGCGCCAAAAATTCCATGACCTTAAGATATTACAACGTCTGATATTTAAACGGTATAAACAAAATGAACCGAGTAGCAGTTTTCGTAAAATATATACCATGCATGTCATGTATACCCGCATAGTAAATCAGCATAATTAAGGGTGCCAGCATGTCCTCCTTTTATTCAAAATATAGATACGTACAAAAATGTCAGTAGTTTTGATACCTCATGTTAACTTGTACAACAAAATGATTTGACCTCATTGACCAAAACTGACCATATGTGCACTTTAATTTGTAAATCTATATACCCGCATAGTAAATAAGCCATGTTTTTTATGTCAGGATTTAATGTATAATACAATGGACAGCAATCTTGCAATATAATAACAATAAATTTTTGTTCGCATTAATTTTTGATGCCAGCATGTCCTCCTTTTATTCAAAATATTGATACGTAACAAAATTTCAGTAGTTTTGATACCTTGTGTTGATTTATACAACACAATTTTTTGACCGCATCGACCAAAAACTGACCTGCATACATGTATGTGCACTTTTATTTTAAAAATCTATATATATCCGCATAGTAAATAAGCCATATTTTTTGTGTCTATAAATGACCGCTGTTTGAATGGCGCCTTTATGTCTTCTCCTGGCACTCCTGTGAACATATTAGTAGGACGGCAAATGTAAGCAATAAGGAAAACAACTAATGCAAATTTTTTTCCGCAACAAATTGAGAATGTCGGCGTTTCATCTCTGTATTCATAATATTGAACAGTCACTAGGGTGTGTAAAACAAAACTATTAGGCCGCATCAGCCAAGTACATGTACCAACACTGACATGTCTGAATTCATTTGTGCTTTTTAATAATAAAACAATGTATATGAGGTTCTCTTCTGGGAATAGTATACTGTTAATCTATTATGTCGGTTGATTGATTTTGTTTGTAGTTAAATGTCAAGTGACAACTACTTCATTCAAGTGCACACATCTCTCGACAAATCTGACGAATTTGACGAGATTGTTGGTAGTTTCACCACATCGTACATATCCGGACACTGTACAACTGTACAATTTTCGTTAGAATATTCTGCGGAAAAAAAATTAGTAAATCCAATCCAAACAAGTAGAATAACAATGAAATATCCATGCATGTATAAATGCAGAAAGTAAAACTTAGGATTCCCATAAAATGGTCATTTTGGACACATGGTTTAAAGACCCACTGTTGTTGTTAGTCCATGGCTTATCGACGTGGCCTTTGGGGAAATCGGTCTCCAATAGCTGATGAATATTCTTTTTAGACGTTTTCAAAATATCAATGAAAGATGTTTGTCCATTCCTTGGACTTCTTACTTATCTCTTCACTTTTGTTTTGAAAACATATTATATCATCAGCATTTAAGAGACCAGGTTTCTCAAAGATGGAGTCCAAAATGACATCTCGGTCTTTCTTGTAGACAGCATCGTCTTAATTTCTGTTCGGCATTTTGTCATAAAAAAATCCAGATTGGTGAAATGCTTCTTCAACTGCGTCTATCATACATATGTTCTCATCAGTTCGAAAAGCAGTTGTGAAGTATCAATACCGCCGAATTTAACTTTTAAATGATTGAAAAAATTCAGGAAACATTCAAAGTCACTTTTGTCATGTATAAATACGGGTCCGAGATAAATTGAAACAAAAATTCTAACAAAGAAAACAAAGATAAGCATCAGACCATTTCTCTAATAATATATCACTCATGTGTACACATTTAGTATGGACCCATTTCGCACAGCCAGTGCACTGAATTGCGTCAATGACACAATCGTGAATGCATTTCCTCTGAAATTTTGGAAGAATAATCACCAACATTGTAAATTACTTTGTATATGCCAGTTACTATTATTATACCAAGCCATTGTCCTTATTATACTTTGAAGAACAAAATAGAGACAATTAAGTATTCCATATTTTGCCTTTTGATAAGGGACTTTCTGTTTTGAATTTTCCTTGGAGGTCAATATTTTTGTTAATTTACCTTTGAAACAACACCAAGCAGATAACGGGGGAAAAGAAGTGAGACTGGCGCATGTGTAGTGAATTCAAAAGAAGTGAGACTGGCGCATGTGTAGTGAATTCTAAAGAAGTGAGACTGGCGCATGTGTAGTGAATTCTAAAGTGAGACTGGCGCATGTGTAGTGAATTCAAAAGAAGTGAGACTGGCGCATGTGTAGTGAAATCTAAAGAAGTGAGACTGGCGCATATATAGTGTATTCAAAAGAAGTGAGACTGGCGCATGTGTAGTGAATTCTAAAGAAGTGAGACTGGCGCATGTGTAGTGAATTCAAAAGAAGTGAAACTGGCGCATGTGTAGTGAATTCAAAAGAAGTGAGACTGGCGCATGTGTAGTGAATTTAAAAGAAGTGAGACTGGCGCATGTGTAGTGAATTCAAAAGTGAGACTGGCGCATGTGTAGTGAATTCTATAAAGAAGTGAGACTGGCGCATGTGTAGTGAATTCAAAAGAAGTGAGACTGGCGGATGTGTAGTGAATTCAAAAGCTGCGTTAGGTTAGTATTTACAAGTTTCTCTCTCGATTCTTAAATCATAAAATATTTTAGACAAGTAAGAAAAAAACACTAGTTGAACTTGCTTATGATTTATAGTTTATGTTCTACAGGTTACCAGAAGTTTTTTACAAGACCACTGTAAACAACGATCATACATTTTCCAGATAAGGAAGTTTAAGGATGTTCTATGTTGTTTCCCAAGACGGACAGCTTATGATTATCCATGGGTTTCCGACCCAATATTGAAGGAACATGATACGAATCACTACAAGGATTTTGATGGTTTTGTAGGAACAGACAACGTCACACCACAGAGAAGGACAAACCTTCAGCTACAAACACCAGTCACTGATGTAGCTGAACAAATACAGGTTATTCCTGAAACATGTTTAAAAAGTTTTGTTCTGACATGCTAAAAGATACTGCCTTAGTAGCAAAAAAATCAATCTTTAATACATTTGCAAATCTATATCATTCCCTAGATTCCTACTGTCATATGAACTATATTTGGATTCCTCTTCTTGTCTCTCTCGATCACTTGCATTCTAACCGAAAAGCTTTGCCTATGTAAATATGGTGTTCCATCTTTCATTTCATCATATGATGCAAAATGTGAAAATAAATGTTCAAGCGAATTTCGATGTTTAGATCCTTTGTTATTCCTCTAATATGTATTGCAAAACATATCGACTTTATATTTTCCCCCTCTCATAATAAGCTTGCGAATGAGCTATAAGGTATATCTATAATTAGGGGCTAAATGGTGGCAGCAGTCCATTCCATAAATCAATATCCATTTCATATTCATAATTGGCTATTTCTTGATTTTCTTTTTGGTCATTGTCGCACATATCGTTTATACTCCATTTGTTCCTCTATCAATAAGCTTTAATTTGGTGTATAATTTTTGCCTTTATTAAGGGCTAACGGCTTCTAGCAGTCCTTTCCATAATTCCAAATAAGCTATTTTTTCATGTTCAAGCGTATTTCGATGGTTAGATCCTTTGTTATTCCTCTAATATGTATTGCAAAACATATCAACTTTATATTTGTCCCCTCTCATAATAAGCTTGCGAATGAGCTATAAGGTATATCTTTAATTAGGTGCTAAATGGTGGCAGCAGTCCATTCCATAAATCAATATCCATTTCATATTCATAATTGGCTATTTCTTGATTTTCTTTATGGTCATTGTCGCACATATCGTTTATACTCCATTTGTTCCTCTATCAATAAGCTTTAATTTGGTGTATAATTTTTGCCTTTATTAAGGGCTAACAGCTTCTAGCAGTCCTTTCCATAATTCCAAATAAGCTATTTTTTCATGTTCAAGCGTATTTCGATGTTAAGGTCCTTCGTTACTCCTCTAATGTGCGTTGCTGAACATATCGACTATATATATTTTGTTTCTCTCTTAATAAGCTTTCGAATGAGTTTGAAGTTTTATCTATAATAAGGGTCTAAAGTCTCTCAACAGTCCATTTCATTATTCAAAATTGGCTATTTCTAAACTTTTCCGCGTATTTTGGCATTTAGGTACTTCGTAACCACTCCAATGGTCAATACGGCACATATCGTTTAAACTAAATTTATTCATCTGTCAATAAACTTTAATTTGCTGTATTAATTTTGCTTAAATTAGGGGTTAACGGCTTGGAGCAGACCATTCCGTTATTCAAAAAAAGCTATTTCTTAATGTTCAAGCGTATTTCGATGTTTAATTCCTTCGTTACTCCTCTAATATGCGTTGCTGAACATATCCAATATATACCATTTGTTCATCTCTTCATAAGCTTTTGAATGATGAATCATGTATATCTATAATTAGGGACTAAAGGGTCGTACCAGTCCATTCCACTATTCAAAATATCAATTTCGTTATTTAAAATTGGCTATTACTTAATTTTCACGCGTATTTTGGAAATAAGGTCCCCCGTAACTGCTCTATTGGTTATTTACGTCACATATTGTTTAAACTAAATTTATTCTTCTATCAATAAGCTTTAATTTGGTGTATTTTGCCTTGATAAGGGCTTACGACTTGCAGCAGTCCATTCCGTTATTTAAAATAAGCTATTTCTTAATGTTCAAGCGTATTTCCATGTTTCATTCCTTCGTTACTACTGTAATATGCGTTGCTGAACATATCGCCTATATACCTTTTGTTCATCTCTTAATAAGCGTTCGAATGGAGTATAATGTATATCTATGATTAGAGACTTAAGGGTCGCACCAGTCAATTCCATTATTCAAAATATCCATTTCATAATTCAAGATTGGCTATTTCTAAATTTTCACGCGTATTTTGGACATTAGGTCCTTTCTAACCACCTAATGGTCATTACGGCACATATCATTAATATTCAATTTATTCCTTTATCAATACGCTTAAATTTGTTGTATTAATTTTGCCTTAAGTAGGGGGTAACGGCTTGCAGCAGTCCATTTTGTTATTCAAAATAAGCTATTTCTTAATGTTCAAGCGTATTTCGATGTTTAATTCCTTCGTTACTCCTCTAATATGAGTTTCTGAACATATCGCCTATTTACCTTTTGTTTATCTCTTCATAAGATTTAGAATGAAGTATATCTATGATTAGGGACTAAAGGGTCGCACCAGTCCATTCCATTATTCTAAATATCTATTTCGTTATTCAAAATTGCCTATTTCTTGATTTTCACGCGTATTTTGGACATTAGGTCCTTTCTAACCACCTAATGGTCATTACGGCCCATATCATTAATATTCAATTTATTCCTTTATCAATACGCTTTAATTTGTTGTATTAATTTTGCCTTGATTAGGGGGTAACGGCTTGCAGCAGTCCATTTTGTTATTCAAAATAAGCTATTTCTTAATGTTCAAGCGTATTTCGATGTTTAATTCCTTCGTTACTCCTCTAATCTGAGTTTTAGAACATATCGCCTATTTACCTTTTGTTTATCTCTTCATTAGCTTTTGAATGAAGTATATCTATGATTAGGGACTAAAGGGTCGCACCAGTCCATTCCATTATTCAAAATTGCCTATTTCTTAATTTTCACGCGTATTTTGGAAATAAGGTCCTCCGTAACCCCTCTAATGGTTATTACGGCACATATTATTTAATCTAAATTTATTCCTCTATCACTGAGCTTTAATTTGTTGTATTAATTTTGACTTGATTAGGAGCTAACGGCTTGCAGCAGTCCATTCCGTTATTCAAAATAAGCTATTTCTTAATGCTCAAGCGTATTTTGATGTTACCTTAGCCGTATTTGGCACAACTTTTTGAAATTTTGGATCCTCAATGCTCTTCAACTTCGTACTTGTTTGGTTTTATATTTTGATTTGAGCGTCACTGATGAGTCTTATGAAGACGAAACGCGCGTCTGGCGTACTAAATTATAATCCTGGTACCTTTGATAACTATTAGTTCCTTCGTTACTCCTCTAATATGTGTTGCTGAACATATCGACTATATACCCTTTGTTTATCTCTTCCTAAGCTTTTGAATGAAGCATACTGTATATCTATAGTTAGGGACTTAAGGGTCGCACCAGTCCAGTCCACTATTCAAAATATCAATTTCGCTATTCAAAATTAGCTATTTTTTTAATTTTCACGCGTATTTTGGAAATAAGGTCCTCCGTAATCCCTCTAATGGTTATTACGGCACATATTATTTAAACTAAATCTATTCCTCTATCAATAAGCTTTAATTCGGTGTATTAATTTTGCCTTGATAAGGGGTAACGGCTTGTAGCAGTCCATTCCGTTATTCAAAATAAGCTATTTCTTAATGTTCAAGCGTATTTCGATGTTTAATTCCTTCGTTACTCCTCTACAATGTGTTGCTGAACATATCGACTATATACCTTTTGTTCATCTCTTAATAAGCTTTCGAATGGAGTATAATGTATATCTATGATTAGGGGCTAAAGGATCGCACCAGTCAATTCCATTATTCAAAATATCCATTTCATTATTCAAGATTGGCTATTTCTTTATTTTCACGCGTATTTTGGACATTAGGTCCTCCGTAACCCCTCTAATGGCCTTATGGCACTATCATTAACACTCAATTTATTCCTTTATTAATAAGCTTTAATTTGTTGTTATAATTTTGCCTTGATTAGGGGCTAACGGCTTGCAGCAGTCCATTCCGTTATTCAAAATAAGCTATTTCTTAATGTTCAAGCGTATTTCGATGTTTAATTCCTTCGTTACTCCTCTAATATGCGTTGCTGAACATATCGACTATATACCCTTTGTTCATCTCTTCATAAGCTTTTGAATGAAGTATAATGTACAAATTCTGGACTGTCTTCCACACAGAGATAATTATTAGTACCGTGCACAGATGTATAAATATTGTTACCTTCAATTAGTATATTGTCAAGATATAACTTGTTCCATGCACAAACTGGTTTCAGTTTACTATGCACTATTGCGAATTAAAGAACCTTAGTGAGCACGCTCACATACCCCACGTCCCCACATTGTCATTGGAGAAATTAAATAAGTATAAGAAAAAAAAATTGTATAAGCAAAAATACTGAATAATAATTTCCTGTCAATATACACATCTACATAGTATGTCCTTATTATCTACAAAATTCCATGAAATTCTGTTGTGTTTTCAGAGGAGTGGAGATGACAAACTGTTGCAGAAATATATTGAAGCAAATAATTTCAAAGGGGCATAACTCCTATAAAAAATATTGAATCGTAATTTCCTGTTGATATGCACATCTGCGTAGTATGTCCTTATTATCTACAAAGTTTCATGAAATTCTGTTCTGTGGTTTCAGAAAAGTTGAGATGACAAACTGTTGAAGTAGTACCTTAAAGCAAATAAGTTCAAAGAGGCGTAACTCCTAGAAAAAAAATGAATCGTGATTTCCTGTCGATATGCACATCTAAATAGTATGTCCTTATTATCTGAAAAGGTTTCATGAAATTCTGTTATGTAGTTTCAGAGGAGTTGCGATGACAAACTGTTGCAGTAGTACATTGAAGCAAATAAGTTCAAAGGGACGTAACTCCTATAAAAAAAAATTGAATCGCAATTTCCCGTCGATATGCACAACTACATAGTATGTCCTTATTATCTGAAAAGGTTTCGTGAAATTCTGTTGTGTGGTTTGAGAGGAGTTGCGATGACAAGAAACAGGACTGACGGACGGGTCAAACACATTATACCCTCCGCAACTTCGTTGCGTGGGGTATAATAAACAATTACTAACACATTGTTTCCCAGCGTTTGGACCAAACCTGGTATTTCCTTGATGGAAACTACCCTGAATTACTACATTATTTTATTCTAGTGTTACTTGTGATCTTGATAAATCATAAAAAAACTACCGGATTTTCAAACCTGATTTTTGCATGCATACCTATTTTCTGTTCACCTTTCCATAAATAGGAATGTGCAGATTCGTCTGCTTTGTTATCAATGTCATTTTTATTATTTCTACCCAGATATGCTTGCTTGTTTTGTAACTGATTGTTGATTGAATCTGAATGACTATTTTAGTTTACTCAATTCTGAATTGTTCAAATTAGTCTTAACTAAATGTATTTTGCAGTCAACAGAGGGAGCAGTCAATTCATTAACAGTTTGATACTGTTCAGTGGTATTGGCAACAGTATGCCCAGTTAAATCATTAACAGTGTGATTGCGATCAGTTTTATTGACAACAGAAGGAACAGTAAATTTATTAACAGTATGATTTCTTTCAATTTTATTGACAACAGAAGGAACGGTCAATTCATACACAGTGTGATCATGGTGATACTGTTCAGTGGTATTGGCAACAGTATTCCCAGTTAAATCATTAACAATGTGATTGCGATCAGTTTTATTGACAACAGAAGGAACAGTCAGTTCTTTAACAGTGTGATTTCTTTCAATTTCAGTGGTATTGGCAACAGTATCCCCAGTTAAATCATTAACAGCCTCAATTAATTCTAAGATTATAAAATAAACATGTATAACACATGATTTATAAAGTAAGACATAAAAAAACATGTGAAAAGTAACTAGTAACCACTTTGTGATCAGTTCTGTAATTATAACACTGCCAATTACTTTAACTTAACCTAAAATGACCTTGACCTAAAGGACAGACTTCCCAACCAAGAATCCACATAGAGCCTCAGGAAAAGTTGCACAACATTTGATCACACTACGTTTTGAAATTTATTTTCTTAATTTATTAATGTAATTTTTGCAACAAGTTATAATGAATAATTAACAAAATATTTGTCAAAAGATTTTAAAATAATTTTTAACTTTCAGTCAGAACTCGGGCTCACAAATTGATCTCAACAAAATCCGTCATATTCTGACTTTGATAAGTCAGTATTGTAAACACATTTATTTTTTTAATGACCACTTTATTGATAATCATGTCAACACCGAAGTGTTGACTACTGGCTGGTGATACCCTCGGGGACGAAACGTCCACCAGCAGTGGCATCGACCCAGTGGTGTAAATAGTTATCAATGGTACCAGGATTATAATTTAGTACGCAAGACGCGCGTTTCGTATCAGTGACGCCCATAATAAAATACTTATAAAGTCAAACAATTACAAAGTTGAAGAGCATTGAGGATCCAACATTTTAAAAAGTTGTGCCAAAAACATTTAAAACAGAAATTTGCGTGCAAGGTGTGTGGCACCAGCTTTTCGTATACAAGATCACTTATAAGACACGAACAAGCAGAACACATGACAAATTGTGTAGTTTGAATAATCTGTAACATTTCTTTTAAATACAGATCCAACTATAAGATACACATGATGTACAAAAATACGAATTAAATAAACTGATAACGAAATTGACATGTTTTTTCTTCTTGTTCATTTACATCACATATTCTATTGGACTCAACAGCAACACTTATAATTTTTAAACCTTTTTGCATCAGAAATTCCAAATCGTCTATGCACTAATATCTTTTCCTCATTTGTCTTGTGGTGAGATCGTGCTCTTTCACTACCTCTACTAGGGACACTAAATGAATAAATTCTTCCACATTTTATATTGGGATAAACAGCTTTACTCAGGGAGATTAAAATGGTTTGCTCTGTAATATACACAAAAACATCATACATTTGAGGGAATATTATAAGTTCATTCGATTACATCCATCATATAGTTTCTTCGCAGTATTAGTAATACCCTTTTCGTTAGAAAAAAAAGTACTAGTTAATCCAATCACAAGGTGACAAAATGTTATCCGCTTGTATACAGTTATGTTATTAACTAATCCAGTTCAAAAATATCAAACTAATGGATAACAGCTGCCATGTACATGACTTTCTTTATTTTAATGGTACGAGTATTTAAACAGTTGTAAAATTCATTTTCTTCCGTTTTTTCTTCGGCGCTACAGTTTTGGGGAAACTCTTGATTTCTAAGAGGTCTTTAAATCAAATTTTCTAAATAAAATGTACTTCATAAAACGACAGATATAACAAGACGAAAGCAACAGAATCAAATGATGTGTTGTCAGTTTCAGATGCACACGGTCAACACTCAGGTCTGAAGAATGGATGTTCTCAGAGGTATCAAAAATTTGAATGAACCAGAAAAGGAGTAGGAACTTACAAACCTCATAGTTACTTTGTTTTATGATACAAATAATAATAATACAGTTAAGTATCAGCTTTTATCAATGGTTTCGGAAAAAATATTATAAAAGAGAACTTCAAAATATGATACCTGGATTAAGTGTATAATATTTGACCAGACAAGGCAAAATGACGGTCAACCAGCTCGTGATGGCGTCCGTAAAATTTACGAAGGGATGATTTCAACTTCACCATTTGGAACTCTTGGTTTAATAGCTTCTTTGTGAGCAGTAACCCTCTATCAAGAAAATCATGATAGGAAATGCAATGCTAAAGACCAGTTCAGCAGCATTGTGTGAGGAACTACCCACAATATACACAGCTATTGCTTCCACCTATTGGGCCTTGTAAGAGACATGCTCCTTTGCATTTAGTATGGGTTCCTGCTAAAGCAAATAGCAAGTGTGTATGATATTTTACTTGATTTACTAATTATTTTTGTAACTTTACAGGATCGGATTTTTAAAAGTGGCATAGGGAAAAGCACAGAAAAGAAACGCCAGGAGACAGCAAAAAAAATTGCTAGTGATATTTTCAAGAGCTGCATGCTGAATGCAAGTGTAGGTACTTGTAGTACACCTACAAATACTGGCATGTTAGACTTTAATCAACAGAATAATAATGTGTCCTGCACTACCACTGTGCCTACCCCCTCTGTCCAAATTAACATGCATGTTCCTTCCTCATCACCTGTGCCAAACACTAATGTTCATTCCTTTACTCATATGCCTCCACCAGCAGTAACCAGTCAACCACCACATAACATTACTACCATCCCTCTTTCCCCAGTTAACATGCATGTCCCTTCACCATCACCTGTGCCTAACACTAATGTTCATTCCTTAACTCATATGCCTCCACCACCACATAACATTTTTATTTCAATCATGGTTTAGTTAACACACAGGTTACCTCTTCTGCACCCTTTCCTTACATAGCAACTACTAGTCAGCAACCTACTTGCACTCCACTTGTTAATGCCCATGTTTCCTGTGCAGTACCCTTGTCCTACACAGCAGAGCCGTTGCATCATTATCTCAATCAGCATTATAAGCAAGTCTCAGCATCTAATAGTTATGTTCCATCATTCCTTCCACCTCTCATGTCGGGTTCTCATTCCTTTGTGTCACCCTTGCATATGTCAACTAATAGTCAGCAGTCGTCTTACATGCATGTTAACACATCTACCTGAAGACCTGTTATAATGAGCAATAATGACATACCAGCTTCCAATAATTCAACATCTACTTCTACAAATCCTCTATCAAATTTTACAGAACTAACTGATCTTCAACCAATTGACTCACTTCATTCAAACAATAACTGTGCTGATTGCATTATGAAAGACAAACAAAGTTCCAGTATACAGCAATATATTAAAAAACTTCACAAGGTGAACAAGGCTTTGAGGCGACAACGTGTGAAGGCTTGTCGCCGTTGTCTTTTGGACACTCCAAATGCAACTTTGAATGTGGTGATGAGAATAGTGTTACCAGTTCACTTATCAGTCTCGTGCAACCTTATGTGTGTATATATGATCGGTAGTCATTTGTTTGTTTATCTATCTGTAATTATTTATTTTGTTTATTTATGTATATGTAGTCGTCAATTGGGTAATGTTTTAATTTGAATTTACAAAATAATTTGAAATTCAGTAACATTTGGATAATTATGTTTTATGTCAGTATATACTATTATATCTGTATTCAATTTTCAAAAGCCTCGTCTTGATCAATAAAATATCATTTATATTTTTTTCTTGAATGGCCGAGAATAGATATGTTGGGAAACAGTGTTTAAGTACATATATATTAGAAGATGTGGTGTGAGTGCCAATGTAACACAATTGTGTTTCATATCATTAATTATCAAGGAGTATTAATTAGGAAATTTATTAAAAAGGAATTAAACAATTCAATAACAATCATGTACACTTTGGACACTTTTAAATAACGATCTGTTCAAATATTATAGACATACCATGTATACCCTGCAGCCAATAAATGACCATGTCTACTGTGAAATAACATGTATCCTTCAGGGTTTGACAATTAACCATAGACTAGAATTATTTAACATCCAGACGAATACGTAACCGGCCATTAGCTATGGGCCAATGTTTATGGACAACTGGACTATATAAGATTCAGCTTTGGACTTGAAGGAGGACAGCTTGGTACAAGAGATTGGTACCGGAGATTCCGCCAAGGTCTCCCCCCTAGTGGGTAGGCTGGAACATATGCGCTTAATATCCAAACGTACTCCATCAGGATTGAAACTATACGATCACGTGCCCGTGTGAGATATTGAACATTCGAACAATTCAACTTTAAAGACAGTTGTGAACATTTGAACTTTAGAATCTTTCTTGACTTTGTAATTACGTAATAAAATATATTTAATCATTATAACTGACTTCGTCACATAAGTCACGATTTGATGCCGTTTGACCACGATCGACTGGGATTGTCTAAAATAACGCGAAGGAATATAAAAGGTAAGAACTCAGTTACTTTCATTTTTCTTAATGGAAAATCAAGATATTTCTATGTCAGTACAACAAGTAGAAATGGCTTTTCAAGGGATGGCACACATATTAAGTAAAGTTTTTGATTTTAAAGGAATTGAGGCCGTATTTTTAAAAAGGCTGAAAATCTGAAGTTTGTTCACGAGATGTGGTTCAAATAAAACTTTTTATTGAGTGTTTTAAGGTATTATAGGTCAATTTAAAAATTATGAATATAATACACATTTTTTTAATCAGAATGAAAGGTTATTTTTGTGTGTTATTTTTTTTATGAGTTACGTGTTGTTTAAAAGATAGGATAGATTACACATATGATTCTTAAAAAAAAAATAAACCGGTTTTTTTTGTGAAGTTATAGAGAAGCTAGTTTTTCGTTTAAAGTAAATTTGTAAAAAGATAAAATGTCTGATACATTAGCATTTTTTGTTCCGTATTTAATGGTGGTTTTTGGTCATATTATGGGTTTTTTTTTTGAAGATACATTCAATTATTCTAGAAAATATGTATTTTACGTAAAATGAGCAGAGCACCGGTGTAAATTAAGGTTGATTTAGAACCTTTGGTAGATGAAGTTAAGGGTACATTGAGGATACATTGTTTGCGTATTCTAGCCATTTGATGATTAATGGGTTTATGCAGTTGGGTAGTGTGTATGCACATTTGTTAAGAGAAAACAAATAGTCTATAATTTTAGATTCCAACCCCTTCTTCGGATGATTAACATAAGTGATGTTAAGTTATTAAATGGTGCAAGTTGTTTATGGTGTTAGATTACGCCATATTTACATATTGTTAATAGATTAAGAGAAGTATCTTCATAAAGTAGCACATTAAAGAAAAACATGGATATGTTTGCCCTTAGGGATTTACTAGTATTGTTGTAGTAGACTGATATTTGTAAAGAAAAAATAAGAGACATATGAACTTCAGAACTTAATGACAACATTTTAGTGAAATAGATAATTGATATAAAAGGAAAACTAGCATTCAAGTAAAATTGAAATTGAAAAGTAAACAATGATGAGGTTTATAATCATGAAATAAGAATAAGGAAACAATTATTTAAGGAGTTGGAAAAAAATCTTAACGATGTGTTTTGTTCATAAGTAGTCATAGATTTTTTTTTAATTGTTTTAGTTTTAAGAGGTTAGTTAAGTTTTAAATGTATATACTATTTTTAAACTCAGATCTCAACATAGTCGTATGTAAATGTATAAAAGGGATAGGCAGTAGGTTTGAAATTTTAAAACAAATGAAAAATAAATATATAAAAAAGAAAGGAAATAGTATAAGGAAACTATATACTAATTTTAGAAAAATGTAATACATTACAGAGAACGACATTTTTTTCGCAATAAGGTGTTTTTGTTGTCAAATATGAAATGTAGAGTCAGTAACAAATTGCGCAAGAGGTAGTTAAAATTTTATTAATGGAATCTTAAATGTTGTTAATTTTTTGGTCTATATTTAACGTTAAGATTAATTATAAATGAAGCAAACAAAATAAAACTGTAAAAGTATTACAATTGGGAACAAAGTAACACATATAATATTTAGTATATATTATTTGTTATAGGTATTATGTAGGTGTAGGGGTTGTAGAAAAGGATCACATTATATATATTTTTTTTAATTTGTGAATTTTTAAATCTATTTTTTATGTCTTGTGTTAATAAACATATATTTGTTTTTATTATGTAGGATTTTAAAAACTTGTAGAAGTTGTATACGACAGTTTTCCCCTTTTATTTTTTTTTGTTTTGAATAGACAATTTGATATAAAAAAAAGGACGTATTTGTCTTAAATAGATAATTTGATATAAAAAAGAACGTATTGATTTATATGTACGTAGAAATTGTGAAAACTTAATTTTGCTAGGCTTAGATAACTTTTGGAACTTAAGGCGAGCTAACAAACTGTCAATTATCTGATTGATAAATAAAAAATAGGAAATTAAGGGGAAGTAAACAAGTTTTAGTTTGTCCAAATTGGGATAAATTTATCAGTGGGGTTTAGGTGCCATCTTCATTGGAATAGCCATATTTTTGTACTGTTAATTAATTAAGAATATATCTTGGTTAGCCAAAAAGAATGTTGTGAGTTCTGGTTCTAATGCCACGAACAATTTGGTAAAAACAAATGGTGTCTTCGCAATTGGTTGGAATAGATGTTACTGATAACAGAGAGATGTCTTCCTCCGCACCATTGGTCATGGACAAAACTTAATCGATTGCCGATGTTAACAGCCTCTTAAGAAGGACAAACCAACCAGCTAGATGCGTCAAATACTACGTAATGGAGATGATTATGACGACATTTGTACAAAGATGTGCGCCCTTTCCAGCAGTTGATGAACTTTATACTTTGATGGTGACGGAAATAAAACATGAACTATGTATACCGAACTATTTAACTGGTGATTCAAATGAACTATGTGTAAATATATCCAGCTATTGGACTTGGTGAATGTAATGAACTTATTATAAACTTTAGATGTATGGTGATGGTTACCGGAAACTTTGCAATGAACTTTCACAATAACCTACAGGAAGAAAAACTACCGTATTTTATTGAACTTTCGTTTTATTTAGGAGGAAAGGAAAATGTAACACAATTGTGTTTCATATCATTAATTATCAAGGAGTATTAATTAGGAAATTTATTAAAAAGGAATTAAACAATTCAATAACAATCATGTACACTTTGGACACTTTTAAATAACGATCTGTTCAAATATTATAGACATACCATGTATACCCTGCAGCCAATAAATGACCATGTCTACTGTGAAATAACATGTATCCTTCAGGGTTTGACAATTAACCATAGACTAGAATTATTTAACATCCAGACGAATACGTAACCGGCCATTAGCTATGGGCCAATGTTTATGGACAACTGGACTATATAAGATTCAGCTTTGGACTTGAAGGAGGACAGCTTGGTACAAGAGATTGGTACCGGAGATTCCGCCAAGGTCTCCCCCCTAGTGGGTAGGCTGGAACATATGCGCTTAATATCCAAACGTACTCCATCAGGATTGAAACTATACGATCACGTGCCCGTGTGAGATATTGAACATTCGAACAATTCAACTTTAAAGACAGTTGTGAACATTTGAACTTTAGAATCTTTCTTGACTTTGTAATTACGTAATAAAATATATTTAATCATTATAACTGACTTCGTCACATAAGAAAATATATTTAATCATTATAACTGACTTCGTCACACCAATGAGACCTCTCTCCATCCAAATTACAATTTGTAACTAGAGGCACTAATGAGCCTGTGTCGCTCACCTTGGTCTGTGTGAATATTAAACAAAGGACAGATGGGTTTCATGACAAAATGTGTTTTGGTGATGGGATGTGTAGTTCTTACTTTACTAAACATTCTTGCTGCTTACAACTTCAGGTCACTGTACGGTCTTCAACAATGAGCAAAGCCTATACCTCATAGTCAGCTTTAAAAGTCCCTGATATGACAATGTAAAATAATTCAAACGAGAAAACTAACGGCCCTATATATCAATCAATCAATTTCTAAATTGGACATTTTTTCTTTTAAATGACCCACACATGTGAAAAATAAATAAGTTGTATATCAAGTTATTTTTTTAAATCAACACAGGACAAAGGAGTTCTATCTGTACAGTCATCAGTTATATAACTTACTTGATTTAAGAAAGTCAGAATCCTCTGCTAATTTCTCTATTGATATCATGAATATTATTGATTATAAACAACGAAATAATGGGTCTCATGGGAAACGCATCAATCGAAATCAACGAGTTAAACATCGTATAAATTATACACTTGATAATATCGTATCTATATTTAAAAGTAATGGTCGGCATCAATTATTATGTAAACTGGGACAAATACCGATTAGTAAATTCCACGATATTTTCAAAGAGTGTGACACCATCTCATTCTTCAGCCCACTGTATGAATATTCGCGTATAAAAACAGCATTTTGCCACCATAGGCTGTTCCTACGTATTGACGCACCTGAAGATCATAAACGTCTTTTTTTAAATCAAATATATTAGCAGAGGTATTTATTTTAACAACTTATCTAGTATATTTAATAACTATACCGTTCAAAGCTTTATACCTCCCTATTTTGATACAAGAAACAACTTTATATTGGGTATGATTATGTCAGTAGTTAAAATGAAGTGTCTTAAATTATTTTGTTGTTTTTGTGTACAATGGTTTTCCTCATAAACCTAATCGCTATTTATTCCATCCCGGATAAGTTCTAAAATTACGCAACTTTTTCATCCAGTTGAAGCTATCTGGGACCCTGTTTAAACAATTCACCATGCAAAATACTTTTTTAATGAGACCTGTTTAAACTACCGTAAATACTTCAAACAATTGTTTTTTTTACTTCAATTTTAATTTCGAAAAAAGTGGACCATACAATATCAAAGTTTCTTGATGATCACTTCTAAAGTTTTTCCTCCCTCAGCTCACTGCTGATGACCTCCATTTTCGGCCCGCATGACCTAAACAGGAAGTTGTATAAATGACTGTTTTTCCCGGAATGGACTAAATAGCGATAAGGTGTATTGGAAAGTAAGATGCAAAAGATTAATATTTGAAAACTGCACACATTCTGTATTTTTCATCGTTTTCATAGACGGTACATATTATTACATAGTTGCGACATCATCAGATTAAAAATCATATATTTTTCATTTATATTTTTTAATTTTAGATTTTGTATTTCCAAGCAAAAAGTCCATTTTTGAAATAGTTCTTAGGCAAAACTTGGCCTAGATCCCAATAAATGATTTAGGACTTTTCAATTTCCAAATCGGTCATATCTAGCATCATGCCCACACAATTTATTTTGAAATTTTTATAGGTTAAAAATTTATTTGTAGACTTTCAGGTGTTGTAAGACTTCATTTGCAGTTTGGATGATTCATCAGAAAACTATTTAATTACAGTTACTGTCATGGGACACTTGCAGATTTGGGAATTAGTAGAGATACACTGGTACTAGTATAATGTGGCAGTTAGGATTATTATGTCGTTATTATTTCCCTTGATTAATACTATAAATTTCATATTCCTTTATTTGATGATTTAGATGAAGCTTATTCAGTACATGCTTGTTAAATAACATAGCTTTTGCTATTTTAATTCATTTATTAAAGATATTTATTTATATTGAAAAGTTTAATATTTGCACCGCGGCAAAACCCTTGATTACCTTCTGTGAGAAACTTGTATATTTCATAGAACTCGTTTTAAATTCTTAATTTGAATCCTCTAAGGACTGGTATTCAATCCAACCACGGAAAGCCAAGCTCTCCAATCAGAATTTGGTCAGTGCATTTGCTACATGCCTCCATAGTACGTTAGTGCATTTGCTACATGTCTCCATAGTACGTTAGTGCATTTGCTACATGCCTCCATAGTACGTTAGTGCATTTGCTACATGCCTCCATAGTACGTTAGTGCATTTGTTACATGCCTCCATAGTACGTCAGTGCATTTGCTACATGCCTCCATAGTACGTTAGTGCATTTGCTACATGCCTCCATAGTACGTTAGTGCATTTGCTACATGCCTCCATAGTACGTTAGTGCATTTGCTACATGCCTCCATAGTACGTTAGTGCATTTGCTACATGCCTCCATAGTACGTCAGTGCATTTGCTACATGCCTCCATAAAACGTCAGTGCATTTGCTACATGCCTCCATAGTACGTTAGTGCATTTGCTACATGCCTCCATAGTACGTTAGTGCATTTGCTACATGCCTCCATAGTACGTTAGTGCATTTGCTACATGCCTCCATAGTACGTTAGTGCATTTGCTACATGCCTCCATAGTACGTTAGTGCATTTGCTACATGCCTCCATAGTACGTTAGTGCATTTGTTACATGCCTCCATAGTATGTCAGTGCATTTGCTACATGCCTCCATAAAACGTTAGTGCATTTGCTACATGCCTCCATAGTACGTTAGTGCATTTGCTACATGCCTCCATAGTACGTTAGTGCATTTGCTACATGCCTCCATAGTACGTTAGTGCATTTGCTACATGCCTCCATAGTACGTTAGTGCATTTGCTACATGCCTCCATAGTACGTTAGTGCATTTGTTACATGCCTCCATAGTATGTCAGTGCATTTGCTACATGCCTCCATAAAACGTTAGTGCATTTGCTACATGCCTCCATAGTACGTTAGTGCATTTGCTACATGCCTCCATAGTACGTTAGTGCATTTGCTACATGCCTCCATAGTACGTTAGTGCATTTGCTACATGCCTCCATAGTACGTTAGTGCATTTGCTACATGCCTCCATAGTACGTTAGTGCATTTGCTACATGCCTCCATAGTATGTCAGTGCATTTGCTACAGGCCTCCATAAAACGTTAGTGCATTTGCTACATGCCTCCATAGTACGTTAGTGCATTTGCTACATGCTTTCTAAGTACGAATAATTTAAAGATATTGAATGCTCCATTTCTGATTACCTTTGGCCTAAGATGATAATTGTTGTACTTTGATGATTAAAATATATATTGTTTTCAGTTTTTGGTTTTCATTTACTTAGATATATTATAGCGCATCACATTTGACATCAGTCGTTTTCCGTACGCATCAGTTTTAATACAAACTAGAAATAGATGTGGTCCGCATCCCCGAATCTTGGGCAGAATTGTTTCTGCTACAATACTCTTCCCACACTGCTTTCAGGATTTATTACATACTGAAAACGACAAAACTATTTTCCATTACCTGTGTGATGTAAAAAGTAATTGTCACTTCATGTCTTCTAACTTGCAGTCCTCATGAATTTAACACGAATAAAGACGTTACACTCACAAAGCGTTAAAAAGTTGCTAATAAGAAACTTTCTTTGCTTTGACTCATAACAATAAGTTAACTTTAAGAAAAAAACATGAACATCATGAAATTTACTTTCCGGTGCATGAGAAAGATAGGTTGCTTTTGACAACTGAGAACAATATTTGATAACGTTATCCTTGACCTATTCGTAATTTGGTGATCGATGCACCAATTGTTTTCAAAACGTAATGGAAAATAAACTTGTCGTTTACAGTATGAAGAGATCCAGTAATGACTCATTTTCAAAAACAGTCAAAATTGAAATTAATAAGGAAGGAAACATCTGTTTGTTTGAAATGAACTTTTATTAATGACATAATAACTCTAAACAATTGTTAAATATAAAACCATATTAAAAAGTGTTGTAACAACAACTAGTTCATTTCTACAGCTGATCTGGATTAAAAAAAAAACAACAGAAAGTCGTTAGACAGTAAGTCACAAATTTGGTAGGAGAAAAAGCCAGATACTTGTTGATCAATGTTTGAAGATACACGAAAATGTCTTGAAATATTTACCATATACCATGTTAGCCGTATTTGACACCTTTTTCAACTTTTGATCTTCAGTGCTGTACAGCTTTGTATGTTTTTCACTTTCGATCTTTTATATCTCGGCGTCATTGGTAAGTCTTGTGTGGACGAGACGCGTTTTTTGAGTATTGAATTTTAAACCTGATGTTTTTTTTGTCTAATATGTTCTATTTATTTGTATTATATTATGTTGTTATTTCAATGTTATATTTATCATTGCTATTTAACATTGCCGTCAAAGTGCGAGGTTTGACATGCCACAAAACCAGGTTCAACCCACCATTTTTTCCTTTAAAAATGTTCTGTACCAAGTGAGGAAGATGGCCATTGTTATGTTATTGTTTGTTTTCTGCGTGTGCTACATTTTAACGTTGCGTCTTCTGTTTTCTCTTATTTTTGAGTGTATATTCACATTGCGATAAAACGTGTCACGGTACTTGTCTATCCCAAATTTATGTATTTGGTTTAAGCCTCAAGGTTGACTGGGGTATAGAAATATGATCACTTGGTCTTCTCCCGACCGGAAGTACAATGCTTCCCGAAGTATTTGGCTGTGCGGAATGTATCAGAAGGCCGATGCCTCGTTTAAAGAGAGTGCCACGCTCATTACACGTGAAGAACCCTTGCAACAACTCTTTTAAGGGGTCCGTAGGTGGCCTGTTTCAAGGCTAAATTTCTGTCCCCCTCCAAGATACCCTCATTTTAGAGTGGGAGTCCCAATTTCCCAGATGGCCTCTATCGTATTAACCTACATTGTATTTATTGTCAACTTTTTCTCGTACTGAATATGCATGAAATATTTGCCACTGGACGTTAAGCAACCACTAATCAATCAATGTATTTGGTGTTGCTGTTATATATGATATTCTCGTTGGATTTTGTCTGATGCTCGGTCCGTTTCTGTGTGTGTTGCATTTCAGTGTCGTGTCGTTGTTATGTTACATTTGATGTGTTTCCCTCGGTTTTAGTTTGTTACCCCCATTTTGTTTTTTTTCTATGGATTTACGAGTTTTGAACTACTACTGTTGCCTTTAATTAAGACAGGATAAGTAAATAGAAGAGGATGGACATTCTTCATGCCTTATATATCATGTACTGTAGTACGCCGCTAGATTAAAACTGACGTGGAAAGGTAACACATGCCCACCGAAAGCTCTTTTTTTTAATTGCAGTTTGAATTGTATCGATGAAAATATCATTTCCCAAAAAAGAAAGATGAACAGCATCAGCATCAATTTAGGCTTGATGTTTGTCTTCAAAATTCAAATGTTTAATACTTTTATTGTTAAGAAAATACACACATTTCTTATTGCATGTAGATCCGATGCCTCTTGTAAAGAGAGTGCCACGCTCTTTGCACGTTAAGAACCCTTGCAACAACCCTCTGAGGGGTCCGTAGGTGGCCTGTTGCAAGGCAAAATGTCTGTCCCTATCCAATATACCCTCCTTTTCCGGTGGCAGTCCAAATTTCTCCGACCATCATCCCAGATGGCCTCTATTGTATCAACCTACCTATTGTATTTATTGTGAACTTGTTCTCGTCCTGAATATGCATGAAATATTTGCCACTGGACGTTAAGCAACCAACAATCAATCAATATTGCATGTAGGCACAAATTATGTTGGGAATGGTTTATCCAGTAAATTGATTATTCAATATTATAATTGATTATTCAATATTATAATAATTTAATTGATTCTATTTGCAATGTTTTTCCTTCTTTAAGGATAATAGTTTCAGCAATTTTGCCAAGACCTATATATTTTGATGACCCAAAACAAACTGTAATAGAATGTAATAAAACTTTGGCTATGTTAACTTTAAAGTAAAATATTTTATTTATCAAAACTTGTCTAGAAAAATATGGAAATAAATGCAGACGAATGTATTTCATAACCAGAAATATTAATCATACACTAAGTTTACTAGCTCTTAATTACTCTAAATGTATGCACATAGGAAATTGATTTAAAAACGAAGGATTATGATAAGATATACTGGATTGGTCCTGGGCCCGATTGATTTTAACAAAAAAAAGTCCAAGTTAAGTTTTGAAGCATAATTTGACGTTCCTCATCAAGATCTTAATTGTCATATGTAATGATGGCATTGAGGAGACTTTCCCACATTGACGATTTACCTTCATTTAGGCCATAATATTTGAATTCGTTCACAAGTTCTATTCTGCATCGTATGTAACTAGTCTCATATGCTGAGGTCGTGGGACAGTCACAAAGTTTTACTGCCTTTTGTTTATTTGATAAATATATTGCATCACTAATTTTGGATTCAACAGTTCAACAGGATAAGTTCCTTTAATATATATACTGAAGTCGTCATTATTGATAGTCATTACCCGACAGATCACTTTAGATTTTTAGTTTTTCCCCCCTGTTTCGACTCACAAGTCTTTGCTGTGCAAGCAAGGGGATCATACCCATTTTCTTTAAAATGTTTATTGATGAATAAAAGTACAGCTGCATCATGGTTGCAACGCCCTAATGCTGAGACTGGACAAGTGCAGCTTGCATCAAGAACAGCACCACTGACATTTGACAGTCACATGTACAGTCCTCTGGGGTTTTTTTTCATTGATGCATCAACTTTAGCCTTCAAAAAGTAATAGCATGGGCCTCTTTTGACTGTGTCCATGATATTGGAGACACTGCCACTCTTGACATACTGCTCCCCTTTGGTTAAAGGTTTTGATTTCATATGTGACAAATCAGTGTCCTCTTTTTCTCCATCTTCGTTCAACAGGACAACACTTTCTAGTAGGTAATGATATATATGTCCATAGTTGGAATTGGGTTATTAGGAAATTGTTTCCAGCCTAAAACGGGGGGTAGTGCTGGGTTCTTTTTTTTTTTCTGCAGAAGTTTCTATTTTTACAGACTCATATTTAATATCGTACCATTTACCATCATCGACGCTGAAATTAATATGATCTGCTATTACATTTTTACATCTATAATAAACAAGAATATTTAATATGTTTCTCTATCCATGGAGGGTAGTGACTTCTCTCAAATCCGTTATTTTTTATTAATTATTTAAAAATAGTTTCGATAAATGAATATTTCTTAAAAAACACTTCATAAGTGAAAGACTTTTAAAGAGCACGTGTTTTGCGTAAATGTAAACAAAGGAATTAATACGTGCGTGTTTGTATATGATTTCCATAATTATCACTGTGTCACATAAAAAGGTGTGTTATTTAACTGTCAACTACCAATCATTGCTCGGTGACAAAGTTAACCTTGCTATATTTAAGAGGATTGACTATTTGTAGTTCAGATAAAACATGACAACAAAAGAAATGAGCGTATCGTTACAGGTCACTCACCTTTGAATAAGTTCTGGTTTGTTTCCAGACATTTTAATACCACTGCACTGTAACCATCTCTTTGGTTGGACATTACAATTGTCCTGAAAATCATTTAAATCTATTTTTGCCCCGGGAATATCGTTATCAGTTAATTTTATTTTCATAAAATCTTGAGTGGATGCCATTGTTATTCTGTTTTGTTTGCATGATGTGCTGTCACGTGACCGATACATGAATATTCATAAACAAATAAGTGACGTAGCTACCGATCTTAGCTATTGGGATGCATGTTATGAGACACATATTCCAGACGCATAATAAAAAGAAAGAAAAATAAATTCCAAAAGGAAGTTTTATTACATAATAAATCATCTTTGGAAAATATATTATAGTGGAATTTTTATCTTATGACTGGTATAACATTTCGACTTTTAACATTTTTGAAAATTTGAAATATTCATGGTGTCATTCGTAAAAATCAAAGTAATCAGAAATTACAAGAAATTGCTTTATTAACATAACAAATCAGTCTGAAAAAGAGGGACGAAAGATACCAAAGGGACAGTCAAACTCATAAATCTAAAACAAACTGACAACGCCATGGCTAAAAATGAAAAAAACGAACAATACTACACATGACACAACATAGAAAACCAAAGAATAAACAACACGAACCCCACCAAAAACTAGAGGTGATCTCAGTTGCTCCGGAAGGGTAAGCAGATCCTGCTCCACGTGTGGAACCCGTCGTGTTGCACATGTAAATCAAATTCGGTAATCCCCAAGGGTCACTTGGTCTTCCCCAGACCGGCAATAAAACACTTGCCGAAGTGGTGCGTCCGTTTGGCTGTGCGGGATGTATCAAGTTCGCAGTCACATCCGGTCAGAAGAGGGACGTTAAATCCGATGCCTCGTGTAAAGAGAGCACGTTAAGAACCCTTGCAATAACTCTTTCAGGGTTCCGTAGGTGGCCTGTTGTAAGGCAAAAATTCTGTCCCTATCCAATATATCCTCATTTTTCAGTGGCAGTCCAAAGTTCCCCGACAATCATCCCAGATGGCCTCTATTGTATCAACCTACGTATTGTATTTATTGTGAACTTGTTCTCGTCCTGAATATGCATGAAATATTTGCCATTGGACGTTAAGCAACCAACAATCAATCAATCAAATCCGGAAATAGTCTAATTCGGTAGGTCACATTCATGAAAGGGAAGGGGATTGAAGTTACGACGCAAGGAACATATAAATAAAGGCAACTAGTATACCGCTGTTCAAAACTCAAATCCATGGACAAAAAACAAAATCGGGGTAACAAACCAAAACCGAGCGAAACGCATTAAATATAAGAGAACAACGACACAACACCGAAACGCAACACACACAGAAACGGACCAAGCATCAGACAAAACATCACGAGAATAACAAATACATGAATTTGGGATAGACAAGTACCGTGCCACGTCTTATCTTAATATCTCAAAAATAAGAGAAAACACGAACGACTCAACGTTAAAATGCAACACACAGAGAAACGAACAATAATATAACAATGACCATATTCCTGACTTGGTACAGGACACTTTTAAACAGGAACAAAAGTGGTGGGTTGAACCTGGTTTTATGACATGCCAAACCTCGCACTTTAATGGCAAAGTTAAATATAACATGGAAATGACAACATAATATTACAGGACTACAATACAAATAAATAGAACATATTAGACAAAGAAAAACATGATTAATAGATAACAAAAAGCATCAGGTTTAAAATTCAATACGCCAAAAACGCGCCTTGTCCACACAAGACTCACCAGTGACGCCCAGATATAAAAGATCGAAAGTGAAAAAAGTACAAAGTTGTACAGCACTGAAGATCAAAAATTGAAAAGGTTTTGCCAAATACGGCATTGTTTTTTATGCCCGGGATAAGAACATTCTTATTATATAGAACAATTCATGCTATTGCAAACAGTAAATTTTATCAAATGAATATGAAAGAGATATACACAAAGAAACTGAAGTATTAACTATTTACAGAAAACTAAAGCTGAATACATAACGCCTAGATATACAAGATCGAAGGTGAAAAAGCTGACATATCCGATATCCTTTGTAAACGGTTATTCCATAACTGTCAACCATCTCGTGATGGCGTCCGTAAAATATACGAAGGGATGATTTCAACTTCACCATTTGAAACTCTTGGTTTAATTGCTTCCTTTTGAGCAGCAACTCTGAAATTGATGTTCATTTTTTAATTAGTTTTTTACTGAGAACAGTAAAATATTCGTAAATACTATTTCTTCTATCCTCAAGTTTTTTTTACCCTTTTATAGAATTTAAAATGTCTGTCACATTATAAAATAGAGTTGCAGTTGCTGGCAAACCATCTCTATCTGTATATATGCTAAAAATAAAGAAAACACTGATGGTTAATGTTTTTATTATTTTATTTTGTGCCAAAAAAAAACCACAACAATTATGGCTACAACATATAAAAAATTGACTACACCCAGTGGCAGTCCAAATTTCCCCGACCATCATCCCAGGTGGCCTCTATCGTACCAAGTTACCTATTGTATTTATTGAGAACTTGTTCTCGTCCTGAATATGCATGAAATATTTGCCACTGGACGTTAAGCAACCAACAATCAACTAATCAATAGCCTGAGCATCTGTACCCATACTTAGTGGCAAACAATAGTCCATTGTGATCTGACATACTAGTCAAGATTTTATATTACGCATCAGAAAGTTAAAAAAATATTTTAATATAAGTCTTAAAAATACTATAACAGCAATCAAGACATTGAATTAAAGACTTCAATATAGAAATTAGGAGATGTGGTTCTATGTATGATTGCCAATGAGACCGTTATCCCCTTCAAGTTCAAATTACAAAGACTACATGTGCATGTTCAAGCAATTATAGGTGACCATATACATGTACAACCTTTATCGATAAGAAATACCATAATGTACAGTACATGAAATGAACTAAACCCAGTTATTTCTTCTTCAAATTACCCAGAAGCATATTTCTTAGTATTGTTGCATTGCTGCCGTAACGCAAATATCCCATACATGTATATATAAATTAAAAAAAAATAATGTTTTTATACCTCAGTGATACATAGACTATGATACTTTGCTATAATCTGCTTCACATCCTTGTCATTTGTACTCGGTCTGTGTCCCTTTTCGTAGCCATAACCACACCACTTCATACGTGAAAAGACAAGTCTTTGGAAAGTTTTCTCTCTGTGAAGAAAGTTCATCAATCAGAGGATCAAATACAAAATCATATAATTCTTCAACATTACTTTTTTTAGCGCATCCTGCAGGTCTCCTTTTCACTTGTAGTTTTATATTGTACCTTGTATGACCTTAAATGTCCTCATACCAAGTAAATCAGAAATATCCTTCTGTATTTTAATAGGGGCTGTAGCAGTGAGAGGAAGCATTTTAGCACTTGGAAAAAGGGATCGCAACTTCACAAATTCAAGGAATTTTCCCCTAAATCCATCCCCCTACTGGGAAACACAATGTTCTTCATCAATAACAATGTTTGATATTTTCAATTGCCTTTGTGTACTCCAAAAAAATTGGAAGGTCTTTTTGCTAACGCAGTTCTCAGGATGTTCAATCCAATAATGTATTTGATATTGTCTCTGATGTTAAAATAACCTCTATGCACAAATGTTTCATCAAACTTGACAGAATCCTCGCCGTAGCTCTGTTATGATAGGGTTGAGTGGTGTGATAACAAGCACAGCACTTGATTGCATCAACGGTAATGCCTCGAAAATTAGTGACTTGCCATAACCAGTCAGGAGTATTGCAAGAGTGTCATTTGACAGTGCACTTTTTAAACATTGAATCTGAGCTGGTTTGAAGTGGTTGTTTTGTGTTTTCTTCTTCAGTGTAATCGAAAGTAATGCCTTTTTTTGACTGTAATGTAAATTGAAAATCGACGGTCATCATTATTTGTTTTTGAATGAAGTGGAAATATTCTATAAATAATATGCTTCCTGATTGGTCATTTTTTGTAGCGAATCGTTGGATTTTTAAGACTCGTCCAATCAAAGCCGACGTGACAATTAAACCAACCCGTTCCTTCGGTGCAGGCTTTAGATGGAATGGCGGACCAGTTTACCAATTACATCGACATAAAAATAATTCTTTTTCACACATTAAATCTTCATTGCCATATAAATCAATTTGGACCGGTCAGTAATTATAATTTAACAGTTTTAAGTCCACTGTGTATTTTGTCTACTTAAATTTGGATGCGATTGTTTATTCTACTATCACGCTCGTAAACATTCCATGTAGGTACAGCATATTGCCCATTGATATAATTCCGTCTGAAATATTTGAGGAAATCATGAAACGATGGATATCGACGACTTTCGTCTTGTCAAGTGTTCACAAAAGAGGGACGAAAGATACCAAAGGGACAGTCAAACTCGTAAATCTAAAACAAACTGATAACGCCATGGCTAAAAATAAAAAAGACAAACAGAAAAACAATAGTACACATGACACAACATAGAAAACTAAAGAATAAACAACACGAACCCCACCAAAAACCAGGGGTGATCTCAGGTGCTCTGGAAGGGTAAGCAGATCCTGCTCCAACATAGCTGGTCAAAATTAAATCTCACCAGTAGTATGCGATTGCCGTCACCTTTCTGATACATTTTCTAAGTTTGGGATTCGGTCGTATGGGCGATTGAGACCTAATTTCTGTACTTTATAACATATGGCTTGGCATAAATGAAATAAACATCCACAAATCCTGGCATAACTAGAATAACACACGAGTATCTTTTTTAAAAAATGAAGATGGACCACAATACTGAATTCAAATCTCAATATGTTGCAAAAAAAAAGTCACATACAAAACAATTTTGGCCATGATAAAAAAATAAAATGAGGGTTTTTATTACATAGTGATACTGTTACATGTATGCCTTTTAGCATCTTTTATGATATAAAGAAAACATATTTTAAGAGATTCAAAATAATAACAACTTACTCAAAAGGATTAATAAAGCTGTTGTTGTTCACATCTTCCAATCCAGACATTCCAGACTCTCTGAAAAGTTACAATAGAAATATCAAAGTTTAAGTAACCTATAAAAACAACAATGAAATATGCAAAATTAAGTAATACTTTCCATTATGTACTTATTTTTACCTGGACCCATTTGCTAGTGTTACATCTAAAGTCTTTAGCATGTAGTGAGAGGGTTTGTATATTCCATCTCCACGAGCAGGTTACATTGCATTGCTTTTTCTATAGTACTGTCCAGTTAATACTTTCTTTAATCTACTGACAGTAATGACTGTTACTTGCAACATGTACAAAGTGTAACTTCTCTAAGTTCTTTAAGAATCCAGTTCAATTGTTTTTTTTTTGTTGTTTAAGAAATACTCTGCTTTCCACATAGGTACACAAAGTTGAAAGTATGAATAATATCAATGTGTTATAATCCTGGTACCTTTGATAACTAACATAGGTACACAAAGTTGAAAGTATGAATAATATCAATGTGTTATAATCCTGGTACCTTTGATAACTAACATAGGTACACAAAGTTGAAAGTATGAATAATATCAATGTGTTATAATCCTTTGATAACTAATTAAACCATTTACAATGTATTTTTATTTTGACAGAGTTAAGTTGAAATACGAATTTTAAAAGAAAATAAATATATAGATTAATTTCACTTGCATGTACTTATGACCTCCTTCTGTGTCTGAACAGGAGATCTCTGATGCATCTGGCTCTATTACTTTTGATATCATATTGTGAGTAGTTGTTATACTTCCTGAAGCACTACTGTGCTGATCTGATGTTCCAGCTGGAGAAGAGGCATTAATTTTGTACCATGGATATAAACATATATATTAAAAAAAAATGTATTTTAACTATTTTCAACCATTACTTTTTATGGTTTCAAAACTTCAATAGTTTAGCTTAAACATGTTTTACTGTTCAGTGAATACAAATGGACTTCAATAGACTTGTGACACTTTTAAGAGTTACACATATAAAATAAAGAAACCAGTGAATTGTTGAAGTCTATGGTTCTATTACATATACATGTTGTCTGAATAGCAACTTCTTTACACATGCCTCTTTTAGAATGAGCATCACATGCACACTCTCTCCATGTTAATGAATCATTACAACAATTTTTGGAAAGATGAACAGCAGTGGTTGCCTGTTGTCAGGCAATAAATATCTGCATGTATAATACTTAATTTGCAACTTAATTAGCAATGGCATTTCAAAAATTCCAGCAGAATGTATATTTCTATCGATTGCTTATTAATTCTTAACCTGAACATGCTGAATATATCTGAGTATACCATTTGCCACTGTTCAATTAACAATCAATGAATGAAGATGTCTTATAATTCATTTGTTTTTATTTTTTTCTTTGATATGTAAACTCTTTTTTGTATTAATCAAGCTTGCAGGAAAGAATATATAATGTTCATGGTTATACAGTTTATATTTTTCAAATACATGTTTGAGTTTGGCTCAATTTTTTTTTATTTTAAGTTCAATATTTTATCTCATTATATAAATTCATCAAAGAAACTGATTGAGCAAAGATCTTGTATATGTGTGCAAGGCCGTCAAAAATTGCTCCTTAGGGGCTTGTAAATGAGCAGTGTTGTGAAGATAACAGACAAATGGGATTTTCATTGTCTATGAAATTACACTTAAATAGATGGTAAAGACATCTGCAGAGAGTACACAATTTAAATTCGATTAGAGCAAAGAAATCTCAAGAATATAAGAAAGAAAAAAGGGTAATTTTTTTTACTTATACATTTGTACAAGTAAAACGAGTACAATGTAAAACATTCTGAATGTGTAAGGGACATAACTATGCCAATTTCTTGTTTACCTATACAAGTAAATAAGATTCACTTGTTTAAGTATCCTACAAATTCACTTTTTTCCATTCTTCAAGAATTGCAATACAATAATTAATGTACTTAATATAAATCATGATAATTCCCGAATTAAAATTTTTTAAGGTTTCCGCGGAACCCAGTGTCTCGCCTATTTTTGCTGTAAATCGCAGGCTCAACAACAATGAGGAAAAATATCAATAAAAATATTCCTCTTGTTACTATTTTATGATTGTAAAAAAATCTAAGTCCATTTAAAAGTAAATTACAGAAAAAACGGAGTTATCTTTTTACATACAATCTTATGATCATAAACAAGCTTCTGTCCAAACCCAGGATAGTTTAAGAAAGTTATTAAAATTTTAAAAACTTTAACAACAGAGTGAATGTAATGGGTTCCCGCAGAAAAACTTAGTCCATTTAAAAGTAAAATATGGAAAAACTGGATTTATTATTTTACAAAATTTACTTCTGGATACTATCTTATGATCATAAACAAGCTTCTGTCCAAATTTGGTACAAACCCAGGATAGTTTAAGAAAGTCATTAAAATTCTAAAAACTTTAACCACAGAGTGAATGTAATGTTTCCCCGCAGAAAAAACTAAGTCCCTTTATAGTAAAATAAGGAAAAAATGGAATTTTATTTTTACAAAATTAACTTCTGGATACTTATAATGATCATAAACAAGCTTCTGTCCAAGTTTGGTACAAACCCAGGATAGTTTGAGAAAGTTATTAAAATTCTAAAAACTTTTGCGATTACTTTTCTGCATTGGCTAGACATATAGGGGAAGGGTTAGTCTTGTATGATTTTTAATTTTAGTTTCTTGTGTATAATTCGAAGTTTAGCATGACGTTCATTATCACTGTACTTCAACAATGAAAAGCCAATCAACCAACGACAACCATCGAAGTACATGCTACTGATTAATGAATATGGTGGGGCTAAACGTGTTTGCGGGCGCTCAAACTCCCAAATCATCTGATATAATATTTAATTCATCAAATCGATACAAAGGAAACTAAACCAAGAAAAGAAATGAACGAATATGGTAGGGTATTTATTCACTTCTTACAGATATAAGGAGAAGTCGCGGTTACTAAGTCGTCAAAGAAATCAACTACTTATTAAAATATCATGTGTTAAGATAAAATATCAGCGAGTTAAAACACGAACGATTTTAAAATTATTGGTTTATAAACTACAGATATATCAAATTTATTACGATACTTACTTTAACCAATGAGCCCGAGATGGCAACTAGTTGGTCTTGTACCAATAAAGCAATCTTCCCAACATCCCCCAAATATATGGGGGTTGACGCAATAAGCGCTTGGATGTGGCTCTCGTTAACCTCAAATGGGGCTATTTCCATAATCTGGAATTTGATTTAAAAATAAAAAGTATATAAACGCAAGATCAACTTCATATAGTCATTATTACTTTAAATTGTGCAAACAATAAATAGATATCAATAATTCATAGATTTTTTTGGTTATATTAGATTTATATATTCAAAAATTCAAAAGTAAAGATATATTATATTTATTGTCAAAACGATATTTCACGGCTGAAAGGGATGGGCAATTCTGTGTATACGAGTTTTTTGGCGACCAATTGTCCAATTCGAAACTAAATCATGTACGTAAATATAGGTCATTTGTTTCTGTTCAGTGCCGGTAGCCTTTTCAAAACCAGAGATTTCTATAAATTTAAACTAAAAATTCTTTTTTGCAATATTTACATAATTAACTTAAGAGGATAGTAGTACCTAGATTACAACTTTGTACACCAGATGTGCGTTATGTCCATCACAAGGCTCACCAATGAAGCTCGAATAAATAAATATTAAGGTCAAATGAAGTACGTAGTAAGTTTTGAAAATAAAGACTTTATACATCTTACATTTATGATAGGTTATAATGTCTGGGGATCTATAACCTAAGTGTCATATTACTTACAGTGGCATAATCTGTGTTGATAAACTGATTCTGATGGTTTATCGCATGCCCCTTGATACGAAAATACTGTCCTTTGCTCAAAGTTTTGAAATACTTTTCCTTTACAGTAAGTTTATACAAACTACTGTTCAGGTATACGTATGCGTTTCCTATCTGGCCATATGCGGTCGGGCGGGGGTTAAGAGAGGTTACTCTTTTTACCCTGATGTCCTGAAAAAAGAATTATAAAAAAGTGATTTCTGTATGAATTTTATTACAAATCACAATCGGTCAAATGTAATAAGAGGGGTTTTGATCAAGTAATCTAAATACTGGCTATAACCATATGTATCAAACAGTTGTGTTATGATTTTTTGTAGCAACTATTGGGTCGTAGGATAAAATATTTCAGCCTTGTGAAAAACAAAGTCATCCTCTCCCTTTGAAATTTGAGAAAATCTCGCTAAGGTTCGATAGATGTACTTACACCCATAAATTGCATACCAGTTGCATTTTTTTTTAGACTTTTTTTAACATTTCAGCTATATTCATAGTTCTTACCAATTTTTTTTTTCAAATCAACTAATTCAAAACTTATTGAAAGTCGTAGTATGATGCATCAGATTACATTCATGTTAATTAATTAATTGTATTTACAATTACATTGCTACTGATAAAGATGACAAAAAACAAGTGATAAAACTAATTTTGCAAATTCCTGTAATTCCTTCTTCTTGCAAAGCCTTGATAGCAGCCATAAGGTGAATTCAACCAAGCTATTAAGGTGTAAAATCAGTTGATTGTATCTGTGAATTACCCTCTGGGAGTTTACTTCTAAAACTGTCAGGATCTGAACAGTGAAACAAATATTAATATGCATATTGACATTTTTCATTATTTTTAAGGTGTATATAAGTTATAATGTATACATATTTTTTTTAGTTTGAAACTGTCCTATGTATAGGTTTTCAGTTCATAGCTACTTTAAATGATATTTTTTTACTTTTTACTCTGTCAACTTTCAAAAGTCTATTGGAGCAGCAAGTTTTGTCTCCATATAATGGGATGTATTTTCCCAGATCTTTGTCGGTCATCAAAGGTAATAATATCCACGTATCAAAAGGTAATAATATCCACATATCAGCAAGTTTCCTGCAATCCACAAAAAAGTGGTTCTCGCGGTAACATATTAATCCATAGCAATAAGAATGTTTAAATGCATTTTTGTTAGTTTTTATTAGAAATATTGAGATGCCGTCTACCCGATTACATGTAGATACACACCATACAAAATCCTTTAAACGGAATTTGTATACAGCTTTGGATTCTTTTATATTCGTTGGGCACCAATTTTCATGGGTACGAGAGAACAAAGAATTAAAATGTCCTACGAATTAAACATTATTTAAAAGAACGAATGTAGACTTTGACGCAACCACTAAATTATACGACTTTTCTATTGGACATCCATCTCATTGGACAGTAGAACACTGAAAATCAACAGTCAAAACCTTTTTTGATTTATTAAGGTCAATGAACGATGACCTATCTGAAACCATGCTGATATCTGACGTAAATGTTTGACCTACCCCAATTAACAAAATTAAACATGCCTGTACTCAAATGTTCAGCAATTATTATATGAAGCTTAATTTGAATGAAATGAATTTAAATTATAGTTTACCATTTTATATACTGGATTTAAAATCTATGGAATATTCTGATTACATACATATGCACATATGACACAAACAGTAAGTTTAATATTGCAAGAAAGCAATGAACAGGGGATGGGAAAATTCAAATATTTTTTCCTAACTGTTTAATGCCCACCCATTAGGCAGCAACCATATGATTTTCTGGGGGAGGGGAGGGCTATTTTGTTGCGAAATCTTATTTCTTTTCACCACATGTCGAAAACAATTATGCATTCCAATTTTACCATAATATTACATATAGTGGCAGCTGAAGGTAAAACACAGGTCAATTTTGATTTGCAGCATATTACTCAGGCATATATTACCTCAGCTGTATTTGGTAAATTTTCTAAGGAATTTTGGTCCTCAATGCTCTTCAACTTCGTATTTTATTTGGCCTTTATAATTTTTTTTAGGATTCGATCGTCACTGATGAGTCTTATGTAGACGAAACGCGCGTCTGGCGTATATACTTAATTTGGTCCTGGTATCTATGATGTTTTTATTTATACATCCATCAATAAATCTTTGCCAACCCAATCAATTTTAGTGCAATATGAAAGCAATTTCAAGGTAGAATGAATCAATGGATAGTTTCGAAACATAGCAATGTTGATCCCCTCCCTGAGCAGAGGACATTCCGGTGCATTGCTATGACAGGTTAAGGAGGTTCGTGGGTATACAAAAATCAGATTTTTTTTTTTTTACGATTATATATAGTATTTATTACTTTATTTCTTGTTAATTTTATCATATCGAACCAACATCATTCACAAAATTATAACATACAAATATTGTTGTATTGTAAGTTTGAAGTTAGTATGAAATTAGACAATTGTTTTTTTTAAGAATGAGTACAAAAAAAACTGAAAAATTACTAGTACTTATTATTTACGTAAATGTTTGATAAAGAACCGAAATTGGTCATACGATAGGAAAGTTCACCTAGTTAAAAATTGCCTTTAAAGGACAATAACTCTTTTAGGGGTCAACTGACTTAGTTTTAGATCTTAGTTTGCTGAATATTATTGCTGTTTAAAGTTTATCTCTAGCTATAATTGGGATAAAAATGATCTTCTGGTACTGGCATTGATTGTGGAGTATTTCCTGTTCCGAAATCTGAAATAGTTAAAAAAAAATATCTATCAATGTTTAATTTTCATTTACCACTCAATTAAACCGAAAATCCCGCGTCTAGATCGCCATTATCATTACAGTCAGGCTGTTAGATTGCCATTTCGGTTTGATTTTCTATTATTTCATTGACTGTTCGTAACAAATATAAATGGCCCTTCTTCAATCACCCTTTCTGTTATATTGCTGTTAAAAAAATTCTCCAATTCCTCCATTTTTGCTTCCTCATCTTGGATACGTACCCAACCTTTTTTCATCTTTACATCAATGTCTCTAATCCTCAAGTTGTGACATGATGAGTATTCTGCCAGCTCTGCATAGGTAACATATACAGGGAAATCTAGTGTTGGATCAGATGGAGGTTCCTGTTGCAGAAGCATGTCTAAAGTTCAATGACTATTTTCTGCTTGCATCTGAGGTGAATTTTGAAAGATCTGACACAGGATATCTCCAGATATGGATGTCAAGGGAACATATTTGTAAAGGGAACCTCCATCCAAATGTTTCTTCATCAAGATTTACATTTCTACAGTCTGTCTGACTTGAAGGTTTTAGTTTTTTAAACCAGAGCTTCAGGGGAAGATATCATGGGATTTGTACCAAATAACCTAAGCCACCAACACTCTCGTATCCAAGGTCAGTTGAGACCTCAGTACATACGGCAAGTTCAAAGGTTTTGGGATACTTTCAAAATTATATGTAAGAGCGGACTGTCAAAACGAAAGATTGATTAATGGGATAATTTGCTGTGAAGATCCAGAATAACAAAGAGGCCTCCTGCCCCTACTTGAAAAGTGTATTTCAGGATCAACCTTTTGTGGATTGGTATGAACTTTTACATAGGCCTCATCACTGCACCTCTAAGTTCAGTATTTTTGTGATTTTACTTTTTTTCAATATATTCTTAGCTCCTTAGAATTTTCAAAACGTCTTACAATATTGTATTGAGCTTGAAAGGAATGATGCCGCTTTACTAGTTGTTTGTTGTTTGTAGAAATATTACATAATTCACAAGAGAGCATATGTTCCTCCACGCCAAAATGTATACAAAAGTAAAGTTAAGTAGCTGTCCTCCTCTCCCCAGTAAAATAGCACTTGGTAAACTGATATACCCTTGCCCAGCCGTAATCCATGGTGTTTAAAGATACGAAGGGGATAAGACAAATAAAACATGGTATGTTAATGGTGTCTTGATAATCACCCGATCATTTCACGTTGGAAGCTTATTTAAAAGGTTAAACAGAAATTGGCGTATATCCTCTTGCACAACTTCATCTATTGACATGCAGGTATCACAACAATCATATAAATAAACCATGTTTGTCAATATATTTCAAGAAAGACAATGCTGTACAGCCTGGTTTATTCGTTGCGACGAAAACATGCAGTCTTATATAATCATACAGTGTGTTCATATTTTAACCTGAATAAGACATTTATCTTTCTCAGCATTTATTGGTAGTCTGATTTATTTTTATTTACTGTGATATTTAGCATGTTACAATACGTTTTAAGGAATCGTGTGCGAAGGGGGCCACCAGTGGGGTCAACAACAAAAAATCTTGTACATGGTCTAAATACATTTTATAATAACATTTTGATACTTTTACGTAATGTAATAATATTTATTATTGAACAATATATGTTTCACTGTGGATATTGCAGTAATGCAGCTTTTTATTATTTTAAAACATATTTCAACATCGTACAAGAATCTCGGGCAACAATGCAGTACTCCGTATAGGCTGTATAATTCAAATACAGTTACGTTTTCCCATTACTATTTTGTTGTAAATTCTTGTTTTATTTTAATCAACTTGTTTTCGAAGAAGCCGATTTGTCACGGGCTTGTTAGTTCTTTGTTTTTTTAGTTTATTATTTTATTTATATGCACCATTTCTAGACCCGCATACCTCAAACTATAGGTCTCCACATTGGCCTGATCAAAGACATGAGACTGACAGTGAGGAATGTACACCAAGAGCGAGGGATAAAGGAAGGGGACGTGGCAACATCAGGAGTGCAAGAGGAAGGGCGCCCACATTCTGCTGTTTTCTATAATATTTTTACAATTACGTACTTGCATTCCTCCAGTGGGTATGCAACTAGGGTGGGGACATTCTGACTGCCTTATCTCTATAGTCTTGATCTGAGTTTTTGTTTTTGCTCTTCAACTTCACGGCGTACACTTGATTTGCTGACACAGAAAATTGTAGAAATAAATCTATTTGACATGCCCGATTTAAGTTTACATAGAAATATGGCAACTGTTGTTGTAATTGTTCTTGCTGGTGTGTTCTTCAAATTTTTGACAGTGTAGAACATACTTCAGAAAGTTAATTTTGCTAAGTCCGGTCATAGTTATATAATCTGGCTCTGATAAGTATGAATCGTCAAAATTAAGCCTGCAACTTGCACTTTCTCTAATCTTTTTCCTCATCTTATTCATTATTTCCAGCAAATATGTTCTGTTAGCAAACGACTCGTCAGTTGTTTTAATTCTACACAGAGCATCATCATTTAAATGACCATCACATATATGATTTAGACAACAACGATTTCCAGAGGGAATTAAAATATTGTTGTCAACATATGTAGCTGTTCTGACATCTGGAGAAATGACAATAAGTTTTGGACCAGGTTTCTTACAAATACAGCAATATGCATGGCTCTTTGATGTTGATGGTATCTTCAAAGAGACTAGTGGTGGGCTAAAAGTTGCAGTGGTTTGTGATGAAGACTTAGAAGTCTTAACACAAGACAAAACTTTATGATCCCTCTCTTTTCTGAAAATGTGCCTATATTTATTACAAATGATTTCTCCATCTTTGGCCTCTACTAAAAATTTTCTACGTAGATACTTTGTTATATCCTTATTTACAGTTGCTCTTTCTTTTGGTTTAGTACATTTTGAGCACAGCACACACTTGAAATAATTAGATTTTAGTGGCATCTCTACAAATAAAAACAAGAAATAATGTAAGCGCAAAATTTACTTAAAAGTCGTGGATATAACTCTATAATGTCTATAGGTTAATCACAGGAAAATAACATACATTTGTTATTGTGGACTAAAAAGTCAAAAAACTGTGATAACATACATATGTTACATGTTTCAAAGGGACAATAAACATCAGTAGTTAAGTTAAAATGTATAAAAGTTCTGTTGATATTACTATTGTCTTTATGTATACTTAACTATTGAAAGATATAACAGTTTATAGTTTTCCAATTTTGCATAGTACACCTATATGTTATTACAAAATAAATATGCCTGTAATAACTAAAGGGTATTATCACAGCTTTTCTAGATATATACCACTTCAAAGCATTTGCTCAGACATAAATCATGGTTAATAACAATGGATTTTAATTTATTGTAAGAAATAACGATCAGAGTATGTAAAGAAGTTCTGCACAAGTTTCTCAGTAATTTCAAAGTGTCTTATATAATAATAATGTTAAAGTAACATTTCTTTAATAACTGAGCTTTGTTATCATTGCTAAGATTTTCCATTAATTGTCGTGTCCCATTAATTTACCATGGTTAATCAAAAATGAAATAATTTCAATTAAAAAATAAGTTATCAAGGCTATGCGTTTAGTTTCTGCGCAAAGTCTCAAGAGTTCCCAAGAGCCCACTTTAATTTAAATAACTTTAAATAACAAACATATATTATAACAGATTTAGAAAATTTAAGGAATAAAGAGTAGACAACTCTTGAAAGTATTTGTAATAACAAATGTAAGTTATTTCCTGTCATTACCCTATAGTGTTACAATGTATATCTTGTTCTTAATTTCAAGAAAATGAATGAAGAAATGGATTCCCCACTGGACTACAATGTACTTAATTTGAGTTTTATGGAATTTAGTATTGTGTATAAGGTTCCAAAAAAAGTTTGTTGGAAAAGAAATCAATTATCATGGTTTATTCCCTTACAATGAGGCATAATTTAAGAACAGCTAAAGTGATTGTACCAATATTCTATCTTGATCAATGTTTTAAAACTACAAGTTTAACTACAAATACTGTGATCAATGCTCTCACTAAGGCCTAAAAAAAATTACTGTGTTTCCCTAATCCCAACCGACCCTGCAAAAATTGTCCTACTCATAAAAACTGTATTGTCCAAACTTAGTCAACTATTATTTTATTCATTTCTGATTTGCATGCTTACCAGATCAACCTGCATTGTTCCAGCTTTTAATTATTTTTCTACCTACCTACTCACACCTGGCTTGGCAGGGTTGGGATTGGGGAAACAAACAATGTTTAATTTAGTTTAATTTAAGGTACATGTATACTATTTGTTCTCCTCAATTAAATTAGTTTAAACATATTTGTTTATAGTGGATTGGGAAACAAGTTTTTACAACTTATATTAATCCCTTTCCACTTTGCGGGTGCGAGTACTGCCTTGTAGCGGCATTAGCCTACTCTTTTTCGAAATCTACAAGGGTGTCTTTAACGTGCAAGAGATATGGCTCTCTCTTAACACGGGTCAGCCATTTATCGTCCCCGTCCGACGGACTATCATCGTTTCCTCAAGACCATACTCGCAAATGGTGTCAAGGGAGAGCCGAAAACTGAGTTCCTGAAATTTTCATCCCAAACGGGAATCGAACCAGGAACCTTTGTGTTAGTAGTCCGATGCACTAACCACTACACCACGGCTCTCTCAATTAAATTATCTCCCCTTATGATGGTCCAAGAAGAATACGCGTTTTTCAAGTCTGCAAATGGTATGTAATCTTCATATACTGTTTCGCACGTTAAGAACCCTTGCAACAACTCTTTTGAGGGGTCCGTAGGTGGCCTGTTGCAAGGCAAAATTTCTGTCCCTATCCAAAATACCCTCATTTTCCAGTGGCAGTCAAAATTTCCCCGACCATCATCCCAGATGGCCTCTATCGTATCAACCTACCTATTGTATTTTTGTGAACTTGTTCTCGTCCTGAATATGCATGAAATATTTGCCACTGGACGTTAAGCAACCAACAATCAACAATCAATCATATACTGTTTCAACATTCATTGATTGGTTTACAAGGAATTGCTTTTACAAGATATGTGAACAAACAGACACACAGACAGACGGAGTGATTTCTATAAAACCACATTTGGTTTGCGGGGATATATTAATTTAAAATCAGACCTCACACAAGCATATGATGTCATATTGATTTAAGTTTTGATCATTGTTTTTTTAAACTGAGCAATATGTCAACTACATTTGGTGTATGGAATGATTGTATGGTGTATATGCAGTTCTGTCTGGCTGGTACAAAGGTTTCATTATCTTTCATATTGAATGATTGTTAAGAGTACATGCATTTGCTGTGGGTTTAACTGACCATGACTTCACTTTCTTTGATCTTGTTAAGCTTATGTAATACTGGTAGTGAAGCTTTATATTTAGAACTTTTAACATAAAATCAATGGTCATCAAAAAAGGTCAGACATTTTTCAGCGTGTTATATTTTGCGTTGGTTGTTTGTGTCTCCAACCATTTTGTTGCATCACTGCATCAATTAGTATTTGTTTCGTGTATAACACGGACCAATATGATTTTAAAATGACATCGGAATGACTTTTCTCCTCCAGGTAACTGTGGCCAGTGCAATCAGCTATTGACAAAATGACAGTGAAATCATTGATAAACTACGTATATATCAGTAAATTAGTATTTTTCTTAAACCTTATAAACATAACATTTTGCTCCTTTCCTTTCTCATGTAATTTCATTAAAAAAAAAATCTTACCCCAGGAGTAGATTACCTTAGCCGTATTTGGCACAACTTTTTGGAATTGTGGGTCCTCAATGCTCTTCAACTTTGTATTGGTTTAGCTTCTTAACTATTTTGATCTGATCGTCACTAAAAAGAAAAAAAAAAGAAAAAGAAAACTATAACAGAACTAAAATGTGATAAAGGTCAACATATATCAGAGCAATCAGAAATTCTAATGGAACAACAAAAATTTTATAGAAATTTATACTCAAGGAAAAAAATAGACTGTGATGATTCATCAATTTGTAATCATAACATTAAGCTCACAGAAGAGCAAAGGTACTTTTGTGACCTCACAAAGTATGGGGGTGAAAGGGTTTTACATCTACAGAAAAAAAGCTAATTGAGATTTCTAAAAGATGTAAAAAACCTTTCTGGATGGATGTTTTACTATGCTTTTATATCGCAAAACATAATACTGAGAATTCTGTAAGTGACATTTTATCATTAGATATTTTGAACTTTTTCTTCTTTGGATGACTTCCCATATTATATCCAAAGAAAACAAGGAGGTGTGCAGTCAGTAAGTGACCTAATTAATAAGGAAAATATGATTTTTTTATAAATTTGAGCAATTTCAAGAAAGAGTAAAAATCAACAATTGTATCAAATATCATAGTCTGATTTCAGGAATCCCTCAGACTATGAAAAATGCCTTAAAGAGAACAGTTTAAAGCCAGATTTTGATAAGCCTGATAATGGTGAAATTGTTTTAAAGAGAATTATAGGTAATGTAAAAGCAAAGTTTGTATATAAAAAAATAGTAAATAAAGTTATTGAACTATCAACAGACAAATTTTCGAAATGTTGATTATTGTTTCAATGGAATGGTCAGAATATTTCAGAATAACCAAAATCCTGTAGAGATGTTTATCTAAGAACCTTTCAATACAAATTTCTGCATTGAATCATTGCAACTAATACCTTTTTATACAAAATCAAATTAAAAGACACCAATATGTGTACTTTTTGTAAACTTTGTGAAGAAACCATTGAACACCTTTTTTTTTAATGCCCAATATCTTTCGTACGGAATATGCATGAAATATTTGCCACTAGACGTTAAGCAACCAACAATCAATCAATCAATCAAAGGCTATTATATAGGGTGTCGGGACCAAATGCTCCCTAGCACATTAATGGTAACCATAAACTTAGGTAAATAACATATATGAAAATCATACTCTGATCACCAACTGGTATACGCAAACTGAATGAATAAAATCAAAAAAATGTACTTAGTTTTAATACATTTAAAGTTTTCAATATTTAAAAAAAAATGTATGACTCATCTACGATATTAGTTTTTGATGACGTTAACGTCCAATCAACTTGTAACTTAGTACACATGTTCCCTGTTGGTTGATTTTTTAATTTTTAAAGCCAAATTAGATATTTTTACCCAATTCACAGTCCATATAAAAATACCCCGAGGAAAACATATATACATGTTTATGACCATTTGGGTCAAGCAGCACAACGTCAGAAATCATTTAAGATAGAGGTATAATATAGGTCCGAAATTTGAACCTAGTTTCCGGGTGTGGATGTGGTATCCTCCCAAGGTGAATTAAACATTAGGACTCGGATGGAGAGGGCCACTCTTAGGTGTGACTGACAAAGCTTTTGCTCAAAAAGTGAGAGCGTACTCATTATAACTGGGTGTATGGAACCTCTCTCAATCGCTTTATTGTAGTCTTGTAATATCACTTTCTTTTTCTCCACTTCTTCGATTGAAAAGTATGATTTCTGCTAAACACATTTTTGAAAATTAAACATATTGTTCTTGATTACAGATACCTGATTTTTTTTTATCTTTTCAGAAATTAATTTTAAGTAATTACTCAAAGTCTCGACATCCTCTACCAAAGGTAATAATTGAGATTTGTTATATCTAATTTTTGTACGACCGCAAAATTTGAAAAAAATTTCGTCGTACATTGCTATCACGTCGGCGTCGTCGTCCGAATACTTTAAGTTTTCGCACTCTTAACTTTAGTAAAAATGAATAGAAATCTATGAAATTTTAACACAAGGTTTATGACCACAAAAGGAAGGTTGGGATTGATTTTGGGAGTTTTGGTTCCAACATTTTAGGAATTATGGGCCAAAAAGGGCCCAAATAAGCATTTTCTTGGTTTTCGCACAGTAACTTTAGTTTAAGTAAATAGAAATCTATGAAATTTTGACACAAGGTTTCTAACTACGAACGGAAGGTTGGGATTGATTTTTGAAGTTTTGGTTCCAACAGTTTAGGAATTAGGGGCCAAAAAAAGGGCACAAATAAGCATTATTCTTGGTTTTTGCACAATAACTTTAGTTTAAGTAAATAGAAATAAATGAAATTTATACACAAGGGTAATGAACACAAAAAGAAGGTTGGGATTGATTTTGGGCGTTTTGGTCCCAACAGTTTGGGAATAGGGGGCCCAAAGGGTCATCAAAAATTGAATAATTGGGGTTCTTTGATATGCTGAATCTAACTGTGTATGTAGATTCTTAATTTATGGTCCCGTTTTCAAATTGGTCTACCGTGGAAGAAATCGGTGAGGAACTTTCAAGCCAAGGTGTAACTAATGTTAATAGATTTCAAATTAAAAAGAATGGAAATATAATCAAATTAAATACTTATCTTTTGACCTTTAGAACTCCAACTCCTCCTCCATCTATTACTTTAGGTTGCTTCGGAATCAGAGTTAACATGTTTATCCCTAACCCAATTCGATGCTTTACTTGTCAAAAGTTTGGTCATGGAAGCAAACAATGTCGTGGTAAGCAGAGATGCTTCAAGTGTTCTGACGAAGGACACGAGGGAACAACCTGTACCTCTGAATTTTCTAAATGTGTAAACTGTGGTGAATCCCATTTTTCATCGTCGAGGGACTGCCCTGTTTACCTTAAAGAAAAAAATATTATTAAAATTAAAACAGAAAGAAACATCAGTTACCCAGAAGCTAAACAGATAGCTTCTGTTTCGAATAATCTCTTTGTTTCAAATAGACCATCGAACGCCAGCAAAGTTGTCCGCTCATTCAGTCACGAGAATACACAAACTCGCATGACTTGGCCAATTGTTGCGGACAATTTTAAAATGCTGCCTGTTAAAACAGAACCTACCGATAAAATATTAATTCCAAGAAAACTGAAATCTTTAAAAACCAGTACCGAGTCAACTCAATCTTCCCTACAGAGCTCACTATCATCACCAAAAAAAATGAGAAAAAGAAATCAAATAAAAAAGAAACAGTAGAAATTTACAGTTGGAGCGGTGAATCTGTCTGGGATCTTCCCAGTGACATGGATGATTCTTCCACCTCCAATAGTCTTCCTTCAAAAGTAAAACCAGCTGCGTGTGGTCCTGGAGATCGACGACTCTCCTCGCACAACAGATTTTCAACACTTGTCGACGAAACTGAAATGGAAATCGAAAGTATTCCGCCAACGAACGAAATAAGAATGCTGGCAAACTCGACAGCATTCGCCCTTTTATTTAATAATGACCCATATCATAAAGATAGTATTATTATTATTATTATCCAATGGAATTGCCGAGGTCTTACGATAAATCTTCTCGAGTTAACAATTCCAGTTTAGTCTTTTTTACCTATTGCATTTTGTCTTCAAGAAACTCATCTAAAAGAAAGTGACAACGTATCTTTAAAAGGATACAACATGTATAGCACATTTTCTAAGGTAGATGAACGTGCTGCAGGCGGATCATCCATTATTGTGAAGGACAACGTCATTCATAGCACAGTCCAACTCAAAACGGATATGCAAGCAGTTGCAATTCGTTTATCATTAGACAAAACAATTACATTATGTTCGATATATATTCAACCTAATTCAATTATCGATAAAGCAAAACTCAAAAACCTCACTGATCAATTACCCTCACCATTTATACTTATGGGCGACTTCAATGCCCATAATCCATTATGGGGTAGCAAGACTCATAATGCCAAAGGTAAGATCATTGAGGACTTTGTCTCTCAAGAAGGATTATGCATTTTTAATGATGGATCTAATACGTATCTTCATCCTGGAAACGGGTCTTATTCTTCTATTGATATCACTATTTGCGATCCCTCTCTGCTTCTGGATTATTCATGGCGTGTTCATGATGATCTATGTGGAAGTGATCATTTTCCAATACTTGAACATCTTTTTAATTCTGCCCAACAGAGAGAACCACGTTGGAAACTTGACAAGGCGGACTGGTCCTTGTTTGAGAATCTCTGTCGAGCGGAACTTCAGTCAAAGATGTTTGAGACTGTGCAAGATCCAATTTTAACTTTCAATACAGTTCTAACGTCAATTGCTGACAGAACTATTCCTAAGACCTCGGCAAATCCAAAACATCCCAGTAAACCATGGTTTAATTACGCTTGTGATCAAGCCATAGGTGACCGTAAAAAAATCTGAAAGACGGTTCAATCAACAACCAACGACGGAAAACTTGAGTAATTTCCGTATTTTTCGCGCTAAGGCACGGCGGACTTGTAGGCAAGACCGACGAACATCCTGGAAAAAAATTTGTTTCGGGGATTACATCTCGCACTCCGATGATTGTGTCTGTAAAACACTCGAACGAATGGTCAATGATCGCCTTGTTTGGTTCTTGGAATCCAATAGGCTATTAGCCAAAATCCAGTGTAGATTCCGACAGGGCCGGAGTACTCTTTATCATCTTGTTCGATTCGAATCATATGTCCGTAATGGTTTTGCGAAAATTCAACATGTGGTGTCGGACTTTTTCGACCTCTTGAAGGCCTATGATACTGCATGGAAATATGATATTTAAAAGATCTATTTGATAAGGGGTTGAAAGGCAATATGAATTTTCTCTCTAAATAAGCTCATCAAAAATACCAGGACTAAATGTTCCGTCTACAAAAGACTCATCAGAGACGTTCGAATCTAAAAAAGTTAAAGAAGGCCAAATAAAGTACGAAGTTGAAGAGCATTGAGGACCATCATTCCTTAAAAGTTTTGCCAAATACAGCTAAGGTAACAGAAAATTTAATGTTAGAATGAATTCGACCATGTCTGATCTCTATGACGGTAAAAACGGTCGGAATGCAATTTTGTAACAAAAGGAAATTGGATCATGATTTAGAAACAACTTAAAATGAAAGGAAATTATGATAATTCAAAAAGTTGTGAGATTTCTCAATACCCCTAATGACAGGTTGAAAGTGCCGATTCAGCCAAATTTGTATATTTTAAAGGCTTGAATCTTGTAAGATGATGTTTTATTTTCAATAAAACGTAATATTTCATGAAGCTTATATATTCATCTTCAAAATGCTGGAAAATGGTGCTCGGCAAATGATACCTTATTACAATAATTAGACAATTAAACCGAACACAAAAACATCTATCTACGAACACATTAATTGATTTGAGTGTCTGACGTCAGAAATTTTATACGTCACATAAATTTGTCGTTCAATGTGCATACAAACAGTTTTAATATTTACATAGGCAATGCCCAGCTAACAATGTTACGTCATAATTACGTCGTGACAACGTCATGTTTTCGTCGCATTGACGTCAGGTTATTACGTTGTATTTACGTAAAAGTGTATGGTTTTCTTGACGTTGTCACAACGTCGTACATTAACGTTGTGGTGACGTAAAATTACGTTTCTACAACGTTATTCCTGACATTACAACAACGTTTATATCACGTTATGTCGATGTTGTCACAACGTCATACATCAACGTTGTGGTGACGTAAAATTACGTTTCTACAACGTTATTCCTGACATTACAACAACGTTTATATCACGTTATCGCAACATTATACATTAACGTTGTGGTGACGTAAAACGTAAAATTACGTTTCTACAACGTTAATATCACATTATGTCGACGTAATATACTTGCACTTTTATATTTTGCTTTATAGTTGGCCAAGAAATTATCGTATATACAAACACATAGTATCAACTGTGTTTGGGACCATGAGGTGATCTCTAGATGATATATGTTGGTTATATTCTCTGAAGGAATTCGTATATTCTGCATCATCATCTTTTTTTTTTGTAGCTTCAATCGAATTACTGTTTCAGTAATTGTGATATAACAGAAATGATTCCTAGAACCATCTATAGCTGAGTGTCTGCCTATTCGTATGCAGTTCTTGATAGTGCTTGTAAAAATAATATGCATTTATCATATATGTTACTCTATAAGAGGGATGTTGCGCCGGTCTCTTTAACCTGTCTTTAATTGCTGCCTATACGATATGGGAGTTGCCCATTGTTGCAGGCAGTACATTGACCTCTATAGTTATTTTCTGTGTCGTTTGGTCTCTTGTGGAGAGTCTCGTTGGCAATCATAGTACCACATCTTCTTTTTTTTATATTCAATTTATTTCATCGTAGTATACATTTCTCATTAAGCATGTTCACGTTCTGAATATAATATCTGGCTAGCTAAATACCCACCCATGAAAGTTATAAAAAAAAGTTTATGAAAAGTAAATAATGCCTGCAAATGTTTGCACCTGTCCCAAGTCAGGAATCTGATGTACAGTAGTTGTCGTTTGTTCATGTAATTTATACGCGTTTCTCGTTTTTTAAAATTTTATATAGATTAGACCGTTGGTTTTCTCGTTTGAATGGTTTTACACTAGTAATTTTGGGGCCCTTTATAGCTTGTTGTTCGGTGTGAGCCAAGGCTCCGTGTTGAAGGCCGTACATTGACCTATAATGGTTTACTTTTTTTTAAATTATTATTTGGACGGAGAGTTGTCTCATTGGCACTCACACAACATCTTCCTATATCTGTATATCAAAAAGTGAAGAATTGATCGTTAACTTTGTTTATTTTAAATGTTCTCCTGGGTCCTTGGTAGTGGTATTTCCGGAGCTGCTGCAATTGTCCTCTTAACAGTTGGTTCCTGCAATGACAATACAAAAACTTATTTGTACAAAAAGTTAAATTGTAATTATTCTAGGTCAAACATTATTGCAAATAAATACTAGATCTATGTAGCTGTGTGTAAGACGTGGCTTTCCAAATCTCCTTGAAAAACACATAAACCACATAATTATATATTCAGTTAAATTTAATGTTCCCCTTAATTTATTGTCTCAAAAGAGTATCTTGATCTTCACAATGCTAGTTACAAATGCATATCTATAAGGCCACCCTTAAAAAATTGTGTGTTTGGCATAGCCGACCCACACTATCAGCAGGTGGGTAGGTAGGTAGGGAAATTTTTTTTTTTTTAACATTTAAAAACTTTATACATGTAAATCATGAAGTCTCTAGATCAATGTTGTCTAAAGCATTGCAGCATTGTTGTGTGTACATGCTGGTGGTTTCTTTGAAAGGGGTCAACCGTCAATGTCACATTCTACATCATACACAGAAACAAAATCAAGAGCATACCAGGCACTAGTAAGACCCAAACTGGAATATAGTTGTAGTGTCTGGGACCCCCATATGAAAGAACAACAGATACAATTAGAAAAGGTACAGAGACGTGCTGCTCGTTATGTACACAACAACTACGATTACACGAGCAGTGTCACAAACATGCTAAATCAGTTGAAATGTCCACCACTAGCTGAGAGACGCTTAAAAACCAGACTTATTTTATTTTATAAAGTAATACATTGTCTTGTTGCCATTCCATCGCATATTCTTGAACAAACAGACAGCAGAACAAGACAAAATTTTAGGCCTAATAACAATTTCGTACTGAATTAAAAAAAACAACAACATAGAATACAAACAATAATAATTTTGGGAAATATTCCAATATAGGTTGCACTATACGGGGTATTCTAACATGACGTCCTTCAAACGCTTTGAGTACACACCCGTGGTAAAATATGAATATATTGCCAGTGCTGTTCCGATTGTACTCCCACGTCATATGCTTTTTTATGAATGAGATACCCGACGTCATAGAACAATGACGTTAGAATGTAAGCATTTTACGGGAAAATACACGCTTGTGAATCCGAAAATCATCACAAGGAAACACACAAATGATGCTAAAATGTGGCAAAAGCCCTTTATTGTACATCATATAAGACATATAAATAAATTATCATTCAAATTCATCCAAAACTGTCTAAATACATATGTTTTAAATAGTTTAAACATGTCACTAATGCAGTTTGCTCCGTTCTTTTACGCTAGTTTATTAGTGCGTTTATTTATGGGAACGGCAAATATTTGTCTACACCTAGAGCGCTTCGATCCAAAAGAATTGCCGTATGTGTCCTATCAGAATCGAAATAATTCATGGGGGCTTGAATTTATCTAGATTTTACCACGGGTTGTCCCTTTATGCCGATATTTTACCCCTCGCTATCGCTCAGGGGTAAAATATTTGTCATAAAGGGCCAACCCGTGGTAAAATCACGATATATTCAAGCCCCCATGAATTATTTCTTAAATAATGGTATTCTTACCATATAGCGTGTTCCGCCTGGTTCTGGGGGTGTATGTTTTAGGGTTTCCCCAATCAATTCTTCAATATCTGATGTCCTTGCTGAGTAGCTTGAACATGTAGTTCTTCATGTAAGACTCTACAAAAATTGACATTGATAAAATTTGCATAGTGATATTAAATATAATTTAAAAATAAACCGTACTGTCAGGGAGCAACAATTTAACTTCAAGGAAGGTCATGGTTTTTGCTTGAGTCAGTGAAGTGCAAACAATTTTATTTAATTTTTCAACGATATCAATCAAATTATTTTTTTTAAGTCTAACACTATAAGGTATGGGTGGAATCTGGATTCAGAATATTTTTTGTCCTGTACTCGAACAGAATATTTTGTTTCATCAATTTGGAAATCTTAAGAAAAAACTCCATGTCTTCATTGTGACTGATATATCTTTTTAAACTCCACAAAGAACCGGTAAAAAAAAACCAAATTCACAGTATTGTCAGCGCCGGCAAAATAGCCATTACTTTTGAATTATGCTATAGCTATTTTATAGCTCGCTTTTAATCGAGATATTATAATCATATCATATAATTACTGTTTCACCGGCAAATAAGCCACTGCCAAAATATAAAAAAAAATATAATTGAAAATTATGACCATAAATGTATGTTTTACATTTACAAATTTGCCATATATATGTTCCAGACCATTGAGTATTTGGACCGTACGAGTACGGTTCGGACCGTATATACGTATACTCGTACGGTCCGATCATACGCGTGCGGTCGGACCGTATGAGTATACGCGTATGGTCCAGTACGAGCTGACCTAATGTTATTGGATCATATGGTTTACATTTAGACAACCCTTATCACAATCTTTATTTTTAGTATTGCAAATTGTTATTACAATTAGATGGACGTATTTTTTTTGCGTTGAAATGTGTGCTGTTCATGCATGTTCATTTTTGTTTCTAAAATTGCTAAATAGTGTCCTCCCACATTATGTTTTCTTCCGATATCTTCAATTTCAGTGATCATATAATTCAATTAATGTATTACTGGTCGACATGTTAAGACATACAAGAAATTGACAGATTTATTAGCGCGAATTTTTTAAATAGTTAAAATATAAAGTTTTTATTTCAATTGCATTTGAACTTTTTTATATAAATTTGAGAGTTAAGTTATCTTGATCTGTTTATATATGCATTTGCATTAAACTTGAACAACTTCTTTATACATGTTATATTAGTTCTACCGTATGATTATTTTGAAAAAGTAAGCATACGGTCCAAAAAGTTATAGATACGGTCTGGAACATATATTATATAATACAGATTAATCGTTGACTATTTATTCAGTCATTATATACATAATAATAATTAAAGGAGTAGTGGTATGATTTTTTTGTAAATTATATTGTCCCTTGCAAAAATAAATAATTATAAATAATAATTTATTTTATTGTATAGCAATATAATATGTCCCACAGAAAGTAACCAAAAGTTAGAGTGCAATAAATTCCAATATTGCACTAGTGCAATAAATCTTCAAATTCATGACGTCATCAACGTCAAAATCTTAGTATAAACCAGTTTTTACTTCCAAATATTATATTGCTATACAATAAAAGGGTTATAGCATGAATATTGGGGAATATTGTCCCTCGTAGAACATATATTGCACTCGCAAGCTCGTGCAATATAAAATTCTACTCGGGACAATATTCCCCAATATTCATGCAATAACCCTATATTATTAAAGTGTCACATACTCGTCTACTGATGTTATAGATACAGATAATATTATATAATATACATTGCACAATAGTAAGATAAGACAAATACCCATCCTACATAGGCTTATGAGACACTATATACAAATATATACCTATTTAACAAATACAAATTGTAAAACATAGTAAAATGTCAAAAATGTTTAAAATTATCCGGATTTTTCAAATAATAATAAAAATTAAAATATGTAATTAAAAAAAACATAACCTTAATTTAAAAACAGAAATATAAATATAAAAAAGAAGATGTGGTATGAATGCCAATGAGACAACTCTCCACAAGAGACCAAAATGACACAGAAATTAAAAACTACAAAGTTGATTTTTGTAAAAAATCTTTTGTATTTATTCATACTAAATTTTTATCAGTTCTTTAGTTTATGAGTTCAATGCACAAGACTTTATATTGTAAATACACTTGAGTTATTTTCAAGGTATGCCATCACTGTGTCTGTGTATAAAGTTAACATGACATGGCAAATACATACCACTGATAGCTCGCTATCCTGACCTCAATTATAATCAAATTAGCTACCCGTGTGTAAGGTTTCTGCAGACGAAATTAGCAAAAGTTTTTTTTTAAAATAATTTATAAAGCAAGAGTACAACAAAATTTAATTTCATATCTATCATGTCTCTCTTCTAAAATGGTTTTAAGTATTACATCATGCACGTCTTGTAAAACCAGAATAGTGGTGCGATATGTATAAATTATCGGGTTTTCTACATGCTGATATCGTAAAAATATCAGCCCCGAGGCACAATGTGAACCTTTTTGACGAGCGGCTGATATTTTCCGACATATATACGAAGAAAACCTGCATTGTCACGATTCAGATAATTTCACCTCTCACATCATTTTGCACATTGTGACGTCGCTGGTAGTGATAATGCTTGGAACACAAAAATCATGCATGAAACACTAAATCCTGTATTTTGACATATATACCGGCCGCTCTAACTTTTGACAATCACTTTTCCATTGTGACGTCAGATGTTTTGTTTTATGACGTCAAAACTTTACGGGAACATCATTCTGTTCCTTTATAATAGAAACTTTATAAAAAGTAAGAAGAAAAAAACAACAGTTAAAGAATACAGATAAATGTACTTACGTTGGATCTAAGTGCAGTGGCTTGGTGAATGGCGTTTACTTTGAATATGACGTCACCACTTAAATAGCGTCACAACTAAAAGCCCTAACAACGGAACCAAAATCGGAAACGTTACGGTATTTCCGTATCTTTTTTTAACATGAATAAATTCGTACAGACTTCGTCCACTTTCACAGGTAATGCCTGCCTCATATCAAATATTGTTCATTAGTTCTACCGATACAAACAAGACAAATTAAATCTAGTACATAATAAAAGAAGAAATTTTGCTATTGTAAATTTTAGGGATGTCGACAATTACGTTGCTACAACGTTTTAATTACGTGATTTATTTGATCGATGTACAGTACATATTGCAATTATTTTTTATTATTTTTTTTGTTATTACGATGTTTTATTGATGACAAAAACATGGTTCCTCTTTTATAATAGCGTAAAAATCAACTTAATACTTTATCGACCAAAAATATGACGACGTTGCTATAACGTCACAGATACGTGACAGATGCGTCGCAATATGACATTGCAACAACGTAATATAAACGTTATTAAAAACAATAATAACGTTGTCCTGACGTCGGTTCTACGTCGTATCTGACGTGACGTAAAATTACATTCTCACAACGTTGCAACAACGTCGTACTAACGTAACGTCAGCCATGACCTTCCAGCGACCAATACATAACGTCGCAAGGACGTCATGTGTTTCCTGGGTGTAAGCATACAGGGTTAAAAAATCAAAAGTATGTAAGAATAAATTACAGAAATAGACCGATATTAAAACTAGTCCAAAAGTTATAGGTAGAATTTATGAGAATCCAAAAATAGTTTATACCACTACGCGATTGAATGATTTTGACGTTTGTGGTTCAACAGTTGGCTTATTGAAGAATAAACAAGTGAAACTGCGAGCTACTGCTCACTGATGATACCCCCGCCGCAAGTGGATAATATTAATAGTGTAAAAATATAGAGTGTTCAGTAAACAGGAAGTTGTCAAGTGATGAATCTGAAAACGCATCACACGGTATAGCTGACTTATATAAATCCTGAAACCAAATTTCAGAAATCCTTGTATTGTAGTTCCTGAGAAAAATGTGACGAAAATTTTCAACTTGGCTATCATGTGTAAAATCATACAAGTGTTCGGTAAACAGGAAGTTGTCGAGTGATGAATCTGAAAACGCATCACACAGTATAGCTGACTTATATAAATCCTGAAACCAAATTTCAGAAATCCTTGTATTGTAGTTGCTGAGAAAAATGTGACGAAAATTTTCAACTTGGCTATCATGTGTAAAATCATACAAGTGTTCGGTAAACAGGAAGTTGTCAAGTGATGAATCTGAAAACGCATCACACGGTATGGCTAACATATATAAATGTTGATACCAAATTACAGAAAGGGTGGATGTGTAGTTCCTGAGAAAAATGTGACGAAAATTTTCAACTTGGCTATCATGTGTAAAATCATACAAGTGTTCGGTAAACAGGAAGTTGTCAAGTGATGAATCTGAAAACGCATCACACGGTATGGCTAACATATATAAATGTTGATACCAAATTACAGAAAGGGTGGATGTGTAGTTCCTGAGAAAAATGTGACGAAAATTTTCAACTTGGCTATCATGTGTAAAATCATACAAGTGTTCGGTAAACAGGAAGTTGTCAAGTGATGAATCTGAAAACGCATCACACGGTATGGCTAACATATATAAATGTTGATACCAAATTACAGAAAGGGTGGATGTGTAGTTCCTGAGAAAAATGTGACGAAAATTTTCAACTTGGCTATCATGTGTAAAATCATACAAGTGTTCGGTAAACAGGAAGTTGTCAAGTGATGAATCTGAAAACGCATCACACGGTATGGCTAACATATATAAATGTTGATACCAAATTACAGAAAGGGTGGATGTGTAGTTCCTGAGAAAAATGTGACGAAAGTTTCATGGGACGGACTGACTGATGGACGGACAGACAGAGGTAAAACAGTATACCCCCCCTTTTTTAAAGCGGGGGTATAATTAAACTACTTACGTCAACTATATATTTTCGTCCACAATTGTGCCACACCGGCAGCTACTCTGAAATTCAGGGACTCTGATCCACCAAAATGTTTGGCTTTGGGTGCTTTTGTTGCAATTATATGATTCAGTTACTCATTCGCCTGAGAGGTACCAATGTGTATTAGTCTATCCGATCTGTCTGCAAATCGTTTGAATAGCTCCAGTAAGTCATCTCGGAGCTGTTCTCCTGACATGTCGAACCCACCTGGCAAACCGTTATGTTTGTATGTCTCTGGATTTCTTAGAAACCAGCACCACTCTGATTTACAACTATCGTGATCACCGTATGCATGAGAGACAATTGCAAGCAAGCTTTGATTCAATTCTTCAGAGTGACCTTGGTTTTGAGAGATGGCATACGAGGCACATCTCACAAAGTAACTGATTGTACTTGTGCTTAACTCCTTATGGCCTTTCTTTATTTCATACAAAGAGTTTGAAAGGTTTTTCTTAATGAGATTTTTGTCAGACTGTTTGACTATATTTGGATCAACCGACTTATGAAGTCTTGATATAGTAGTTAAATCCTCATCCATGGTTATTGATTTCACTCTGTAATCCATTTCCATTAAATTAGAAACTAGATCTACTGCTATTGCCGATTCCATAGATCGTGCACTTCCAGCATAGTTCTTCCGACAGTCATGATTGTTTATCTGTAAAAAGGCACTTCCTGCAATCTGTTGATTTTACACCAAAGTCTACACATTTACCAGTATTTTCTCCAATCATTGTAGCATGCCCTGAAAAAAAGTAAACATCAAATTACCTTGCATAATAGTTTCACCACAGATTAATCATGATAGATTAAAACATTCACATACAATATAGCATATTTTGGAGATAAAGACTACATACAACCAAACTAAATGTATAGTCTAAGTAATGCAGGTTAGAAATAATACCGTAAACTACTATACATAATCAGTGTTTCTTCAGTGATTCTCGAGGTCAAAATATTTTCAAATACAAAGCTTAAGGTATGAATGGTTGTCACAGCATTCATTAAATCAAAGTACTGAAGTACTGAATATCGAATAACTTGGATAGTCACAAGTGAAGAATTTAAGAATTGAAAAAATAAATTTATTTTACTTACATTACATATAGTGTAAGTCATAAATTATATTCATCCCAAAACAATTGCAAGGCTATATCAAACATAGATTTTTTTTGTATGTCTCCATGTAGTCAAACACCATATCACTATATATATATATATATATATATATATATATATATATTTTTGTTTTTAATATTAAACATAATCACTGAAGGTCAAAATATTTTCAAATACAAAGCTTAAGGTATGAATGGTTGTCACAGCATTCATTAAATCAAAGTACTGAAGTACTGAATATCGAATAACTTGGATAGTCACAAGTGAAGAATTTAAGAATTGAAAAAATAAATTTATTTTACTTACATTACATATAGTGTAAGTCATAAATTATATTCATCCCAAAACAATTGCAAGGCTATATCAAACATAGATTTTTTTTGTATGTCTCCATGTAGTCAAACACCATATCACTATATATATATATATATATATATATATATATATAACCCCAATTGGAACATTAGCTGTACGGTGGTACAAACCTAGATTAAGTGGACTTTTTGAAAACTCAATTTTTTAGGTGTGTGGACCAGATAGGCAATCCATATTTAGTATTTTTCGGTAAATTCATTGTTAGAATTGAATGTAAGAATTTTTTTTCTAAATCATTTTTTTTTGGGAGAGATAGGTTTCTGAATCCTTATTTGGTATTATCAAAAAGCCACTTTAACTTTGACCTAAATTTAGAAAGCCACTTTACTAGAATGCTTTACTGAACCTACAACTGGCACATAAAGTGGATTGTTGTCACGTGATCAGATAGGTACGATAGTAGATAAGGTGCACACAGATATACAGATTATGTGACGTCATTAAAAAATATTGGTAGATAAGGTGTACATCGTAGTTACAAAGCGAGTTAAAGTGGCTGTTATTCGAAATATATATATTATTGTGGAAATTCCAATACGTCACAAAGCAATATGGCGATTGTTTACATCAATGTTGACAATGAGTTGACGAAAAGGAAAATAGCTCTCGATAGTGAATAAACTGCATGCAAACGTAAGTGAATCTATATATCAGATATTTTATTCAGTATAAAAGAATGCAGTATTATTCGATTTTGTTTTATAAAGAATATCAATTGTGGTAAATATAAATAATGTGTGTTGCATGAATTAAATATTTGAAATTTCAATATTTTCACAACCATAAAAGAAATTGTGTTTATTTAAATATTGTGGAATCTAACATCTGAACAAGAATTTGTGTATTAATATTCATGTCACGTGATAAGATAGGCACGATAGTAGATAAGATGCACACAGATATACAGATTATGTGACGTCATTTAAATATATTGGTAGATAAGGTGTACATCGTAGTTACAAAGCGAGTTAAAGTGGCTGTGAATCGAAATATATATATATATTATTGTGGAAATTCCAATACGTCACAAAGCAATATGGCGATTGTTTACATCAATGTTGACAATGAGTTGACAATGAGATGATGTGTTGAAACACGAAAAGGAAAATATCTCTCGAATGTGAATAAAATGCATGCAAACGTAAGTGAATCTATATATATCAGATATTTTATTTAGTATAAAAGAATGCAGTATTATTCGATTTTGTTTTATAAAGAATATCAATTGTGGTAAATATAAATAATGTGTGTTGCATGAATTTAATATTTGAAATTTCAATATTTTCACAACCATAAAAGAAATTGTGTTTATTTAAATATTATGGAATCTAACATCTGAACAAGAATTTGTGTATTAATATTCATGTCACGTGATAAGATAGGCACGATAGTAGATAAGGTGCACACAGATATACAGATTATGTGACGTTATTTATATATATTAGTAGATAAGGTGTACATCGTAGTTACAAAGCGAGTTAAAGTGGCTGTGAATCGAAATATATATATATTGTTGTGGAAATTCCAATACGTCACAAAGCAATATGGCGATTGTTTACATAATAATAATAAAATTCTTTATTTAACGAAGGTAACACATTTAACAATTACATGTTAATCTTCAAAAACTATCAATACAAATATAAAACGTACAAAAATACATACAATATAAAATACATAATACAGTTAAATAAGCACATATGCATTCAGTAGAAGAAGAAAAAGAAATACATTAGTTTCATGCATCTTTATTCTGTTCAGTTAGAAAATAGTTTGAACAGTTGGTCATAAATGTATCTAAATTATCTATTTCTTTAATATTATTTGGTAAATTATTCCAGGTAATAAGACCAGAATATTTAAATGTTCTTTTCAAAAAATCAGAATTAGGTCTTGGTACATGAAGAAGAGACATGTTCACGTCCTTAATATATGCATATTTATTTGCCACTTGACTTTAAGAAGCCATCCTTTAACATATTTGGTCGGGTTCTTGTCTCTTTGACATATTCCCCATTTCCATTTTCAATGTTATCATCAACTCAAAAGTAAAACAAGACAAAGAAAATTTGCCTGTCTGTAATTGTAGGAACTTAATTTCACACAGTGGCAATTTTCACAAATAAATTAATATTCTCGCTCTATCATTTACCGAAATTGACGAAATACCTATTTGCTGTGACGATGTTTGATATTATACAAACTAAAGGCATGTAGAACAAAATCAGAAAACTTTTCCAAAGCCCGAAGTTTTTTTATTGTTTTTATTTTTCTTCTTCAAAAGTTTGACAATGGAATTTGATACACAAATCCGAACATTTGAGTTTAATAAAGCATATTACACATAGAGTTTGTTCTAGAACGGGAGCCTGTCGTGAATTTAAAAGTGATGCAAAAGACGTCACACTTCTTCTGATGTCAATCGAAGTAAAACCGTTAAATATTTTAAACTAAACACTGGTGTTGTCACCATAACTAATTATGGTTTATTTCATACAACACAAACGATTTAAAATGGACCGTGGCATTTTTGAGAAATAACTTTAAGGCCAAAATATTGGCCATGTGGCACAGATTTTCTGAATACCATTAAAGTCAATGAGGCTATCAATTTTTACAAATACTAATAAATTGCAATTAACACCAATTAAAAGACTGATCAAATATAAAAAAAAACACAAATACAGTAAAAACATTCGACACTTGAGAGTGATAAATGAACGAAGCAGACATACTGTGGTGTCATCACACGAGCAATCATATACAGGTACCATGCAGAATAGCGTGACGTTATCAGTTGTTGTCAGGGTTGCCATGGCGCTGTTTGATAAAGTTCGAAGCCAGGCCGATTCTTAGCAGTCAAAGGTAAAACGTTTTTCAATGCCATGGCAGTCAAAGGGTCAATACTCTATGATAAAACCCCAAAAACGTAAAACGCTTCAAATTCTACAAACTGGCATGTAGACTCCTGCTGTCCTTTTGTAGCTAAGTACAAAAAATGTACAAGGAGAAGACATCATATCTAAGTTTTATTTATCCGGTTGGGAACAAACCCTCTATATGGTGTTTATACCTGTATAGAGGGATAAAATTATTGCTGGTGCTGGAAAAATATAAAATATGTTATTTTTGTGAAGTCATGAAAGGCTATTTTATTTCTTGCCTTGATCCCTTTCTGAGACAGGAAAGTGTCACAGCAAGAATAAGCTTTTGGGTCGATCTGACCCCACGTAGATCCGGCCCAAGTCGATCCGGCCCAACGTCGATCCATCCCATATGTAAAATCGATCCGGCCCCAATAAAAAATATATTTATCATGTATATAAGAAATAAAAATAAAGATATATATTAATTGTAATTCATAAATTTTTATGATTTTTATTATAATGTCAATAAATGTAAAAGGTATACGGTAAAAAAATAAAAAAAGACCTTTGAAAAATATCTATTTTAGATGAGTATAAAACAACTAGGTTGATTATGTTTTTATTGCAAGTTTTCTAGATTATTGGGTATATTCATATTATAACGTATATAAAAGAACTCAAACATCAACATTAATCAGCAGTAAGGCCCTGGGTTCGTTCTCCTTACTTTTATCAAGGACGCATAATACTAAAATATTAATATTATGGGTATTTAAGTTAAATAAACCTTTTCAGATATTTAAATGGTATAAATTCTCGAAATTCACGAAAACACATGAAAATAATTAAAAGTTAATGGCTTGTTTTGGAGCATTAATAGGTCATAATAATAATTCTCACTGATTGTTGTTATAATTGCCTTTGATACATTAATAATTGGAATAATCCGAATGAAACAACTGGATTATTCGGGTTAATCTTAATCAAATTGGTTACGCTTCTGCGCATGTGCACCATTAGGAAATTTAACTGTGCATCCGAAAGTTTCAAAATAATGATATCATTTATTCATACAATCCATCTCGTGTTAAATTCAAGTATGTACGAGGAGAGTATGACTTCAAATCAATTATGCTTGAACAAAAATATATGGATTTAGTCATGTTAGTTGTTCTGTCTGTGTTCAGATCTTCAACGCAATCAAATCATATTCCAGTTTTGGACATGTGTTTTTTAAAACGAAGGTTAAAATATTTTATGTCAAAGAGAAGATGTGGTATGATTGCCAATGAGACTACTCTCCACAAGAGATCAAATGACACAGAAGTTAACAACTATAGGGCACAGTATAGCCATCAACAATTAGCAAAGCCCATACCGTATAGTCAGCTATAAAAGGCCCCGAAATGACATTGTAAAACAATTCAAACGAGAGATCTAACAGTCCAATCTATCAAAAACAAATATGTAACACATAAACAAAGGACAACCACTGAATGACCGACTCCTGACTAGGGACAGGAACATACATACAGAATGTTGCGGGGTGAGACATAAGAGGTGTGTTCATATTTTTTTTTTTTATTTAAGCGTTCATCCTGAGATTGCGGTACCTTTTTGGTCACTATTTATGTGTTGCGTCTAAATATGAATTGTAACACTTTATAGTGACTGAACAGGTTGATTTAACTTCCTCAAGAAACAGAAAAAGAAGACGATTTCAATGGAACAGCTCTAGACTATTTAACATGCAAGCTGATAATAGATAGATTTATAAGGATAGTAACGTAAGTTATCAATAGATTGAATAATAATGGGGATAACCAACATTTTTATGCCGCAGCCTTAGCTATGGATGTTATAGTTTGACTCGACCAAATGTTTGAAACTTATACACAATGCTTATTACGCAAAACACGGATCAAGTTTGAATTTTAGTGGCATAACTTTAACCTTTCTAGAGAAAATGTATAGTACTATCAAACACTTATCAAAGCTGGTATATAGACCAGTTACATCCCTGAATAAGTAAACATTAAATAACTAAAGAGCATTACAAATAGTATCAACAGGTCAAATAAACAAGAAAGTACGATTTGAGAGTACTCTTAGTTACTGAAAAGCCAAAAACAATTAATTAAAAAAAAAAAATCATGCATCAGAGACTAAAATCAACTAAAACAGATCCCAGAGATTTAGTATTTCAACGTCATGAACAGTCAAAGAAGACATGACTTGTGCAATGCCAAAAATAAATGTATGCTTGTTAACATATTGAAAAATTGCTGAATTTTTCGTCGTTTTTTTTTCTTAAACTTAAGTTTCCCTCAACCTAACGTTATAAAACTTATACACAATTCTTATTGCAACAAAATACAGATGAAATTCAAATTTTGATGGTGTTACTATTACTTTTCTAGAGTTATGCCCCTTTACAAATGAAAAAAATACTGAATTTGTTAGTTGGTCTATCTTTTGAAACATGCTTGGTATAATTGGTTTTTATTGTGTAAAAAGATAGTACTATGATGTTAGATGGTCTATCTAATGAAACATGCTTGGTATAATTGGTTTTTATTGTGTAGAAAGATAGTGCTATGATGTTAGATGGTCTATCTAATGAAACATGCTTGGTATAATTGGTTTTTATTGTGTAGAAAGATAGTACTATGATGTTAGATGGCCTATCTCATGTAACATGCTTGGTATAATTGGTTATTATTGTGTAGAAAGATAGTACTATGATGTTAGATGGTCTATCTAATGAAACATGCTTGGTATAATTGGCTTTTATTGTGTAGAAAGATAGTACTATTATGTCAGATGGTCTATCTAATGAAACATGCTTGGTATAATTGGCTTTTATTGTGTAGAAAGATAGTACTATGATGTTAGATGGTCTATTTAATGAAACATGCTTGGTATAATTGGTTTCTATTTTGTAGAAAGATAGTACTATGATGTTAGATGGTCTATTTAATGAAACATGCTTGGTATAATTGGTTTTTATTGTGTAGAAAGATAATACTATGATGTTAGATGGTCTATTTAATGAAACATGCTTGGTATAATTGGTTTTTATTGTGTAGAAAGATAGTACTATGATGTTAGATGGTTTATCTAATGAAACATGCTTGGCATAATTGGTTATTATTGTGTAGAAAGATAGTACTATGATGTTAGATGGTCTATCTAATGAAACATGCTTGGTATAATTGGCTTTTATTTTGTAGAAAGATAGTACTATGATGTTAGATGGTCTATTTAATGAAACATGCTTGGTATAATTGGTTTTTATTGCGACATAAGATAGTACTATGATGTTAGATGGTCTATCTAATGAAACATGCTCGGTATAATTGGTTTTTATTGTGTAGAAAGATAGTACTATGATGTTAGATGGTTTATCTAATGAAACATGCTTGGTATAATTGGTTTTTATTGTGTAGAAAGATAGTACTATGATATTAGATGGTCTATCTAATGAAACATGCTTGGTATAATTGGTTATTATTGTGTAGAAAGATAGTACTATGATGTTAGATGGTTTATCTAATGAAACATGCTTGGTATAATTGGTTTTTATTGTGTAGAAAGATAGTACTATGATGTTAGATGGTCTATCTAATGAAACATGCTTGGTATAATTGGTTTTTATTGTGTAGAAAGATAGTACTATGATGTTAGATGGTCTATCTAATGAAACATGCTTGGTATAATTGGTTTTTATTGTGTAGAAAGATAGTACTATGATGTTAGATGATTTATCTAATGAAACATGCTTGGTATAATTGGTTTTTATTGTGTAGAAAGATAGTTCTATGATGTTAGATGGTCTATCTAATGAAACATGCTTGGTATAATTGGTTTTTATTGTGTAGAAAGATAGTACTATGATGTTAGATGGTTTATCTAATGAAACATGCTTGGTATAATTGGTTTTTATTGTGTAGAAAGATAGTACTATGATGTTAGATGGTCTATCTAATAAAACATGCTTGTTATAATTGGTTTTTATTGTGTAGAAAGATAGTACTATGATGTTAGATGGTTTATCTAATGAAACATGCTTGGTATAATTGGTTTTTATTGTGTAGAAAGATAGTACTATGATGTTAGATGGTCTATCTAATGAAACATGCTTGGTATAATTGGTTTTTATTGTGTAGAAAGATAGTACTATGATGTTAGATGGTCTATCTAATGAAACATGCTTGGTATAATTGGTTTCTATTGTGTAGAAAGAAAGTACTATGATATTAGATGGTTTATCTAATGAAACATGCTTGGTATAATTGGTTTTTATTGTGTAGAAAGATAGTACTATGATGTTAGATGGTCTATCTAATGAAACATGCTTGGTATAATTGGTTATTATTGTGTAGAAAGATAGTACTATGATGTTAGATGGTCTATCTAATGAAACATGCTTGGTATAATTGGTTTTTATTGTGTAGAAAGATAGTACTATTATGTCAGATGGTCTATCTAATGAAACATGCTTGGTATAATTGGCTTTTATTGTGTAGAAAGATAGTACTATGATGTTAGATGGTCTATTTAATGAAACATGCTTGGTATAATTGGTTTTTATTTTGTAGAAAGATAGTACTATGATGTTAGATGGTCTATTTAATGAAACATGCTTGGTATAATTGGTTTTTATTGTGTAGAAAGATAATACTATGATGTTAGATGGTCTATTTAATGAAACATGCTTGGTATAATTGGTTTTTATTGTGTAGAAAGATAGTACTATGATGTTAGATGGTTTATCTAATGAAACATGCTTGGCATAATTGGTTATTATTGTGTAGAAAGATAGTACTATGATGTTAGATGGTCTATCTAATGAAACATGCTTGGTATAATAAAGGCAACAGTAGTATACCGCTGTTCAAAACTCATAAATCCATGGACAAAAAACAAAATCGGGGTAACAAACCAAAACCGAGCGAAACGCATTAAATATAAGAGGAGAACAACGACACAACATCGAAACGCAACACACACAGAAACAGACCAATCATCAGACAAAACACCACGAGAATAACAAATGTAACATGAAAACCAAATACATGAATTTGGGATAGACAAGTACCGTGCCACGTCTTATCTCAATATCTCAAAAATAAGAGAAAACACAAACGACTCAACGTTAAAATGCAACACAAAGAGAAACGAACAATATATAACAATGACCATCTTCCTGACTTGGTACAGGACACTTTTAAAGGGGAATAAAAGTGGTGGGTTGAACCTGGTTTTAAGGCATGCCAAACCTCGCACTTTAATGGCAAAGTTAAATATAACATTGAAATGACAACATAATATTACAGGACTACAATACAATATAATTGGCTTTTATGTTGTAGAAAGATAGTACTATGATGTTAGATGGTCTATATAATGAAACATGCTTGGTATAATTGGTTTCTATTGCGACATAAGATAGTACTATGATGTTAGATGGTCTATCTAATGAAACATGCTCGGTATAATTGGTTTTTATTGTGTAGAAAGATAGTACTATGATGTTAGATGGTTTATCTAATGAAACATGCTTGGTATAATTGGTTTTTATTGTGTAGAAAGATAGTACTATGATGTTAGATGGTCTATCTAATGAAACATGCTTGGTATAATTGGTTATTATTGTGTAGAAAGATAGTACTATGATGTTAGATGGTTTATCTAATGAAACATGCTTGGTATAATTGGTTTTTATTGTGTAGAAAGATAGTACTATGATGTTAGATGGTCTATCTAATGAAACATGCTTGGTATAATTGGTTTTTATTGTGTAGAAAGATAGTACTATGATGTTAGATGGTCTATCTAATGAAACATGCTTGGTATAATTAGTTTTTATTGTGTAGAAAGATAGTACTATGATGTTAGATGGTTTATCTAATGAAACATGCTTGGTATAATTGGTTTTTATTGTGTAGAAAGATAGTTCTATGATGTTAGATGGTCTATCTAATGAAACATGCTTGGTATAATTGGTTTTTATTGTGTAGAAAGATAGTACTATGATGTTAGATGGTTTATCTAATCAAACATGCTTGGTATAATTGGTTTTTATTGTGTAGAAAGATAGTACTATGATGTTAGATGGTCTATATAATAAAACATGCTTGTTATAATTGGTTTTTATTGTGTAGAAAGATAGTACTATGATGTTAGATGGTTTATCTAATGAAACATGCTTGGTATAATTGGTTTTTATTGTGTAGAAAGATAGTACTATGATGTTAGATGGTCTATCTAATGAAACATGCTTGGTATAATTGGTTTTTATTGTGTAGAAAGATAGTACTATTATGTCAGATGGTCTATCTAATGAAACATGCTTGGTATAATTGGCTTTTATTGTGTAGAAAGATAGTACTATGATGTTAGATGGTCTATTTAATGAAACATGCTTGGTATAATTGGTTTTTATTTTGTAGAAAGATAGTACTATGATGTTAGATGGTCTATTTAATGAAACATGCTTGGTATAATTGGTTTTTATTTTGTAGAAAGATAGTTAGATGGTCTATTTAATGAAACATGCTTGGTATAATTGGTTTTATTGTGTAGAAAGATAATACTATAATGATGTTAAATGGTCTATTTAATGAAACATGCTTGGTATAATTGGTTTTTATTGTGTAGAAAGATAGTACTATGATGTTAGATGGTTTATCTAATGAAACATGCTTGGCATAATTGGTTATTATTGTGTAGAAAGATAGTACTATGATGTTAGATGGTCTATCTAATGAAACATGCTTGGTATAATTGGCTTTTATTTTGTAGAAAGATAGTACTATGATGTTAGATGGTCTATTTAATGAAACATGCTTGGTATAATTGGTTTTTGTTGCGACATAAGATAGTACTATGATGTTAGATGGTCTATCTAATGAAACATGCTCGGTATAATTGGTTTTTATTGTGTAGAAAGATAGTACTATGATGTTAGATGGTTTATCTAATGAAACATGCTTGGTATAATTGGTTTTTATTGTGTAGAAAGATAGTACTATGATGTTAGATGGTCTATCTAATGAAACATGCTTGGTATAATTGGTTATTATTGTGTAGAAAGATAGTACTATGATGTTAGATGGTTTATCTAATGAAACATGCTTGGTATAATTGGTTTTTATTGTGTAGAAAGATAGTACTATGATGTTAGATGGTCTATCTAATGAAACATGCTTGGTATAATTGGTTTTTATTGTGTAGAAAGATAGTACTATGATGTTAGATGGTCTATCTAATGAAACATGCTTGGTATAATTGGTTTTTATTGTGTAGAAAGATAGTACTATGATGTTAGATGGTTTATCTAATGAAACATGCTTGGTATAATTGGTTTTTATTGTGTAGAGAGATAGTTCTATGATGTTAGATGGTCTATCTAATGAAACATGCTTGGTATAATTGGTTTTTATTGTGTAGAAAGATAGTACTATGATGTTAGATGGTTTATCTAATGAAACATGCTTGGTATAATTGGTTTTTATTGTGTAGAAAGATAGTACTATGATGTTAGATGGTCTATCTAATAAAACATGCTTGTTATAATTGGTTTTTATTGTGTAGAAAGATAGTACTATGATGTTAGATGGTTTATCTAATGAAACATGCTTGGTATAATTGGTTTTTATTGTGTAGAAAGATAGTACTATGATGTTAGATGGTCTATCTAATGAAACATGCTTGGTATAATTGGTTTTTATTGTGTAGAAAGATAGTACTATGATGTTAGATGGTCTATCTAATGAAACATGCTTGGTATAATTGGTTTCTATTGTGTAGAAAGAAAGTACTATGATATTAGATGGTTTATCTAATGAAACATGCTTGGTATAATTGGTTTTTATTGTGTAGAAAGATAGTACTATGATGTTAGATGGTCTATCTAATGAAACATGCTTGGTATAATTGGTTTTTATTGTGTAGAAAGATAGTACTATGATGTTAGATGGTCTATTTAATGAAACATGCTTGGTATAATTGGTTTTTACTGTGTAAAAAGATAGTACTATGATGTTAGATGGTCTATCTAATGAAACATGCTGGGTATAATTGGTTTTTATTGTGTAGAAAGATAGTACTATGATGTTAGATGGTCTATCTAATGAAACATGATTGGTATAATTGGTTTTTATTGTGTAGAAAGATAGTACTATGATGTTAGATGGTCTATCTAATGAAACATGCTTGGTATAATTGGTTTTTATTGTGTAGAAAGATAGTACTATGATGTTAGATGGTCTATCGAATGAAACATGATTGGTATAATTGGTTTTTATTGTGTAAAAAGATTGTACTATGATGTTATATGGTCTATCTAATGAAACATGCTTGGTATAATTGGTTTTTATTGTGTAAAAAGATAGTACTATGATGTTAGATGGTTTATCTAATGAAACATGCTTGGTATAATTGGTTTTTATTGTGTAGAAAGATAGTACTATGATGTTAGATGGTCTATCTAATGAAACATGCTTGGTATAATTGGTTTTTATTGTGTAGAAATATAGTACTATGATGTTAGATGGTTTATCTAATGAAACATGCTTGGTATAATTGGTTTTTATTGTGTAGAAAGATAGTCCTATGATGTTAGATGGTCTATCTAGTGAAACATCATTGGTATAATTGGTTTTTATTGTGTAGAAAGATAGTAATATGATGTTAGATGGTCTATCTAATGAATCATGCTTGGTGTAATTGGTTTTTATTTTGTAGAAAGATAGTACTATGATGTTAGATATGAAACATGCTTGGTATAATTGGTTTTTATTGTGTAGAAAGATAGTACTTTGATGTTAGATGGTCTATCTTGCTTGGTATAATTGGTTTTTATTGTGTAGAAAGATAGTACTATGATGTTAGATAGTCTATCTAATGAAACATGCTTGGTATAATTGGTTTTTATTGTGTAGAAAGATAGTACTATGATGTTAGATGGTCTATCTAATGAAACATGCTTGGTATAATTGGTTTTTATTGTGTAGAAAGATAGTACTATGATGTTAGATGGTTTATCTAATGAAACATGCTTGGTATAATTGGTTTTTATTGTGTAGAAAGATAGTACTATGATGTTAGATGGTCTATCTAATGAAACATACTTGGTATAATTGGTTTTTATTGTGTAGAAAGATAGTACTATGATGTTAGATGGTTTATCTAATGAAACATGCTTGGTATAATTGGTTTTTATTGTGTAGAAAGATAGTTCTATGATGTTAGATGGTCTATCTAATGAAACATGCTTGGTATAATTGGTTTTTATTGTGTAGAAAGATAGTACTATGATGTTAGATGGTTTATCTAATGAAACATGCTTGGTATAATTGGTTTTTATTGTGTAGAAAGATAGTACTATGATGTTAGATGGTCTATTTAATGAAACATACTTGGTATAATTGGTTTTTATTGTGTAAAAAGATAGTACTATGATGTTAGATGGTCTATCTAATGAAACATGCTTGGTATAATTGGTTTTTATTGTGTAGAAAGATAGTACTATGATGTTAGATGGTCTATCTAATGAAACATGATTGGTATAATTGGTTTTTATTGTGTAGAAAGATAGTACTATGATGTTAGATGGTCTATCTAATGAAACATGCTTGGTATAATTGGTTTTTATTGTGTAGAAAGATAGTATTATGATGTTAGATGGTCTATCTAATGAAACATGATTGGTATAATTGGTTTTTATTGTGTAAAAAGATTGTAGTATGATGTTAGATGGTCTTTCTAATGAAACATGCTTGGTATAATTGGTTTTTATTGCGACATAAGATAGTACTATGATGTAAGATGGTCTATCTAATGAAACGTGCTTGGTATAATTGGTTTTTATTGTGTAAAAAGATAGTACTATAATGTTAGCTGGTTTATCTAATGAAACATGCTTGGTATAATTGGTTTTTATTGTGTAGAAAGATAGTACTATGATGTTAGATGGTCTATCTAATGAAACATGCTTGGTATAATTGGTTTTTATTGTGTAGAAAGATAGTACTATGATGTTAGATGGTCTATCTAGTGAAACATCATTGGTATAATTGGTTTTTATTGTGTAGAAAGATAGTAATATGATGTTAGATGGTCTATCTAATGAAACATGCTTGGTGTAATTGGTTTTTATTTTGTAGAAAGATAGTACTATGATGTTAGATGGTCTATCTAATGAAACATGCTTGGTATAATTGGTTTTTATTGTGTAGAAAGATAGTACTTTGATGTTAGATGGTCTATCTTGCTTGGTATAATTGGTTTTTATTGTGTAGAAAGATAGTACTATGATGTTAGATAGTCTATCTAATGAAACATGCTTGGTATAATTGGTTTTTATTGTGTAGAAAGATAGTACTATGATGTTAGATGGTCTATCTAATGAAACATGCTTGGTATAATTGGTTTTTATTGTGTAGAAAGATAGTACTATGATGTTGGATGGTTTATCTAATGAAACATGCTTGGTATAATTGGTTTTTATTGTGTAGAAAGATAGTACTATGATGTTAGATGGTCTATCTAATGAAACATGCTTGGTATAATTGGTTTTTATTGTGTAGAAAGATAGAACTATGATGTTAGATGGTTTATCTAATGAAACATGCTTGGTATAATTGGTTTTTATTGTGTAGAAAGATAGTGCTATGATGTTAGGTGGTCTATCTAATGAAACATGATTGGTATAATTGGTTTTTATTGTGTAGAAAGACAGTACTATGATGTTAGATGGCCTATCTCATGTAACATGCTTGGTATAATTGGTTATTATTGTGTAGAAAGATAGTACTATGATGTTAGATGGTCTATCTAATGAAACATGCTTGGTATAATTGGTTTTTATTGTGTAGAAAGATAGTACTATTATGTTAGATGGTCTATCTAATGAAACATGCTTGGTATAATTGGCTTTTATTGTGTAGAAAGATAGTACTATGATGTTAGATGGTCTATTTAATGAAACATGCTTGTTATAATTGGTTTTTATTGCGACACAAGATAGTACTATGATGTTAGATGGTCTATCTAATGAAACATGCTCGGTATAATTGGTTTTTATTGTGTAGAAAGATAGTACTATGATGTTAGATGGTTTATCTAATGAAACATGCTTGGTATAATTTGTTTTTATTGTGTAGAAAGATAGTACTATGATGTTAGATGGTCTATCTAATGAAACATGCTTGGTATAATTGGTTTTTATTGTGTAGAAAGATAGTACTATGATGTTAGATGGTCTATCTAATGAAACATGATTGGTATAATTGGTTTTTATTGTGTAGTAAGATAGTACTATGATGTTAGTTGGTCTATCTAACGAAACATGCTTGGTATAATTGGTTTTTATTGTGTAAAAAGATAGAACTATGATGTTAGATGGTCTATCTAATGAAACATGCTTGGTATAATTGGTTTTTATTGCGTAGAAAGATAGTACTATGATGTTAGATGGTCTATCTAATGAAACATGCTTGATATAATTGGTTTTTATTGCGTAGAAAGATAGTACTATGATGTTAGATGGTCTATCTAATGAAACATGCTTGGTATAATTGGTTTTTATTGGGTAGAAAGATAGTACTATGATGTTAGATGGTCTATTTAATGAAACATGCTTGGTATAATTGGTTTTTATTGTGTAGAAAGATAGTACTATGATGTTAGATGGTCTATCTAGTGAAACATCATTGGTATAATTGGTTTTTATTGTGTAGAAAGATAGTACTATGATGTTAGATGGTCTACCTAATGAAACATGCTTGGTATAATTGGTTTTTTTTGCGTAGAAAGATAGTACTGTGATGTTAGATGGTGTATCTAATGAAACATGCTTGGTATAATTGGTTTTTATTGTGTAAAAAGATAGTACTATGATGTTATATGGTCTATCTAATGAAACATGCTTGGTATAATTGGTTTTTTATTGTGTAGTAAGATAGTACTATGATATTAGATGGCCTATCTCATGTAACATGCTTGGTATAATTGGTTATTATTGTGTAGAAAGATAGTACTATGATGTTAGATGGTCTATCTAATGAAATATGCTTGGTATAATTGTTTTTTTTTTTGCATAAAAAAGATATTACTATGATGTTAGATGGTGTATCTAATGAAACATGCTTGGTATAATTGGTTTTTATTGCGTAGAAAGATAGTAATATGATGTTAGATGGTGTATCTAATGAAAAATGCTTGGTATAATTGGTTTTTATTGCATAGAAAGATAGTACTATAATGTTAGATGGTCTATCTAATGAAACATGCTTGGTATAATTGGTTTTTATTGTGTAGTAAGATAGTACTATGATATTAGATGGTCTATCTAATGAAACATGCTTGGTATAATTGGTTTTTATTGTGTAGTAAGATAGTACTATGATGTTAGATGGCCTGTCTATTGAAACATGCTTGGTATAATTGGTTTTTATTGTGTAGTAAGATAGTACTTTGATGTTAGATGGTCTACCTATTGAAACATGCTTTGTATAATTGGTTTTTATTGTGTAGTAAGATAGTACTATGATGTTAGATGGTCTATCTAATGAAACATGCTTTGTATAATTGGTTTTTATGGTATAGTAAGATAGTACTATGATGTTAGATGGTCTATCTAATGAAACATGCTTGGTATAATTGGTTTTTATTGTGTAGTAAGATAGTACTATGATGTTAGATGGTCTATCTAATGAAACATGCTTGGTAAAATTGGTTTGTATGGGATAGTAAGATAGTACTATGATGTTAGATGGCCTGTCTATTGAAACATGCTTGGTATAATTGGTTTTTATTGTGTAGTAAGATAGTACTTTGATGTTAAATGGTCTATCTATTGAAACATGCTTGGTATAATTGGTTTTTATTGTGTAGAAAGATAGTACTATGATTTTAGATGGTGTATCTAATAAAAAATGCTTGGTATATTTGGTTTTTATTGCGTAGAAAGATAGTACTATGATGTTAGATGGTGTATCTAATGAAACATGCTTGGTATAATTGGTTTTTATTGTGTAGAAAGATAGTACTATGATGTTAGATGGTCTATTTAATGAAACATGCTTGGTATAATTGGTTTTTATTGTGTAGTAAGATAGTACTATGATGTTAGATTGTTTATCTAATGAAACATGCTTGGTATAATTGGTTTTTATTGTGTAGTAAGATAGTACTGTGCTGTTAGATTGTCTATCTATTGAAACATGCTTGGTATAATTGGTTTTTATGGTGTAGTAAGATAGTACTATGATGTTAGATGGTCTATCTAAATGAAACATGCTTGGTATAATTGGTTTTTATTGTGTAGTAAGATAGTACTATGATGTCAGATTGTCTATCTAATGAAACATGCTTGGTATAATTGGTTTTTATTGTGTAGCAAGATAGTACTATGATGTTATATTGTTTATCTAATGAAACATGCTTGGTATAATTGGTTTTTATCGTGTAGTAAGATAGTACTGTGCTGTTGGATTGTCTATCTATTGAAACATGCTTGGTATAATTGGTTTGTATGGGATAGTAAGACAGTACTATGATGTTAGATGGCCTGTCTATTGAAACATGCTTGGTATAATTGGTTTTTATTGCGTAGAAAGATAGTACTATGATGTTAGATGGTCTATCTAATGAAAGATGCTTGGTATAATTGGTTTTTATTGTGTAGAAAGATAGTACTATGATGTTAGATGGTCTATCTAATGAAACATGCTTGGTATAATTGGTTTTTATTTTGCGTAGAAAGATAGTACTATAATGTTAGATGGTGTATCTAATGAAACATGCTACGTATAATTGGTTTTTATTGTGTAGTAAGATAGTACTATGATGTTAGATGGTCTATCTAATGAAACATGCTTGGTATAATTGGTTTTTATTGTGTAGAAAGATAGTACTATGATGTTAGATGGTCTATCTAATGAAACATGCTTGGTATAATTGGTTTTTATTGCGTAGAAAGATAGTACTGTGATGTTAGATGGTCTATCTAATGAAACATGCTAGGTATAATTGGTTTTTTATTGTGTAGTAAGATAGTACTATGATGTTAGATGGTCTATCTAATGAAACATGCTTGGTATAATTGGTTTTTTATTGTGTAGTAAGATAGTACTATGATATTAGATGGTCTATCTAATGAAACATGCTTGGTATAATTGGTTTTTATTGTGTAGTAAGATAGTACTATGATGTTAGATGGTCTATCTAATGAAATATGCTTGGTATAATTGTTTTTTTTTTTGCATAAAAAAGATAGTACTATGATGTTAGATGGTGCATCTAATGAAACATGCTTGGTATAATTGGTTTTTATTGCGTAGAAAGATAGTAATATGATGTTAGATGGTGTATCTAATGAAAAATGCTTGGTATAATTGGTTTTTATTGCGTAGAAAGATAGTACTATAATGTTAGATGGTCTATCTAATGAAATATGCTTGGTATAATTGGTTTTTTTTTGCATAAAAAAGATAGTACTATGATGTTAGATGGTGCATCTAATGAAACATGCTTGGTATAATTGGTTTTTATTGTATAGTAAGACAGTACTATGATGTTAGATGGCCTGTCTATTGAAACATGCTTGGTATAATTGGTTTTTATTGTGTAGTAAGATAGTACTATGATGTTAGATGGTCTATCTATTGAAACATGCTTGGTATAATTGGTTTTTATTGTGTAGTAAGATAGTACTATGATGTTAGATGGTCTATCTTATGAAACATGCTTTGTATAATTGGTTTTTATGGTGTAATAAGATAGTACTATGATGTAAGATGGTCTATCTAATGAAACATGCTTGGTATAATTGGTTTTTATTGTGTAGTAAGATAGTACTTGATGTTATATGATTCTATCTAATGAAACATGCTTGGTATAATTGGTTTTTTATTGTGTAGTAAGATAGTACTATGATATTAGATGGTCTATCTAATGAAACATGCTTGGTATAATTGGTTTTTATTGTGTAGTAAGATATTACTATGATGTTAGATGGTCTATCTAATGAAACATGCTTGGTATAATTGGTTTTTATTGCATAGAAAGATAGAACTATGATGTTAGATGGTCTATCTAATGAAACATGCTTGGTATAATTGGTTTTTATTGTATAGTAAGACAGTACTATGATGTTAGATGGCCTGTCTATTGAAACATGCTTGGTATAATTGGTTTTTATTGTGTAGTAAGATAGTACTATGATGTTAGATGGTCTATCTATTGAAACATGCTTGGTATAATTGGTTTTTATTGTGTAGTAAGATAGTACTATGATGTTAGATGGTCTATCTTATGAAACATGCTTTGTATAATTGGTTTTTATGGTGTAGTAAGATAGTACTATGATGTAAGATGGTCTATCTAATGAAACATGCTTGGTATAATTGGTTTTTATTGTGTAGTAAGATAGTACTTGATGTTATATGATTCTATCTAATGAAACATGCTTGGTATAATTGGTTTTTTATTGTGTAGTAAGATAGTACTATGATATTAGATGGTCTATCTAATGAAACATGCTTGGTATAATTGGTTTTTATTGTGTACTAAGATATTACTATGATGTTAGATGGTCTATCTAATGAAACATGCTTGGTATAATTGGTTTTTATTGCATAGAAAGATAGAACTATGATGTTAGATGGTCTATCTAATGAAACATGCTTGGTATAATTGGTTTTTATTGTGTAGTAAGATAGTACTATGATGTTAGATGGTCTATCTAATGAAACATGCTTGGTATAATTGGTTTTTATTGTGTAGAAAGATAGTACTATGATGTTAGATGGTGTATCTTATGAAACATGCTTGGTATAATTAGTTTTTATGGGATAGTAAGAAAGTACTATGATGTTAGATGGCCTGAATATTGACATGCTTGGTATAATTGGTTTTTATTGTGTAGTAAGAAAGTACTTTGATGTTAGATGGTTTATCTATTGAAACATGCTTGGTATAATTGGTTTTTATTGTGTAGAAAGATAGTACTATGATTTTAGATGGTGTATGTAATAAAAAATGCTTGGTATAATTGGTTTTTATTGCGTAGAAAGATAGTACTATGATGTTAGATGGTGTATCTAATGACACATGCTTGGTATAATTGGTTTTTATTGTGTAGAAAGATAGTAATATGATGTTAGATGGTGTATCTAATGAAAAATGCTTGGTATAATTGGTTTTTATTGCGTAGAAAGATAGTACTATAATGTTAGATGGTCTATCTAATGAAACATGCTTGGTATAATTGGTTTTTCTTGCGTAGAAAGATAGTACTGTGATGTTATATGGTGTATCTAATGAAACATGCTTGGTATAATTGGTTTGTATTGTGTAAAAAGATAGTACTATGATGTTATATGGTCTATCTAATGAAACATGCTTGGTATAATTGGTTTTTTATTGTGTAGTAAGATAGTACTATGATATTAGATGGTCTATCTAATGAAACATGTTTGGTATAATTGGTTTTTATTGTGTAGTAAGATAGTACTATGATGTTAGATGGTCTATCTAATGAAATATGCTTGGTTTAATTGGTTTTTTTTTGCATAAAAAAGATAGTACTATGATGTTAGATGGTGTATCTATTGAAACATGCTTGGTATAATTGGTTTTTATTGCGTAGAAAGATAGTAATATGATGTTAGATGGTGTATCTAATGAAAAATGCTTGGTATAATTGGTTTTTATTGCATAGAAAGATAGTACTATAATGTTAGATGGTCTATCTAATGAAACATGCTTGGTATAATTGGTTTTTATTGTGTAGTAAGATAGTACTATGATATTAGATGGTCTATCTAATGAAACATGCTTGGTATAATTGGTTTTTATTGTGTAGTAAGATAGTACTATGATGTTAGATGGCCTGTCTATTGAAACATGCTTGGTATAATTGGTTTTTATTGTGTAGTAAGATAGTACTTTGATGTTAGATGGTCTACCTATTGAAACATGCTTGGTATAATTGGTTTTTATTGTGTAGTTAGATAGTACTATGATGTTAGATGGTCTATCTAATGAAACATGCTTGGTATAATTGGTTTTTATGGTATAGTAAGATAGTACTATGATGTTAGATGGTCTATCTAATGAAACATGCTTGGTATAATTGGTTTGTATGGGATAGTAAGATAGTACTATGATGTTAGATGGCCTGTCTATTGAAACATGCTTGGTATAATTGGTTTTTATTGTGTAGTAAGATAGTACTTTGATGTTAGATGGTCTATCTATAGAAACATGCTTGGTATAATTGGTTTTTATTGTGTAGAAAGATAGTACTATGATTTTAGATGGTGTATCTAATAAAAAATGCTTGGTATATTTGGTTTGATTGCGTAGAAAGATAGTACTATGATGTTAGATGGTGTATCTAATGAAACATGCTTGGTATAATTGGTTTTTATTGTGTAGAAAGATAGTACTATGATGTTAGATGGTCTATTTAATGAAACATGCTTGGTATAATTGGTTTTTATTGTGTAGTAAGATAGTACTATGATGTTAGATTGTTTATCTAATGAAACATGCTTGGTATAATTGGTTTTTATTGTGTAGTAAGATAGTACTGTGCTGTTAGATTGTCTATCTATTGAAACATGCTTGGTATAATTGGTTTTTATAGTGTAGTAAGATAGTACTATGATGTTAGATGGTCTATCTAAATGAAACATGCTTGGTATAATTGGTTTTTATTGTGTAGTAAGATAGTACTATGATGTTGGATTGTCTATCTAATGAAACATGCTTGGTATAATTGGTTTTTATTGTGTTGTAAGATAGTACTATGATGTTATATTGTTTATCTAATGAAACATGCTTGGTATAATTGGTTTTTATCGTGTAGTAAGATAGTACTGTGCTGTTAGATAGTCTATCTATTGAAACATGCTTGGTATAATTGGTTTGTATGGGATAGTAAGATGGTACTATGATGTTAGATGGCCTGTCTATTGAAACATGCTTGGTATAATTGGTTTTTATTGCGTAGAAAGATAGTACTATGATGTTAGATGGTCTATCTAATGAAAGATGCTTGGTATAATTGGTTTTTATTGTGTAGAAAGATAGTACTATGATGTTAGATGGTCTATCTAATGAAACATGCTTGGTATAATTGGTTTTTATTGCGTAGAAAGATAGTACTATGATGTTAGATGGTGTATCTAATGAAACATGCTTGGTATAATTGGTTTTTATTGTGTAGTAAGATAGTACTATGATGTTAGATGGTCTATCCAATGAAACATGCTTGGTATAATTGGTTTTTATTGTGTAGAGAGATAGTACTATGATGTTAGATGGTCTATCTAATGAAACATGCTTGGTATAATTGGTTTTTATTGCATAGAAAGATAGTACTATGATGTTAGATGGTCTATCTAATGAAACATGCTTGGTATAATTGGTTTTTATTGTGTAGTAAGATAGTACTATGATGTTAGATGGTCTATCTAATGAAACATGCTTGGTATAATTGGTTTTTATTGTGTAGTAAGATAGAACTATGATGTTAGATGGTCTATCTAATGTACATGCTTGGTATAATTGGTTTTTATTGCGTAGAAAGATAGTACTATGATGTTAGATGGTGTATCTAATGAAACATGCTTGGTATGATTGGTTTTTATTGTGTAGTAAGATAGTACTATGATGTTAGATGGTCTATCTAATGAAACATGCTTGGTATAATTGGTTTTTATTGTGTAGTAAGATAGTACTATGATGTTAGATGGTCTATCTTATGAAACATGCTTGGTATAATTGGTTTTTATTGTGTAGTAAGATAGTACTATGATGTTAGATGGCCTGTCTATTGAAACATGCTTGGTATAATTGGTTTTTATTGTGTAGTAAGATAGTACTTTGATGTTAGATGGTCTACCTATTGAAACATGCTTGGTATAATTGTTTTTTATTGTGTAGTAAGATCGTACTATGATGCTAGATGGTCTATCTATTGAAACATGCTTGGTATAATTGGTTTTTATTTTGTAGTAAGATAGTACTATGATTTTAGATGGTTTATCTTATGAAACATGCTTGGTATAATTTGTTTTTATGGTGTAGTAAGATAGTACTATGATGTAAGATGGTCTATCTAATGAAACATGCTTGGTATAATTGATTTTTATTGTGTAGTAAGATAGTACTATGATGTTAGATGGTCTATCTTATGAAACATGCTTGGTATAATTGGTTTTTATTGTATAGTAATATGATGTTAGATGGTGTATCTAATGAAAAATGCTTGGTATAATTGGTCTTTATTGTGTAGTAAGATAGTTCTATGATGTTAGATGGTCTATCTTATGAAATATGCTTGGTATAATTGGTTTTTCTGGTGTAGTAAGATAGTACTATGATGTTAGATGGTCTATCCATAGAAACATGCTTGGTATAATTGGTTTTTATGTTGTAGTAAGATGTTACTATGATGTTAGATGGTCCATCTAATGAAACATGCTTGGTATAATTGGTTTTTATTGTGTAGTAAGATAGTACTATGATGTTAGATGGTCTATATAACGAAACGTGCTTGGTATAATTGGTTTTTATTGTGTAAAAAGATAGTACTATGATGTTAGATGGTCTATCTAATGAAACATGCTTGGTATAATTGGTTTTTATTGCGTAGAAAGATAGTACTATGATGTTAGATGGTGTATCTAATGAAACATGTTTGGTATAATTGGTTTTTATTGCGTAGAAAGATAGTACTATGATGTTAGATGGTGTATCTAATGAAACATGCTTGGTATAATTGGTTTTTATTGTGTAGTAAGATAGTACTATGATGTTAGATGGTCTATCTAATGAAACATGCTTGGTATAATTGGTTTTTATTGTGTAGAAAGATAGTACTATGATGTTAGATGGTCTATCTAATGAAACATGCTTGGTATAATTGGTTTTTATTGCGTAGAAAGATAGTACTGTGATGTTAGATGGTCTATCTAATGGAACATGCTTGGTATAATTGGTTTTTATTGTGTAGTAAGATAGTACTATGATGATATATGGTCTATCTAATGAAACATGCTTGGTATAATTGGTTTTTTATTGTGTAGTAAGATAGTACTATAATGTTAGATGGTCTATCTAATGAAACATGCTTGGTATAATTGGTTTTTATTGTGTAGTAAGATAGTACTATGATGTTAGATGGTCTTTCTAATGAAACATGCTTGGTATAATTGGTTTTTATTGTGTAGTAAGATAGTACTATGATGTTAGATGGTCTATCTAATGAAATATGCTTGGTATAATTGGGTTTTTTTGCATAAAAAAGATAGTACTATGATGTTAGATGGTGTATCTAATGAAACATGCTTGGTATAATTGGTTTTCATTGCGTAGAAAGATAGTAATATGATGTTAGATGGTGTATCTAATGAAAAATGCTTGGTATAATTGGTTTTTATTGCGTAGAAAGATAGTACTATAATGTTAGATGGTCTATCTAATGAAACATGCTTGGTATAATTGGTTTTTATTGTGTAGTAAGATAGTACTATGATGTTAGATGGTCTATCTAATGAAACATGCTTGGTATAATTGGTTTTTATTGTGTAGTAAGATAGTACTATGATGTTAGATGGCCTGTCTATTGAAACATGCTTGGTATAATTGGTTTTTATTGTGTAGTAAGATAGTACTTTGATGTTAGATGGTCTACCTATTGAAACATGCTTGGTATAATTGGTTTTTATTGTGTAGTAAGATAGTACTATGATGTTAGATGGTCTATCTATTGAAACATGCTTGGTATAATTGGTTTTTATTGTGTAGTAAGATAGTACTATGATGTTAGATGGTCTATCTTATGAAACATGCTTGGTATAATTGGTTTTTCTTGTGTAGAAAGATAGTACTATGATGTTAGATGGTCTATCTAATGAAACATGATTGGTATAATTGGTTTTTCTTGTGTAGAAAGATAGTACTATGATGTTAGATGGTCTATCTAATGAAACATGCTTGTTATAATTGGTTTTTATTGTGTAGAAAGATAGTACTATGATGTTAGATGGTCTATCTAATGAAACATGCTTGGTATAATTGGTTTTTATTGCGTAGAAAGATAGTACTATGTTGTTAGATGATCTATCTAATGAAACATGCTTGGTATAATTGGTTTTTATTGCGTAGAAACATAGTACTATGATGTTACATGGTCTATCTAATGAAACATGCTTGGAGTAATTGGTTTTTATTGTGAAGAAGGATAGTACTATGATGTTAGATGGTCTATCTGATGAAACATGCATGGTATAATTGGTTTTTATTGTGTAGAAAGATAGTACTATGATGTAAGATGGTCTATCTAATGAAACATGCTTGGTATAATTGGTTTTTATTGTGTAGTAAGATAGTACTATTATGTTAGATGGTATATCTAATGAAACATGCTTGGTATAATTGGTTTTTATTGCATAGAAAGATAGTACTATGATGTTAGATGGTCTATCTAATGAAACATGCTTGGTATAATTGGTTTTTATTGTGTAGTAAGATAGTACTATGATGTTAGATGTCTATCTATTGAAACATGCTTGGTATAATTGGTTTGCTTTTCAAACCCTAAAAATATTTAATATGAAACATGAATGTAATATCATAACAAAATTATTCACTTATTACTTTAATTTATATACTATATAGTACTTGATGAGTCCCAAATAATGAGGCAAAGAAATTTTGTTCACAGCTTTAACATGTTTAAATTATAGTTTTTTAGTCAATGATCCTCATAAACACAGTTACACAGATTTACTAATAATTATCATTTAAAAGGAATGAAATTTATTTCAGTTTCAGTGTTTAGTGTTTTCAAGTCGTTTTAATGACTTTCACACCTGCATAAAGAGATATGTGATTTAACATGTTTAAATTCAATATAAAAAAGAAGATGTGGTATGATTCCCAATGAGACAACTATCCACAAAAGACCAAAATGACACAGACATTAACAACTATACGTCACCTTACGGCCTTCAACAATGCGCAAAGCCCATACCACATAGTCAGCTATAAAAGGCCCCGATAAGACAATGTAAAACAATTCAAACGAGAAAACTAATGGCCTTATTTATGTAAAAAAATGAACGAAAAACAAATATGTAACACATTAACAAACAACAACCACTGAATTTACAGGCTCCTGACTTGGGACAGGCACATACATAAATAATGTGGCGGGGTTAAACATGTTAGAAGCATACTCAGGATTCATTATCATTTGTGGGGTACCAACTTTAGTTGATTTCCAGGGTAATGTAAGGAAATCACTATTTTAAATGTTCAACAAAGTTTAAATCTTAGACTTGTATACAAAATTTTACAAAATCACAAAATCAAATATCAAAATAAATACAATTGTTTCTCAATCATCATGAAAATTGGTACCCAAGAAAATAAATGAATCCACAATCTGGTGTACGGGTTCATGCAAATGACAGAAAGAATACCAAGAAATTATTTTGTTTTCAGAATTTTTTCCTATTCATCCTAAAATAAATAATCACAAGGGTGAATAACAAACCTCAGTTTGCATACTACATAAAAGGGGCATTAGCTACTAGATATAAAAATAAACAGCTGCGCCATGAGTGCATATTATGACTAAAATACTAAAGGGAGGTTATTCAAACAGATATAAACCAGTCACCAAAGTTTCAAGAAAACTGCTCAAAGCACTTTTTAGTTATTTTCTGAAAACTGGAAAATCCCCCTTTTTCTAATAAATAAAACCCCATAACTCAGAAACACAAAATCTAAATTTTATATAAATAAGGGAGCTCAAGTCAATAGATATAAATAAATTTTCAAAGATTCATAAAAACTCACTCACAGCTCAAAGCATTTTTGAGATATTGTCTGAAAATTGGAAAATCCCCTTTTTAAATGAACAAATTCCCACAATTCGAAAAAAATAAAACCTAAAATAAAAAAAAAACAAAAGCTTAGGTCAATAGATATAAACAAGTAATATAAACAAAGTTTCATGAAAACTGCTTGAAGCAATTTTGAGTTATTGTCCGAAAACTGGAAAAATCACCCTTTTTTAATGAATAACACCCCATAACTTGGAAACGTAAAATCTAAAATTTATGAAAATCAAAAGGGAGCTCACGTCAATAGATATAAACAATTCACCATAGTTTCATGCAAATTGGTTAAAGCGTATTTGAGTTATTGTATGACATGTTGACTACGAATGGACAGACGGACAGAGGGACGGACAGACAAACGGTATACCATAATATGTCCCGTAAACGGGCGTATAAAAATTGAAATATGATTTTTTTTTGGTTCAATCATTAATGAAAGTGAAATAGTGAAATAATAATTCGCTTTTAGCAGCCAGTTTGGTTCAATTTTGTCAGAATATGCTAAGAAACATTGCTGATGAATTATTAACTTGCAAGTGAATAATTTTACTTTATCTAATCCATATTCATGTGACCTTCAATTTAACCCCTTATCTAGAGATTGGTTAAGCAAGAATAAGGTGTGTTTTGTTATTAAAAGGAAAAGAATGTCAACATTAAATGTGAAACAAGGATAAATCATTTGATTGACTGATTCGATCCACAAAATCTCATTCTTATACAGGTAACAAGAGTGCATACACTGAATTGTCTCGCCTTTTTTACTTATCATTGATATTATGTTGATAGTCCTAAGTATAAAGCTTTATTAAAAACTGTCACATAAACTTAACATTAACCAAGATAACTAATCAAAGACCAATGAACCATGAAAATGCGGTCAAGGTCAGATGAACCATGCCAAGCAGACATGTACAGCTAACAATGCTTTAGTAAAACAAATGTAGTTGACCTATTACTTATAGTTTAAGAAAAATAGACCAAAACACAAAATCTTAACACTAAGCAATGAACCGTGAAAATGAGGTCGAGGTCAAATAAAACCTGCGCAACTGACATATAGATCATAAAATATTTACATACACCAAATATAGTTGACCTATAGCATATAGTATTCTAAAGATAAAAAGACCAAAACTCGAAAACTTAACTTTGACCATTCAACCATGAAAATGAGGTCAAGGTCAGATGACATCTGCCAGTTGGACATGTACACCTTACAATCATTCCATACAACAAATATAGTAGATCTATTGCATAAAGTATGAGAAAAACAGACCAAAACACAAACACTTAACTATAACCACTGATCCATGAAAATGAGGTCAAGGTCAGATGACATCTGCCAGTTGGACAAGTACACCTTACAGTCCTTCCATACACCGAAAAATATACTAGCCCTATTGCTTATAGTATCTGAGATATGGACTTGACCACCAAAATTTAACCTTGTTCACTGATCCATGAAATGAGGTGGAGGTCAGGTGAAAACTGTCTGACAGGCATTAGGACATTGCAAGGTACGCACATACCAAATATAATTATCCTATTACTTATAATAAGAGAGAATTCAACATTACAAAAATCTGAACTTTTTTTTTCAAGTGGTCACTGAACCATGAAAATGAGGTCAAGGACATTTGACATGTAACTGACGGAAACTTCGTAACATGAGGCATCTATATTCAAAGTATGAAGCATCCAGGTCTTCCACCTTCTAAAATATAAAGCTTTTAAAAAGTTAGCTAACGCTGCCGCCGCCGGATCACTATCCCTATGTCGAGCTTTCTGCAACAAAAGTTGCAGGCTCGACAAAAATGATGATTAACATATATTTTTAATCTATAATATGAAATCAAACAAACCTAGAAAAAATCAAATTGCACAGGTTTGCTATCTATTTATATCTATATTTATATCAAGTTATATGACCGTCGGCAGACTTTGGAGGTTACCTCAATGGTTAATCAGATGGTGTCTATACTGAAATACACACAAAATGCCCCTTTAACAGTAGTGAGCCAAGTTGCTTGATTTTATCTAGAAGAAAAGGAACCAAAGAGACACACAAAAACCATGAAAACAGGTCTCCTCTCTTATTATTATTATACATTCTGAAAAAGGCAGTTCAGATGAGTGAAGAATCTGAAATATTGTATCACACACTTGAGCATGTTCACATAAAGCTTCTAAAAATTGTTTACATGCTACAAATCAACATTATCAATTTCCAGACCAAATATAAAATTGCCTCCTTTTATAGAAGCCAAAACAAGTTAGAAAGTTTTCTACAGAAGGTTATTCAGATGTACATACGTACAGACAAACTGAATGATGTGCAAAGTCAAGGGGTTACTAGACCTCTTTTAACATTGGTGATGCAGGTAAAAATAACTAACAAAATCACTAAAGACAAAAGTTAAAATATGCTTAATCAAGTTCAAAAATAATTTATACACACTTCATCCCCTTTTACAGGTAACTCCTGCCTCATATTAACATAATAGATCATGATAAGCAGATTATACATGTATTTACTTTGCATCAAATAACAAAGAATACAGCAAAGAAACTGGTTTTTAAATATCATACACAAATCAATCTGTTTCTTTGTTGGTGATGAACTCAACTTTAAGCACTCTCAGCTATATTGCGGTAGCCATTTTTTATTGGTGGAAGAAGCCATACTATCTGGAGAGAACCATCAATGAGTATTGACCTTCAACAGCAAAAATGGTAATCCTTGTCAATTTTAAAGATATCCGTCAAATGCACCTCATAATCTCACAATCTCAGTCATTGTTAGTGTTGACAAGCTATTTATCCCTGTACATAAACTACTTAAACCACTTGACCACCAACAACACAGTATATCAATCTGTGTTATTAATTTCATGTAGTTATACATACATGTACCTGCTTTATAAGCATTCCCATGCTTATGCTGCAGACAAAGGTTTTTCACCCATGTGTACAGCTTATTTCTCTGTTTCTTCTCTCTGTGACCATACCTGTCACCTTCCTTCAAAATTGGCAGGTCATACTCGGAACCAACAATCTAATAATAAAATTGAAAATTAAAATTTTAAATACATTTTACAAAATTGCCTCACTGTCTCAAAACACATTATCACAACTACTTAGTACATGTAGTATAACTAGAGATTCAGTGTATATAATGTGCGAATCCTGAAAAACCGTTTTTACTATATCCGTTATGAATTTTTAATGTAGAATGATAAATAAACAGACGACAAATTCAAGATTTTTGAATAAAATAAGAAATAATATATAATATGTACTGTTTTAATAAAGTCATGATATAGTTCAGAGATGCGGACAGGTTTTCATTGCTCATACTGCATGATCCAGGTTTAAAATTGATACACACATGTACCTTTTAACATAATTATTAATGTTGTATAACTTAAGGTAGCACAATACAAAGTTTTTGTCATTCCCAAACAGACAACTTTAAACTGATGTAGTTCATTCCATCCTTCTCTATATTTTATAAATGAGGTACCAAAAGAAAGAAGAAAGATTAGTCTTTCAAATTGTGATAATTTCATTATGACATAATTATTACATAATTAATCATTATGTAATTATTGTTACAGGATAAATCATCTGACTGTGATAGATTGACTCTGACACTATGTCTATTGGCCAAAGTACCACTAGTACAGGATAAATCATCTGACTGTGACAGATTTACTCTGACGCCATTTCTATTGGTCAAGGTATCATTATTGTTATAGGATAAATCATCTGACTGTGATAGATTGACTCTGACACCATGTCTTTAGGTCACAGTATCATTATTGTTACGGGATAAATAATCTGACTGTGATAGATTGACTCTGACACCATGTCTATAGGTCACAGTATCATTATTATTACGGGATAAATCATCTGACTGTGATAGATTGACTCTGACACCATTTCTATTGGTCAAGGTATCATTACTGTTACAGGATAAATCATCGGACTGTGATAGATTGATTCTGACACTATGTCTATTGGCCACAGTACCACTAGTGGTACAGGATAAATCATCTAACTGTGATATCTTTACTCTGACGCCATTTCTTTTGGTCAAGGTATCCTTATTGTTACAGGATAAATCTTCTGACTGTGATAGATTGACTCTAACACCATGTCTATAGGTCACAGTATCATTATTGTTATAGGATAAATCATCGGACTGTGATAGATTGTCTCTGACACCATGTCTATAGGACACAGTATCATTATTGTTACAAGATAAATCATCTGACTTTGATAGATTGACTCTGACATCATGTCTATAGGTGACAGTATCATTATTGTTACAGGATAAATCATCTGACTGTGATAGATTGACTCTGACACAATGTCTATTGGCCACAGTACCACTATTGGTACAGGATAAATCATCTGACTGTGATAGATTTAGTCTGACGCCATTTCTATTGGTCAAGGTATCATTATTGTAACGTGATAAATCATCTGACTGTGATAGACTAACTCTGATATCATGTCTATAGGTCAGAGTATCATTATTGTAACAGGATATATCATCTGACTGTAATAGATTGACTCTGACATCATGTCTATAGGTCACAGTACCATTATTGTTACAGGAGATATCATCTGACTGTAATAGATTGACTCTGACACTATGTCTTTTGGCCACAGTAGCACTGGTGGTACAGGATAAATCATCTGACTATGAAATGTTTACTCTGACGCCATTTCTTTTGGTCAAGATATCATTATTGTTACAGGATAAATCATCGGACTGTGATAGATTGACCCTGACACCATGTCTATAGGTCTCATTATCATTATTGTTACGGGATAAATCATCTGACTGTGATAAATTGACTCTGACACCATGTCTATAGGCCAGAGTACCATTATTGCTACAAAATAAATCATCGGACTGTGATAGATTGATTCTGACACCATGTCTATAGGTCACAGTATCATTATTGTTACAGAATAAATCATCTGACTGTGATAGATTGACTCTGACACTATGTCTATAGGTCACAGTATCATTATTATTACGGGATAAATAATCTGACTATGATATATTGACTCTGACACCATGTCTATAGGTCACAGTATCATTATTGTTACGGGATAAATCATCTGACTGTGATAGATTTACTCTGACACTATGTCTATAGGTCAAAGTATCATTATTGTTACAGGATAAATCATATGACGGTGATAGATTGACTCTGACATCATGTCTATAGGTGACAGTATCATTATCTGTTACAGGATAAATCATCGGACTGTGATAGATTGATTCTGACACTATGTCTATAGGTCACAGTATCATTTTTGTTACAGAAAAAAATCATCTGACTGTGATAGATTGACTCTGACATCATGTCTATAGGTGACAGTATCATTATTGTTACAGGATAAATCATCTGACTGCGATAGATTGACTCTGACACTATGTCTGTTGGCTACAGTACCACTAGTGGTACAGGATAAATCATCTGACTGTGATAGATTTACTGTGACGCCATTTCTATTGGTCAAGGTATCATTATTGTTAAAGGATAAATCATCTGACTGTGATAGATTGACTCTGACACCATGTCTATAGATCACAGTATGATTATTGTTACGGGATAAATAATCTGACTGTGATATATTGACTCTGACACCATGTCTATAGGTCACAGTATCGTTATTATTACGGGATAAATCATCTGACTGTGATAGATTGACTCTGACACCATTTCTATAGGTGACAATATCATTATTGTTACAAGATAAATCATCTGACTGTGATAGATTAACTCTGACACCATGTTTATAGGTCACAGTATCATTATTGTTACAGGATATATCATCTGACTGTGATAGATTTACTCTGACGCCATTTCTTTTGGTTAAGGAATCATTATTGTTACAGGATAAATCATCTGACTGTGATAGATTGACTCTGACACCATGTCTATAGATCACAGTATCATTATTGTTACGGGATAAATAATCTGACTGTGATATATTGACTCTGACACCATGTCTATAGGTCACAGTATCGTTATTATTACGGGATAAATCATCTGACTGTGATAGATTGTCTCTGACATCATGTCTATAGGTGACAATATCATTATTGTTACAAGATAAATCATCTGACTGTGATAGATTAACTCTGACACCATGTTTATAGGTCACAGTATCATTATTGATACAGGATATATCATCTGACTGTGATAGATTTACTCTGACGCCAATTCTTTGGGTTAAGGTATCATTATTGTTACAGGATAAATCATCTGACTGTGATAGATTGACTCTGACACCATGTATATAGGTCACAGTATCATTATTGTTATAGGATAAATCATCGGACTGTGATAGATTGACTCTGACACTATGTCTATAGGTCACGGTATCATTATTGTTACAAGATAAATCATATGACTGTGATAGATTGATTCTGACACTATGTTTATAGGTCACAGTATCATTATTGTTACAGGATAAATCATCTGACTGTAATATATTGACTCTGACATCATGTCTATAGGTAACAGAATCATTATTGTTACAGGATAAATCATTTGACTGTGATGGATTGACTCTGACACTATGTCTATTTGCCACAGTATCACTAGTGGAACAGGATAAATCATCTGACTGTGACAGATTTACTCTGACGCCATTTCTATTGGTCAAGGTATCATTTTTGTTACAGGATAAATCATCTGACTGTGATAGATTGACTCTGACACTATGTTTATAGGTCACAGTATCATTATTGTTACGGGATAAATAATCTGACTGTGATAGATTGACTCTGACACCATGTCTATAGGTCACAGTATCATTATTATTACGGGATAAATCAACTGACAGTGATAGATTGACTCTGACACCACGTCTATAGGTCACAGTACCATTTTGTTACAGGATAAATCATCTGACTGTGATAGATTGACTATGGCACGATGTCTATAGGCCACAGTACCATTTTTGTTACAGGATAAATCATCTGACTGTTATAGATTGACTCTGACACTATGTCTATAGGTCACAGTATCCTTATTGTTACAGGATAAATCATCTGACTGTGATAGATTGATTCTGACACTATGGCTATAGGTCACAGTATCCTTATTGTTACAGGATAAATCATCTGACTGTGATAGATTGATTCTGACACTATGTCTATAGGTCACAGTATCATTATTGTTACAGGATAAATCATCTGACTGTGATAGATTGACACTGACACTATGTATATTGGCCAAACTACCATTATTGGTACAAGATAAATCATCTGACTGTGATAGATTTACTTTGACACCATTTTTATTGGTCAAAGTATCATTATTGTTACAGGATAAATAATCTGACGGTGATAGATTGATTCTGACACCATGTCTATATGTCAGAGTATCATTATTGTTACGGGATAAATCATCTGACTGTGATAGATTGACTCTTACTCCATGTTAATAGGTCACAGTATCATTATTAATACGGGATAAATCATCTGACTGTGATAAATTGACTGTGACACTATGTCTATAGGCGACAGTAGCATTATTGCTACAGGATAAATCACCAGACTGTGATAGATGGTTTTTGACACTATGTCTATAGCTCAAAGTATCTTATTGTTACAAGATAAATCATCTGACTGTTATAGATTGACTCTGACACTATGTCTATAGGTCACAGTATCCTTATTGTTACAGGGTAAATCATCTGACTGTGATAAATTGATTCTGATACTATGTCTTTAGGTCACAGTATCATTATTAATACAGGATAAATCATCTGACTGTGATAGATTGACTCTAACAGTATGTCTATAGGTCACAGTATCATTATTGCTACAGGATAAATCATCTTACTGTGATACATTGACTCTGACACTATGTATACTGGCCAAGGTACCATTATTGGTACAAGATAAATCATCTGACTGTGATAGATTTACTCTGCCACCATTCCTATTGGTCAAGGTATCATTATTGTTACAGGATAAATCATCGGACTGTGATAGATTGATTCTGACACTATGTATATAGGTCACAGTATCACTATTGTTACAGGAGAAATCATCTGACTGTGATGGATTGTCTCTGACATCATGTTTTTAGGTGACAGTATCATTATTGTTACAGGATAAATCATATGATTGTGATAGATTGACTCTGACGCCATGTCTATAGGTCACAGTATCATTATTGTTATAGGATATATCATCTGACTGTGATAGATTGACTCTGACACTATGTCTATTGGCCACAGTACAACTAGTGGTACAGGATAAATCATCTGACTGTGATATATTTACTCTGATGCCTTTTCTTTTGGTCAAGGTATCATTATTGTTACAGGATAAATCATCTGACTGTGATAGATTGACTCTGACACCATGTCTTTAGGTCACAGTATCATTATTGTTACGGGATAAATCATCTGACTGTGATAGATTGACTCTTACACCATGTCTATAGGTCACAATTTCATTATTATTACGGGATAAATCATCTGACTGTGATAAATTGACTTTGACACTATGTCTATAGGCCACAGTACCATTATTGCAACAGGATAAATCACCTGATTGTGATAGATTGACTATGACACCACCTCTATAGGCCACAGTGCCATTTTTGTTACAGAATAAATCATTTGATTGTGATGGATTGACTATGACACCATATCTATAGGCCACAGTACCATTTTTGTTACAGGATAAATCATTTGACTGTGATAGATTGACTCTGATACTATGTCTATAGGTCAAAGTATCATTATTGTTACAGGATAAATCATCTGACTGTGATAGATTTATTCTGACACTATGTCTATGGGTCACATTATCATCATTGTTACAGGATAAATCGTCTGACTGTGATAGATTGACTCTGACATCATGTCTATAGGTGACAGTATCATTACCGTTACAGGATAAATCATCTGACTGTGAAAGATTGACCCTGACACCATGTCTATAGGTTACAGTATCATTACCGTTACAAGATAAATCATCTGACTGTGATAGATTGACTCTGACACTATGTTTATTTGCCACAGAAGCACTAGTGGTACAGGATAAATCATCTGACTGTGACAGATTTACTCTGACGCCATTTGTATTGGTCAAGGTATCATTATTGTTATAGGATAAATCATCTGACTGTGATAGATTGACTCTGACACCATGTATATAGGTCACAGTATCATTATTGTTACGGGATTAATAATCTGACTGTGATAGATTGACTCTGACACCATGTCTATAGGTCACAGTATCATTATTATTACGGGATAAATCATCTCACTGTGATAGATTGACTCTGACACCATTTCTATTGGTCAAAGTATCATTATTAATACAGGACAAATCATCGGACTGTGATAGATTGCTTCTGACACTATGTCTAAAGGTCACAGTATCATTAGTGTTATAGGATAAATCATCTGACTGTGATAGATTGTCTCTGACATCATGTGTGTAGGTGACAGTATCATTATTGTTACAGGATAAATCATCTGACTGTGATAGATTAACTCTGACACCATGTTTATAGGTCACACTATCATTATTGTCACAGGATATATCATCTGACTGTGATAGATTGACTCTGACACTATGTCTATTGGCTGCTGTACCACTAGTGGTACAGGATAAATCATCTGACTGTGACAGATTTACTCTGACGCCATTTGTATTGGTCAAGGTATCATTATTGTTATAGGATAAATCATCTGACTGTGATAGATTGACTCTGACACCATGTATATAGGTCACAGTATCATTATTGTTACGGGATTAATAATCTGACTGTGATAGATTGACTCTGACACCATTTCTATTGGTCAAAGTATCATTATTAATACAGGACAAATCATCGGACTGTGATAGATTGCTTCTAACACTATGTCTAAAGGTCAAAGTATCATTAGTGTTATAGGATAAATCATCTGACTGTGATAGATTGTCTCTGACATCATGTGTGTAGGTGACAGTATCATTATTGTTACAGGATAAATCATCTGACTGTGATAGATTGACTCTGACACCATGTCTATAGGTTACAGTATCATTATTGTTATAGGATAAATCATCGGACTGTGATAGATTGACTCTGACACTATGTCTATAGGTCACAGTATCATTATTGTTACAAGATAAATCATCTGACTGTGATAAATTGATTCTGACCCTATGTCTATAGGTCACAGTATCATTATTGTTACACAATAAATTATCTGACTGTAATAGATTGACTATGACAGTATGTCTATAGGTCAAAGTATCATTATTGTTACAGGATAAATCATCTGACTGTGATAAATTTACTCTGACACCATTTCTATTGGTCAAGGTATCATTATTGTTACAGGATAAATCATCGGACTGTGATAGATTGATTCTGACACCATGTCTATAGGTCACAGTATCATTATTATTACGGGATAAATCATCTGACTGTGATAGATTGACTCTGACACCACGTCTATAGGCCACAGTACCATTTTTGTTATCTGACTTTGATAGATTGACTCTGACACTATGTCTATAGGTCACAGTATCCTTATTGTTACAGGATAAATCATCTGACTGTGATAGATTGACTCTGACAGTATGTTTATAGGTCACAGTATCATTATTGTTACAGGATAAATCATCTGACTGTGATAGATTGACTCTGACACTATGTATATTGGCCAAAGTACCATTATTGGTACAAGATAAATCATCTGACTGTAATAGGTTTACTCTGACACCATTTCTATTTATCAAGGTATCATTATTGTTACAGGATAAATTATCGGACTGTGATAGATTGATTCTGACACTATGTCTATAGGTCACAGTATCATTTTTGTTACAGCATAAATCATATGAGTGTGATAGATTGACTCTGACGCCATGTCTATAGGTCACAGTATCATTATCTGTTACAGGATAAATCATCGGACTGTGATAGATTGATTCTGACGCCATGTCTATAGGTCTGTGACATGATATATTATCTGACTGTGATAGATTGACTCTGACACTATGTCTATTGGCCACAGTACCACTAGTGGAACAGGATAAATCATCTGACTGTGATAGATTGACTCTGACACCATTTCTATTGGTCAAAGTATCATTATTAATACAGGACAAATCATCGGACTGTGATAGATTGCTTCTAACACTATGTCTAAAGGTCACAGTATCATTAGTGTTATAGGATAAATCATCTGACTGTGATAGATTGTCTCTGACATCATGTGTGTAGGTGACAGTATCATTATTGTTACAGGATAAATCATCTGACTGTGATAGATTGACTCTGACACCATGTCTATAGGTTACAGTATCATTATTGTTATAGGATAAATCATCGGACTGTGATAGATTGACTCTGACACTATGTCTATAGGTCACAGTATCATTATTGTTACAAGATAAATCATCTGACTGTGATAAATTGATTCTGACCCTATGTCTATAGGTCACAGTATCATTATTGTTACACAATAAATTATCTGACTGTAATAGATTGACTATGACAGTATGTCTATAGGTCAAAGTATCATTATTGTTACAGGATAAATCATCTGACTGTGATAAATTTACTCTGACACCATTTCTATTGGTCAAGGTATCATTATTGTTACAGGATAAATCATCGGACTGTGATAGATTGATTCTGACACCATGTCTATAGGTCACAGTATCATTATTATTAAGGGATAAATCATCTGACTGTGATAGATTGACTCTGACACCACGTCTATAGGCCACAGTACCATTTTTGTTATCTGACTTTGATAGATTGACTCTGACACTATGTCTATAGGTCACAGTATCCTTATTGTTACAGGATAAATCATCTGACTGTGATAGATTGACTCTGACAGTATGTCTATAGGTCACAGTATCATTATTGCTACAGGATAAATCATCTTACTGTGATACATTGACTCTGACACTATGTATATTGGCCAAAGTACCATTATTGGTACAAGATAAATCATCTGACTGTAATAGGTTTACTCTGACACCATTTCTATTGGTCAAGGTATCATTATTGTTACAGGATAAATTATCGGACTATGATAGATTGATTCTGACACTATGTCTATAGGTCACAGTATCATTTTTGTTACAGCATAAATCATATGAGTGTGATAGATTGACTCTGACGCCATGTCTATAGGTCACAGTATCATTATCTGTTACAGGATAAATCATCGGACTGTGATAGATTGATTCTGACGCCATGTCTATAGGTCACAGTATCATTATTGTTACATGATATATTATCTGACTGTGATAGATTGACTCTGACACTATGTCTATTGGCCACAGTACCACTAGTGGAACAGGATAAATCATCTGACTGTGATATATTTACTCTGACGTCTTTTCTTTTGTTCAAGGTATCATTATTGTTACAGGATAAATCATCAGACTGTGATATATTGACTCTGACACCATGTCTATAGGTCACAGTATCCTTATTGTTACGGGATAAATCATCGGACTGTGATAGATTGACTCTTACACCATGTCTATAGGTCACAGTTTCATTATTATTACGGGATAAATCAACTGACTGTGATAAATTGACTCTGACACTATGTCTATAGGCCACAGTACCATTATTGCTACAGGATAAATCACCTGACTGTGATAGATTGACTCTGACACCAAGTCTATAGGCCACAGTGCCATTTTTGGTACAGGATAAATCATCTGATTGTGATGGATTCACTATGACACCATATCCATAGGCCACAGTACCATTTTTGTTACAGGATAAATCATCTGACTGTGATAGATTGACTCTGACACTATGTCTATAGGTCAAAGTATCATTATTGTTACAGGATAAATCATCTGACTGTCACAGATTGATTCTGACATCATGTCTATAGGTGACAGTATTATTACCGTTACAGGATAAATCATCTGACTGTGATAGATTGACTCTGACACTATGTCTATTGGCCACAGTACCACTAGTGGTACAGGATAAATCATCTGACTGTGACAGATTTACTCTGACGCCATTTCTTTTGTTCAAGGTATCATTATTGTTATAGGATAAATCATCTGACTCTGACAGGTTGACTCTGACACCATGTATATAGGTCACAGTATCATTATTGTTACGGGATAAATCATCTGACTGTGATAGATTGACTCTGACACCATGTCTATAGATCACAGTATCATTAATGTTATATGATAAATCATCTGACTGTGATAGATTGTCTCTGACATCATGTGTGTAGGTGACAGTATCATTATTGTTACATGATAAATCATCTGACTGTGATAGATAATTAACTCTGACACCATGTTTATAGGTCACAGTATCATTATTGTTACAGGATATATCATCTGACTGTGATAGATTCACTCTGACACTATGTCTATTGGCCACAGTACCACTAGTGGTACAGGATAAATCATCTGACTGTGATATATTTACTCTGATGCCATTTCTTTTGTTGAAGGTATCATTATTGTTACAGGAAAAATCATCTGCCTGTGATAGATTGACTCTGACACCATGTCTATAGGTCACAGTATCATTATTGTTATAGGATAAATCATCGGACTGTGATAGATTGACTCTGACACTATGTCTATAGGTCACAGTATCATTAGTATCATTATTGTTACAAGATAAATCATCTGACTGTGATAGATTGATTCTGACACTATGTCTATAGGTCACAGTATCATTATTGTTACAGGATAAATCATCTGACTGTAATAGATTGACTCTGACATCATGTCTATAGGTGACAGTATCATTATTGTTACAGGATAAATCATCTGACTGTGATAGATTGACTGTGACACTATGTCTATAGGTCACAGTATCATTATTGTTACAAGATAAATCATCTGACTGTGAAAGGTTTACTCTGACGCCATTTCTTTTGATCAAGGCATCATTATTGTTACAGGATAAATCATCGGACTGTGATAGATTGACTCTGACACCATGTCTATAGGTAACAGTATCATTATTGTTACGGGATAAATCATGTGACTGTGATAGATTGACTCTGACACCATGTCTATAGGTCACAGTATCATAATTTTTACAAGATAAATGATCTGACTGTGATAGATTGACTCTGACACTATGTCTATAGGTCACAGTATCATTATTGTTACAGGATAAATCATCCGACTGTAATATATTGACTCTGACATCATGTCTATAGGTGACAGTATCATTATTGTTACAGGATAAATCATCTGACTGTGATAGATTGACTCTGACACAATGTCTATTGGCCACAGTACCACTAGTGGTACAGGATAAATCATCTGACTGTGATATATTTACTCTGACGCCATTTCTATTGGTCAAGGTATCATTAATGTTACAGGATAAATCATCTGACTGTGATACATTGACTCTGACACCATGCCTATAGGTAACAGTATCATTATTGTTACAGGAAAAATCAACTGACTGTGATAGATTGATTCTGACACTATGCCAATAGGTCAAAGTATCATTATTATTACGGGATAAATCATCTGACTGTGATAGATTGACACTGACACCACGTCTATAGGCCACAGTACCATTTTTGTTACAGGATAAATCATCTGACTGTGATAGATTGACTCTGACACTACGTCTATAGGCCACAGTACCATTTTTGTTACTGGATAAATCATCTGACTGTGATAGATTGACTCTGACACTATGTCTATAGGTCACAGTATCCTTATTGATACAGGATAAATCATCGGACTGTGATAGATTGACTCTGACACTATGTCTATAGGTCACAGTATCATTATTGTAACAAGATAAATCATCTAACTGTGATAGATTGATTCTGACACTATGTCTATAGGTCACAGTATCATTATTGTTATAGGATAAATCATCGGACTGTGATAGATTGACACTGACACCATTTCTATTGGTCAAGGTATCATTATTGTTACAGGATAAATCATCGGACTGTGATAGATTGACTCTGACACTATGTCTATAGGTCACAGTATCCTTATTGTTACAGGATAAATCATCTGACTGTTATAGATTGACTCTGACACTATGTCTTTAGGCCACAGTATCCTTATTATTACAGGAAAAATCATCTGACTGTGATAGATTGATTCTGACACTATGTTTTTAGGTCAAAGTATCATTATTGTTAAAGGATAAATCATCTGACTGTGATAGATTGACTCTGACGGTATGTCTATAGGTCACAGTATCATTATTATTACAGGATAAATCATTTGACAGTGATAGATTGACTCTGACACTATGTATATCGGCCAAAGTACCATTATTGGTACAAGATAAATCATCTGACTGTGATAGATTTACTCTGACACCATTTCTATTGGTCATAGTATCATTATTGTTACAGGATAAATCATCTGACTGTGATAGATTGTCTCTGACATCATGTCTATAGGTGAGAGTATCATTATTGTTACAGGATAAATCACATGACTGTGATAGATTAACTCTGACATCATGTCTATAGGTCACAGTATCATTATTGTTACAGGATATATCATCTGACTGTAATAGATTGACTGTAACACTATGTCTATTGGCCACAGTACCACTGGTGTTACAGGATAAATCATCTGACTGTAATAGGTTTACTCTGACGCCATTTCTTTTGATCAAGGCATCATTATTGTTACAGGATAAATCATCGGACTGTGATAGATTGACTCTGACACCATGTCTATAGGTAACAGTATCATTATTGTTACGGGATAAATCATCTGACTGTGATAGATTGACTCTGACACCATGTCTATAGGTCACAGTATCATAATTTTTACAAGATAAATGATCTGACTGTGATAGATTGACTCTGACACTATGTCTATAGGTCACAGTATCATTATTGTTACAGGATAAATCATCCGACTGTAATATATTGACTCTGACATCATGTCTATAGGTGACAGTATCATTATTGTTACAGGATAAATCATCTGACTGTGATAGATTGACTCTGACACAATGTCTATTGGCCACAGTACCACTAGTGGTACAGGATAAATCATCTGACTGTGATATATTTACTCTGACGCCATTTCTATTGGTCAAGGTATCATTAATGTTACAGGATAAATCATCTGACTGTGATACATTGACTCTGACACCATGCCTATAGGTAACAGTATCATTATTGTTACAGGAAAAATCATCTGACTGTGATAGATTGATTCTGACACTATGCCAATAGGTCAAAGTATCATTATTATTACGGGATAAATCATCTGACTGTGATAGATTGACACTGACACCACGTCTATAGGCCACAGTACCATTTTTGTTACAGGATAAATCATCTGACTGTGATAGATTGACTCTGACACTACGTCTATAGGCCACAGTACCATTTTTGTTACTGGATAAATCATCTGACTGTGATAGATTGACTCTGACACTATGTCTATAGGTCACAGTATCCTTATTGATACAGGATAAATCATCGGACTGTGATAGATTAACTCTGACACTATGTCTATAGGTCACAGTATCATTATTGTTACAAGATAAATCATCTAACTGTGATAGATTGATTCTGACACTATGTCTATAGGTCACAGTATCATTATTGTTATAGGATAAATCATCGGACTGTGATAGATTGACACTGACACCACGTCTATAGGCCACAGTACCATTTTTGTTACAGGATAAATCATCTGACTGTGGTAGATTGACTCTGACACTATGTCTATAGGTCACAGTATCCTTATTGTTACAGCATAAATCATCTGCCTGTTATAGATTGACTCTGACACTATGTCTTTAGGTTACAGTATCCTTATTATTACAGGAAAAATCATCTGACTGTGATAGATTGATTCTGACACTATGTCTTTAGGTCAAAGTATCATTATTGTTATAGGATAAATCATCTGACTGTGATAGATTGACTCTGACGGTATGTCTATAGGTCACAGTATCATTATTATTACAGGATAAATCATCTGACTGTGATAGATTGACTCTGACACTATGTATATTGGCCAAAGTACCATTATTGGTACAAGATAAATCATCTGACTGTGATAGATTTACTCTGACACCATTTCTATTGGTCAAAGTATCATTATTGTTACAGGATAAATCATCTGACTGCGATAGATTGTCTCTGACATCATGTCTATAGGTGAGAGTATCATTATTGTTACAGGATAAATCACATGACTGTGATAGATTAACTCTGACATCATGTCTATAGGTCACAGTATCATTATTGTTACAGGAGATATCATCTGACTGTAATAGATTGAATTTGACACTATGTCTATTGGCCACAGTACCACTGGTGTTACAGGATAAATCATCTGACTGTAATAGGTTTACTCTGACGCCATTTCTTTTTGATCAAGGCATCATTATTGTTACAGGATAAATCATCGGACTGTGATAGATTGACTCTGACACCATGTCTATAGGTCACAGTACCATTATTGTTACGGGATAAATCATCTGACTGTGATAGATTGACTCTGACACCATGTCTATAGGTCACAGTATCATGATTATTACGGGATAAATCATCTGACTGTGATAGATTGACTCTGACACCAAGTCTATAGACCACAGTAGCATTTTTGTTACAGGATAAATCATCTGACTGGGATAGATTGATTCTGACACTATGTCTATAGGTCACAGTATCCTTATTGTTACAGGATAAATCATCTGACTGTGATATATTGACTCTTACAGTATGTCTATAGGTCACAGTATCATTATTGTTACAGGATAAATCATCTGACTGTGATAGATTGACTCTCACACTATGTATATTGGCCAAAGTACAATTATTGGTACAAGATAAATCATCTGACTGTGATAGATTTACTCTGACACCATTTCTATTTGTCAAGGTATCATTATTGTTACAGGATAAATCATCGGAATGTGATAGATTGATTCTGACACTATGTCTATAGGTCACAGTATCATCATTGTTACAGGATAAATCATATGACTGTGATAGATTGTCTCTGACATCATGTCTATAGGTGACAGTATCATTATTGTTACATGATAAATCATATGACTGTGATAGATTGACTCTGACGCCATGTCTATAGGTCACAGTATCATTATTGTTACATGATATATCATCTGACTGTGATAGATTGACTCTGACACTATGTCTATTGGCCACAGTACCACTAGTAGCACAGGATAAATCATCTGAATGTGATATATTTACTCTGACGCCTTTTCTTTTGTTCAAGGTATCATTATTGTTACAGGATAAATCATCTGACTGTGATAGATTGACTCTGACACTATGTCTATAGGTCACGGTATCCTTATTGTTACGGGATAAATCATCTGACTGTGATATATTGACTCTGACAGTATGTCTATAGGTCACAGTATCATTATTGTTACAGGATAAATCATCTGACTGTGATAGATTGACTCTCACACTATGTATATTGACCAAAGTACCATTATTGGTACAAGATAAATCATCTGACTGTGATAGATTTACTCTGACACCATTTCTATTGGTCAAGGTATCATTATTGTTACAGGATAAATCATCGGACTGTGATAGATTGATTCTGACACTATGTCTATAGGTCACAGTATCATTATTGTTACAGGATAAATCATCTGACTGTGATAGATTGACTCTGACACCATTTCTATAGGTCACAGTATCATTATTATTACGGGATAAATCATCTGACTGTGATATATTGACTCTGACACCAAGTCTATAGGCCACAGTACCATTTTTGTTACAGGATAAATCATCTGACTGTGATAGATTGACTCTGACAGTATGTCTATAGGTCACAGTATCCTTATTGTTACAGGATAAATCATCTGACTGTGATATATTGAATCTGACAGTATGTCTATAGGTCACAGTATCATTATTGTTACAGGATAAATCATCTGACTGTGATAGATTGACTCTCACACTATGTATATTGACCAAAGTACCATTATTGGTACATGATAAATCATCTGACTGTGATAGATTTACTCTGACACCATTTCTATTGGTCAAGGCATCATTATTGTTACAGGATAAATCATCGGACTGTGATAGATTGATTCTGACACTATGTCTATAGGTCACAGTATCATTATTGTTACAGGATAAATCATCTGACTGTGATAGATTGACTCTGACACCATTTCTATAGGTCACAGTATCATTATTATTACGGGATAAATCATCTGACTGTGATAGATTGACTCTGACACCAAGTCTATAGGCCACAGTACCATTTTTGTTACAGGATAAATCATCTGACTGTGATAGATTGACTCTGACAGTATGTCTATAGGTCACAGTATCATTATTGTTACAGGATAAATCATCGGACTGTGATAGATTGATTCTGACACTATGTCTATAGGTCACAGTATCATTATTGTTACAGGATACATCATATGACTGTGATAGATTGTCTCTGACATCATGTCTATAGGTGACAGTATCATTATTGTTACATGATAAATCATATGACTGTGATATATTGACTCTGACGCCATGTCTATAGGTCACAGTCTCATTATTGTTACATGATATATTATCTGACTGTGATAGATTGACTCTGACACTATGTCTATTGGCCACAGTACCACTAGTGGTACAGGATAAATCATCTGACTGTGATATATTTACTCTGACGCCATTTCTTTTGTTCAAGGTATCATTATTGTTAACAGAATAAATCATCTGACTGTGATAGATTGACTCTGACACCATTTCTATAGGTCACAGTATCATTATTATTACGGGATAAATCATCTGACTGTGATAGATTGACTCTGACACCAAGTCTATAGGCCACAGTACCATTTTTGTTACAGGATAAATCATCTGACTGTGATAGATTGACTCTGACAGTATGTATATAGGTCACAGTATCCTTATTGTTACAGGATAAATCATCTGACTGTGATATATTGAATCTCACACTATCTATATTGGCCAAAGTACCATTATTGGTACAAGATAAATCATCTGACTATCATAGATTTACTCTGACACCATTTCTATTGGTCAAGGTATCATTATTGTTACAGGATAAATCATCGGACTGTGATAGATTGATTCTGACACTATGTCTATAGGTCACAGTATCATTATTGTTACAGGATACATCATATGACTGTGATAGATTGTCTCTGACATCATGTCTATAGGTGACAGTATCATTATTGTTACATGATAAATCATATGACTGTGATATATTGACTCTGACGCCATGTCTATAGGTCACAGTATCATTATTGTTACATGATATATTATCTGACTGTGATAGATTGACTCTGACACTATGTTTATTGGCCACAGTACCACTGGTGGTACAGGATAAATCATCTGACTGTGATATATTTACTCTGACGCCATTTCTTTTGTTCAAGGTATCATTATTGTTAACAGAATAAATCATCTGACTGTGATAGATTGATTCTGACACCATGTCTATAGGTCACAGTATCAATATTCATACAGGATAAATCATCTGACTGTGATAGATTGACTCTGACACCATGTCTATAGGCCACAGTGCCATTTTTGTTACAGGATAAATCATCTGATTGTGATGGATTGACTATGACACCATGTCTATAGGCCACAGTACCATTTTTGTTACAGGATAAATCCTCTGACTGCGATATATTGACTCTGACACTATGTATATAGGTCAAAGTATCATTATTGTTACAGGATAAATCATCTGACTGTGATAGATTGATTCTGACAACTATGTCTATAGGCCACAGTACCATTATTGCTACAGGATAAATCACATGACTGTGATAGATTGACTCTGACACCACGTCTATAGGCCACAGTGCCATTTTTGTTACAGGATAAATCATCTGATTGTGATGGATTGACTATGACACCATGTCTATAGGCCACAGTACCATTTTTGTTACAGGATAAATCATCTGACTGCGATAGATTGACTCTGACACTATGTCTATAGGCCACAGTATCCTTATTGTTACAGGAAAAATCATCTGACTGTGATAGATTGATTCTGACACTATGTCTTTAGCTCAAAGTATCATTATTGGGACAGGATAAATCATCTGACTGTGATAGATTGACACTTACACGTCTATAGGCCACAGTACAATTTTTGTTACACGATAAATTATCTGACTATGATAGATTGACTCTGACACTATGTCTATAGGTCACAGTATCCTTATTGTTACAGGATAAATCATCTGACTGTTATAGGTTGACTCTGACACTATGTCTTTAGGCCACAGTATCCTTATTATTACAGGAAAAATCATCTGACTGTGATAGATTGATTCAGACACTATGTCTTTAGGTCAAAGTATCATTATTGTTACAGGATAAATCATCTGACTGTGATACATTGACTCTGACAGTATGTCTATAGGTCACAGTATCATTATTGTTACAGGATAAATCATCTGACTGTGATATATTGACTCTGACAGTATGTATATAAGTCACAGTATCATTATTGTTACAGGATAAATCTTCTGACTGTGATAGATTGACTCTCACACTATGTATATTGGCCAAAGTACCATTATTGGTACAAGATAAATCATCTGCCTGTGATAGATTTACTCTGACACCATTTCTATTGGTCAAGGTATCATTATTGTTACAGGATAAATCATCGGACTGTGATAGATTGATTATGACACTATGTCTATAGGTCACAGTATCATTATTGTTACAGGATAAATCATCTGACTGTGATAGATTGACTCTGACACCATTTCTATAGGTCACAGTATCATTATTATTACGGGATAAATCATCTGACTGTGATAGATTGACTCTGACACCAAGTCTATAGGTCACAGTACCATTTTTGTTACAGGATAAATCATCTGACTGTGATAGATTGACTCTGACAGTATGTCTATAGGTCACAGTATCCTTATTGTTACAGGATAAATCATCTGACTGTGATATATTGAATCTGACAGTATGTCTATAGGTCACAATATCATTATTGTTACAGGATAAATCATCTGACTGTGATAGATTGACTCTCACACTATGTATATTGGCCAAAGTACCATTATTGGTACAAGATAAATCATCTGACTGTCATAGATTTACTCTGACACCATTTCTATTGGTCAAGGTATCATTATTGTTACAGGATAAATCATCGGACTGTGATAGATTGATTCTGACACTATGTCTATAGGTCACAGTATCATTATTGTTACAGGATAAATCATATGACTGTGATAGATTGTCTCTGACATCATGTCTATAGGTGACAGTATCATTATTGTTACATGATAAATCATATGACTGTGATATATTGACTCTGACGCCATGTCTATAGGTCACAGTATCATTTTTGTTACATGATATATCATCTGACTGTGATAGATTGACTCTGACACTATGTCTATAGGTCAAAGTATCATTATTGTTACAGGATAAATCATCTGACTGTGATAGATTGATTCTGACAACTATGTCTATGGGTCACATTATCATCATTGTTACAGGATAAATCGTCTGACTGTGATAGATTGACTCTGACATCATGTCTATAGGTGACAGTATCATTACTGTTACAGGATAAATCACCTGACTGTGATTGATTGACTCTGACACTATGTCTATTGGCCACAGTACCACTAGTGGTACAGGATAAATCATCTGACTGTGACAGATTTACTCTGACGCCATTTCTATTGGTCAAGGTAACATTACTGTTATAGGATAAATAATCTGACTGTGATAGATTGACTCTGACACCATGTATATAGGTCACGGTATCATGTTTGTTACGGGATAAATAATCTGACTGTGATGGATTGAGTCTGACACCAAGTCTATAGGTCACAGTATCATTATTATTACGGTATAAATCATCTGACTGTGATAGATTGACTCTGACACCATTTCTATTGGTTAAGGTATCATTATTGTTACAGGATAAATCATCGGACTGTGATAGATTGATTCTGACACTATTTTTATAGGTCACAGTATCATTAGTGTTATATGATAAATCATCTGACTGTGATAGATTGTCTCTGACATCATGTGTGTAGGTGACAGCATCATTATTGTTACAGGATAAATCATCTGACTGTGATAGATTAACTCTGACACCATGTTTATAGGTCACAGTATCATTATTGTTACAGGATATATCATCTGACTGTGATAGATTGACTCTGACACTATGTATGTTGGCCACAGTACCACTAGTAGTACAGGATAAATCATCTGACTGTGATAGATTTACTCTGACGCCATTTCTATTGGTCAAAGTATCATTATTGTTACAGGATAAATCATCTGATTGTGATAGATTGACTCTGATACCATGCCTATAGGTAACAGTATCATTATTGTTACGGGATAAATAATCTCACTGTGATAGATTGACTCTGACACTATGTCTATAGGCCACAGTATCCTTATTGTTACAGGAAAAATCATCTGACTGTGATAGATTGACTCTGACACTATGTCTTTAGGTCAAAGTATCATTATTATTACGGGATAAATCATCTGACTTTGTTAGATTGACTCTGACACCACGTCTATAGGCCACAGTACCATTTTTGTAACAGGATAAATCATCTGACTGTGATAGATTGACTCTGACACTATGTCTATAGGTCACAGTATCCTTATTGTTACAGAATAAATCATCTGACTGTTATAGATTGACTCTGACACTATGTCTATAGGCCACAGTATCCTTATTGTTACAGGAAAAATCATCTGACTGTGATAGATTGATTCTGACACTATGTCTTTAGCTCAAAGTATCATTATTGTTACAGGATAAATCATCTGACTGTAATAGATTGACACTTACACCACGTCTATAGGCCACAGTACAATTTTTGTTACACGATAAATCATCTGACTGTGATAGATTGACTCTGACACTATGCCTATAGGTCACAGTATCCTTATTGTTACAGGATAAATCATCTGACTGTTATAGGTTGACTCTGACACTATGTCTTTAGGCCACAGTATCCTTATTATTACAGGAAAAATCATCTGACTGTGATAGATTGATTCTGACACTATGTCTTTAGGTCAAAGTATCATTATTGTTACAGGATAAATCATCTGACTGTGATAGATTGACTCTGACAGTATGTCTATAGGTCACAGTATCATTATTGTTACATGATAAATCATCTGAAAGTGATAGATTGACTCTGACAGTATGTATATTGGCCAAAGTACCATTATTGGTACAAGATAAATCATCTGATTGTGATAGATTTACTCTGACACCATTTCTATTAGTCATAGTATCATTATTGTTACAGGATAAATCATCTGACTGTGATAGATTGTCTCTGACATCATGTCTATAGGTGACAGTATCATTATTGTTACATGATAAATCATCTGACTGTGATAGATTAACTCTGACATCATGTCTATAGGTCACAGTATCATTATTGTTACAGGAGATATCATCTGAATGTAATAAATTGACTCTGACACTATGTCTATTGGCCACAGTACCACTGGTGGTACAGGATAAATCATCTGACTGTAATAGGTTTACTCTGACGCCATTTCTTTTGATCAAGGCATCATTATTGTTACAGGATAAATCATCGGACTGTGATAGATTGACTCTGACACCATGTCTATAGGTCACAGTATCATTATTGTTACGGGATAAATCATCTGACTGTGATAGATTGACTCTGACACCATGGCTATAGGTCACAGTACCATTTTTGTTACAGGATAAATCATCTGACTGCGATAGATTGACTCTGACACTATGTCTATAGGTCAAAGTATCATTATTGTTACAGGATAAATCATCTGACTGTGATAGATTGATTCTGACAACTATGTCTATGGGTCACATTATCATCATTATTACAGGATAAATCGTCTGACTGTAATAGATTGACTCTGACATCATGTCTATAGGTGACAGTATCATTACTGTTACAGGATAAATCACCTGACTGTGATTGATTGACTCTAACACTATGTCTATTGGCCACAGTACCACTAGTGGTACAGGATAAATCATCTGACTGTGATAGATTGATTCTGACAACTATGTCTATGGGTCACATTATCATCATTGTTACAGGATAAATCGTCTGACTGTGATAGATTGACTCTGACACTATGTCTTTAGGCCACAGTATCCTTATTATTACACGAAAAATCATCTGACTGTGATAGATTGATTCTGACACTATGTCTTTAGGTCAAAGTATCATTATTGTTACAGGATAAATCATCTGACTGTGATAGATTGACTCTGACAGTATGTCTATAGGTCACAGTATCATTATTGTTACATGATAAATCATCTGAAAGTGATAGATTGACTCTGACAGTATGTATATTGGCCAAAGTACCATTATTGGTACAAGATAAATCATCTGATTGTGATAGATTTACTCTGACACCATTTCTATTAGTCATAGTATCATTATTGTTACAGGATAAATCATCTGACTGTGATAGATTGTCTCTGACATCATGTCTATAGGTGACAGTATCATTATTGTTACATGATAAATCATCTGACTGTGATAGATTAACTCTGACATCATGTCTATAGGTCACAGTTTCATTATTGTTACAGGAGATATCATCTGAATGTAATAGATTGACTCTGACACTATGTCTATTGGCCACAGTACCACTGGTGGTACAGGATAAATCATCTGACTGTAATAGGTTTACTCTGACGCCATTTCTTTTGATCAAGGCATCATTATTGTTACAGGATAAATCATCGGACTGTGATAGATTGACTCTGACACCATGTCTATAGGTCACAGTATCATTATTGTTACGGGATAAATCATCTGACTGTGATAGATTGACTCTGACACCATGGCTATAGGTCACAGTACCATTTTTGTTACAGGATAAATCATCTGACTGCGATAGATTGACTCTGACACTATGTCTATAGGTCAAAGTATCATTATTGTTACAGGATAAATCATCTGACTGTGATAGATTGATTCTGACAACTATGTCTATGGGTCACATTATCATCATTGTTACAGGATAAATCGTCTGACTGTGATAGATTGACTCTGACACCATGGCTATAGGTCACAGTACCATTTTTGTTACAGGATAAATCATCTGACTGCGATAGATTGACTCTGACACTATGTCTATAGGTCAAAGTATCATTATTGTTACAGGATAAATCATCTGACTGTGATAGATTGATTCTGACAACTATGTCTATAGGTGACAGTATCATTACTGTTACAGGATAAATCACCTGACTGTGATTGATTGACTCTAACACTATGTCTATTGGCCACAGTACCACTAGTGGTACAGGATAAATCATCTGACTGTGACAGATTTACTCTGACGCCATTTCTATTGGTCAACGTATCATTACTGTTATAGGATAAATCATCTGACTGTGATAGATTGACTCTGACACCATGTATATAGGTCACAGTATCATTATTGTTACGGGATAAATAATCTGACTGTGATGGATTGAGTCTGACACCAAGTCTATAGGTCACAGTATCATTATTATTACGGGATAAATCATCTGACTGTGATAGATTGACTCTGACACCATTTCTATTGGTTAAGGTATCATTATTGTTACAGGATAAATCATCGGACTGTGATAGATTGATTCTGACACTATGTCTATAGGTCACAGTATCATTAGTGTTATATGATAAATCATCTGACTGTGATAGATTGTCTCTGACATCATGTGTGTAGGTGACAGCATCATTATTACAGGATTAATCATCTGACTGTGATAGATTAACTCTGACATCATGTTTATAGCTCACAGTATCATTATTGTTACAGGATATATCATCTGACTGTGATAGATTGACTCTGACACTATGTATGTTGGCCACAGTACCACTAGTAGTACAGGATAAATCATCTGACTGTGATAGATTTACTCTGACGCCATTTCTATTGGTCAAAGTATCATTATTGTTACAGGATAAATCATCTGACTGTGATAGATTGACTCCGATACCATGCCTATAGGTAACAGTATCATTATTGTTACAGGAAAAATCATCTGACTGTGATAGATTGACTCTGACACTATGTCTTTAGGTCAAAGTATCATTATTATTATGGGATAAATCATCTGACTGTGATAGATTGACTCTGACACCACGTCTATAGGCCACAGTACCATTTTTGTTACAGGATAAATCATCTGACTGTGATAGATTGACTCTGACACTATGTCTATAGGTCACAGTATCCTTATTGTTACAGAATAAATCATCTGACTGTGATAGATTGACTCTGACACTATGTCTATAGGTCACAGTATCCTTATTGTTACAGAATAAATCATCTGACTGTTATAGATTGACTCTGACACTATGTCTATAGGCCACAGTATCCTTATTGTTACAGGAAAAATCATCTGACTGTGATAGATTGACACTGACACCACGTCTATAGGCCACAGTACCATTTTTGTTACAGGATAAATCATCTGACTGTAATAGATTGACTCTGACACTATGTCTATAGGTCACAGTATCCTTATTGTTACAGGATAAATCATCTGACTGTTATAGATTGACTCTGACACTATGTCTTTAGGCCACAGTATCCTTATTATTACAGGAAAAATCATCTGATTGTGATAGATTGACTCTGACACTATGTCTTTAGGTCAAAGTATCAATACCGTTACAGGATAAATCATCTGACTGTGATTGATTGACTCTGACACTATGTCTATTTGCCACTGTACCACTAGTGGTACAGGATAAATCATCTGACTGTGACAGATTTACTCTGACGCCATTTCTATTGGTCAAGGTATCATTACTGTTATAGGATAAATCATCTGACTGTGATAGATTGACTCTGACACCATGTATATAGGTCACAGTATCATTATTGTCACGGGATAAATAATCTGACTGTGATGGATTGAGTCTGACACCATGTCTATAGGTCACAGTATCATTATTATTACGGGATAAATCATCTGACTGTGATAGATTGACTCTGACACCATTTCTATTGGTCAAGGTATCATTATTGTTACAGAATAAATCATCGGACTGTGATAGATTGATTCTGACACTATGTCTATAGGTCACAGTATCATTAGTGTTATATGATAAATCATCTGACTGTGATAGATTGTCTCTGACATCATGTGTGTAGGTGACAGCATCATTATTGTTACAGGATAAATCATCTGACTGTGATAGATTAACTCTGACACCATGTTTATAGGTCACAGTATCATTATTGTTACAGGATATATCATCTGACTGTGATACATTGACTCTGACACTATGTATGTTGGCCACAGTACCACTAGTAGTACAGGATAAATCATCTGACTGTGATAGATTTACTCTGACGCCATTTCTATTGGTCAAGGTATCATTATTGTTACAGGATAAATCATCTGACTGTGATAGATTGACTCTGATACCATGCCTATAGGTAACAGTATCATTATTGTTACAGGAAAAATCATCTGACTGTGATAGATTGACTCTGACACTATGTCTTTAGGTCAAAGTATCATTATTATTACGGGATAAATCATCTGACTGTGATAGATTGACTCTGACACCACGTCTATAGGCCAAAGTACCATTTTTGTTACAGGATAAATCATCTGACTGTGATAGATTGATTCTGACACTATGTCTTTAGCTCAAAGTATCATTATTGTTACAGGATAAATCATCTGACTGTGATAAATTGACACTGACACCACGTCTATAGGCCACAGTACCATTTTTGTTACAGGATAAATCATCTGACTGTGATAGATTGACTCTGACATCATGTCAATAGGTGACAGTATCATTATTGTTACAGGATAAATAATCTGACTGTGATAGATTAACTCTGACATCATGTCTATAGGTCACAGTATCATTATTGTTACAGGAGATATCATCTGACTGTAATAGATTGACTCTGACACTATGTCTATTGGCCACAGTACCACTGGTGGTACAGGATAAATCATCTGACTGTAATAGGTTTACTCTGACGCCATTTCTTTTGATCAAGGCATCATTGTTGTTACAGGATAAATCATCGGACTGTGATAGATTGACTCTGACACCATGTCTATAGGTCACAGTATCCTTATTGTTACAGGATAAATCATCTGACTGTGATATATTGACTCTGACAGTATGTCTATAGGTCACAGTATCATTATTGTTACAGGATAAATCATCTGACTGTGATAGATTGACTCTCACACATGTATATTGGCCAAAGAACCATTATTGGTACAAGATAAATCATCTGACTGTGATAGATTTACTCTGACACCATTTCTATTGGTCAAGGTATCATTATTGTTACAGGATAAATCATCGGACTGTGATAGATTGATTCTGACACTATGTCTATAGGTCACAGTTTCATTCTTGTTACAGGATAAATCATCTAAATGTGATAGATTGACTCTGACACCATGTCTATAGGTCACAGTATCATTATTATTACGGGATAAATCATCTGACTGTGATAGATTGACTCTGACACCAAGTCTATAGGCCACAGTACCATTTTTGTTACAGGATAAAACACATCTGACTGTGATAGATTGACTCTGACACTATGTCTATAGGTCACAGTATCCTTATTGTTACAGGATAAATCATCTGACTGTGATATATTGACTCTGACAGTATGTCTATAGGTCACAGTATCATTATTGTTGCAGGATAAATCATCGGACTGTGATAGATTGACTCTGACACCATGTCTATAGGTCACAGTATCCTTATTGTTACAGGATAAATCATCTGACTGTGATATATTGACTCTGACAGTATGTCTATAGGTCACAGTATCATTATTGTTACAGGATAAATCATCTGACTGTGATAGATTGACTCTCACACATGTATATTGGCCAAAGAACCATTATTGGTACAAGATAAATCATCTGACTGTGATAGATTTACTCTGACACCATTTCTATTGGTCAAGGTATCATTATTGTTACAGGATAAATCATCGGACTGTGATAGATTGATTCTGACACTATGTCTATAGGTCACAGTTTCATTCTTGTTACAGGATAAATCATCTAAATGTGATAGATTGACTCTGACACCATGTCTATAGGTCACAGTATCATTATTATTACGGGATAAATCATCTGACTGTGATAGATTGACTCTGACACCAAGTCTATAGGCCACAGTACCATTTTTGTTACAGGATAAAACACATCTGACTGTGATAGATTGACTCTGACACTATGTCTATAGGTCACAGTATCCTTATTGTTACAGGATAAATCATCTGACTGTGATATATTGACTCTGACACCATTTCTATTGGTCAAGGTATCATTATTGTTACAGAATAAATCATCGGACTGTGATAGATTGATTCTGACACTATGTCTATAGGTCACAGTATCATTAGTGTTATATGATAAATCATCTGACTGTGATAGATTGTCTCTGACATCATGTGTGTAGGTGACAGCATCATTATTGTTACAGGATAAATCATCTGACTGTGATAGATTAACTCTGACACCATGTTTATAGGTCACAGTATCATTATTGTTACAGGATATATCATCTGACTGTGATAGATTGACTCTGACACTATGTATGTTGGCCACAGTACCACTAGTAGTACAGGATAAATCATCTGACTGTGATAGATTTACTCTGACGCCATTTCTATTGGTCAAGGTATCATTATTGTTACAGGATAAATCATCTGACTGTGATAGATTGACTCTGATACCATGCCTATAGGTAACAGTATCATTATTGTTACAGGAAAAATCATCTGACTGTGATAGATTGACTCTGACACTATGTCTTTAGGTCAAAGTATCATTATTATTACGGGATAAATCATCTGACTGTGATAGATTGACTCTGACACCACGTCTATAGGCCAAAGTACCATTTTTGTTACAGCATAAATCATCTGACTGTGATAGATTGATTCTGACACTATGTCTTTAGCTCAAAGTATCATTATTGTTACAGGATAAATCATCTGACTGTGATAAATTGACACTGACACCACGTCTATAGGCCACAGTACCATTTTTGTTACAGGATAAATCATCTGACTGTGATAGATTGACTCTGACATCATGTCAATAGGTGACAGTATCATTATTGTTACAGGATAAATAATCTGACTGTGATAGATTAACTCTGACATCATGTCTATAGGTCACAGTATCATTATTGTTACAGGAGATATCATCTGACTGTAATAGATTGACTCTGACACTATGTCTATTGGCCACAGTACCACTGGTGGTACAGGATAAATCATCTGACTGTAATAGGTTTACTCTGACGCCATTTCTTTTGATCAAGGCATCATTATTGTTACAGGATAAATCATCGGACTGTGATAGATTGACTCTGACACCATGTCTATAGGTCACAGTATCCTTATTGTTACAGGATAAATCATCTGACTGTGATATATTGACTCTGACAGTATGTCTATAGGTCACAGTATCATTATTGTTACAGGATAAATCATCTGACTGTGATAGATTGACTCTCACACATGTATATTGGCCAAAGAACCATTATTGGTACAAGATAAATCATCTGACTGTGATAGATTTACTCTGACATCATTTCTATTGGTCAAGGTATCATTATTGTTACAGGATAAATCATCGGACTGTGATAGATTGATTCTGACACTATGTCTATAGGTCACAGTTTCATTCTTGTTACAGGATAAATCATCTAAATGTGATAGATTGACTCTGACACCATGTCTATAGGTCACAGTATCATTATTATTACGGGATAAATCATCTGACTGTGATAGATTGACTCTGACACCAAGTCTATAGGCCACAGTACCATTTTTGTTACAGGATAAAACACATCTGACTGTGATAGATTGACTCTGACACTATGTCTATAGGTCACAGTATCCTTATTGTTACAGGATAAATCATCTGACTGTGATATATTGACTCTGACAGTATGTCTATAGGTCACAGTATCATTATTGTTGCAGGATAAATCATCGGACTGTGATAGATTGACTCTGACACCATGTCTATAGGTCACAGTATCCTTATTGTTACAGGATAAATCATCTGACTGTGATATATTGACTCTGACAGTATTTCTATAGGTCACAGTATCATTATTGTTACAGGATAAATCATCTGACTGTGATAGATTGACTCTCACACATGTATATTGGCCAAAGAACCATTATTGGTACAAGATAAATCATCTGACTGTGATAGATTTACTCTGACACCATTTCTATTGGTCAAGGTATCATTATTGTTACAGGATAAATCATCGGACTGTGATAGATTGATTCTGACACTATGTCTATAGGTCACAGTTTCATTCTTGTTACAGGATAAATCATCTAAATGTGATAGATTGACTCTGACACCATGTCTATAGGTCACAGTATCATTATTATTACGGGATAAATCATCTGACTGTGATAGATTGACTCTGACACCAAGTCTATAGGCCACAGTACCATTTTTGTTACAGGATAAAACACATCTGACTGTGATAGATTGACTCTGACACTATGTCTATAGGTCACAGTATCCTTATTGTTACAGGATAAATCATCTGACTGTGATATATTGACTCTGACACCATTTCTATTGGTCAAGGTATCATTATTGTTACAGAATAAATCATCGGACTGTGATAGATTGATTCTGACACTATGTCTATAGGTCACAGTATCATTAGTGTTATATGATAAATCATCTGACTGTGATAGATTGTCTCTGACATCATGTGTGTAGGTGACAGCATCATTATTGTTACAGGATAGATCATCTGACTGTGATAGATTAACTCTGACACCATGTTTATAGGTCACAGTATCATTATTGTTACAGGATATATCATCTGACTGTGATAGATTGACTCTGACACTATGTATGTTGGCCACAGTACCACTAGTAGTACAGGATAAATCATCTGACTGTGATAGATTTACTCTGACGCCATTTCTATTGGTCAAGGTATCATTATTGTTACAGGATAAATCATCTGACTGTGATAGATTGACTCTGATACCATGCCTATAGGTAACAGTATCATTATTGTTACAGGAAAAATCATCTGACTGTGATAGATTGACTCTGACACTATGTCTTTAGGTCAAAGTATCATTATTATTACGGGATAAATCATCTGACTGTGATAGATTGACTCTGACACCACGTCTATAGGCCTAAGTACCATTTTTGTTACAGGATAAATCATCTGACTGTGATAGATTGATTCTGACACTATGTCTTTAGCTCAAAGTATCATTATTGTTACAGGATAAATCATCTGACTGTGATAAATTGACACTGACACCACGTCTATAGGCCACAGTACCATTTTTGTTACAGGATAAATCATCTGACTGTGATAGATTGACTCTGACATCATGTCAATAGGTGACAGTATCATTATTGTTACAGGATAAATAATCTGACTGTGATAGATTAACTCTGACATCATGTCTATAGGTCACAGTATCATTATTGTTACAGGAGATATCATCTGACTGTAATAGATTGACTCTGACACTATGTCTATTGGCCACAGTACCACTGGTGGTACAGGATAAATCATCTGACTGTAATAGGTTTACTCTGACGCCATTTCTTTTGATCAAGGCATCATTATTGTTACAGGATAAATCATCGGACTGTGATAGATTGACTCTGACACCATGTCTATAGGTCACAGTATCCTTATTGTTACAGGATAAATCATCTGACTGTGATATATTGACTCTGACAGTATGTCTATAGGTCACAGTATCATTATTGTTACAGGATAAATCATCTGACTGTGATAGATTGACTCTCACACATGTATATTGGCCAAAGAACCATTATTGGTACAAGATAAATCATCTGACTGTGATAGATTTACTCTGACATCATTTCTATTGGTCAAGGTATCATTATTGTTACAGGATAAATCATCGGACTGTAATAGATTGATTCTGACACTATGTCTATAGGTCACAGTTTCATTCTTGTTACAGGATAAATCATCTAAATGTGATAGATTGACTCTGACACCATGTCTATAGGTCACAGTATCATTATTATTACGGGATAAATCATCTGACTGTGATAGATTGACTCTGACACCAAGTCTATAGGCCACAGTACCATTTTTGTTACAGGATAAAACACATCTGACTGTGATAGATTGACTCTGACACTATGTCTATAGGTCACAGTATCCTTATTGTTACAGGATAAATCATCTGACTGTGATATATTGACTCTGACAGTATGTCTATAGGTCACAGTATCATTATTGTTGCAGGATAAATCATCGGACTGTGATAGATTGACTCTGACACCATGTCTATAGGTCACAGTATCCTTATTGTTACAGGATAAATCATCTGACTGTGATATATTGACTCTGACAGTATGTCTATAGGTCACAGTATCATTATTGTTACAGGATAAATCATCTGACTGTGATAGATTGACTCTCACACATGTATATTGGCCAAAGAACCATTATTGGTACAAGATAAATCATCTGACTGTGATAGATTTACTCTGACACCATTTCTATTGGTCAAGGTATCATTATTGTTACAGGATAAATCATCGGACTGTGATAGATTGATTCTGACACTATGTCTATAGGTCACAGTTTCATTCTTGTTACAGGATAAATCATCTAAATGTGATAGATTGACTCTGACACCATGTCTATAGGTCACAGTATCATTATTATTACGGGATAAATCATCTGACTGTGATAGATTGACTCTGACACCAAGTCTATAGGCCACAGTACCATTTTTGTTACAGGATAAAACACATCTGACTGTGATAGATTGACTCTGACACTATGTCTATAGGTCACAGTATCCTTATTGTTACAGGATAAATCATCTGACTGTGATATATTGACTCTGACAGTATGTCTATAGGTCACAGTATCATTATTGTTACAGGATAAATCATCTGACTGTGATAGATTGACTCTCACACATGTATATTGGCCAAAGAACCATTATTGGTACAAGATAAATCATCTGACTGTGATAGATTTACTCTGACATCATTTCTATTGGTCAAGGTATCATTATTGTTACAGGATAAATCATCGGACTGTAATAGATTGATTCTGACACTATGTCTATAGGTCACAGTTTCATTCTTGTTACAGGATAAATCATCTAAATGTGATAGATTGACTCTGACACCATGTCTATAGGTCACAGTATCATTATTATTACGGGATAAATCATCTGACTGTGATAGATTGACTCTGACACCAAGTCTATAGGCCACAGTACCATTTTTGTTACAGGATAAAACACATCTGACTGTGATAGATTGACTCTGACACTATGTCTATAGGTCACAGTATCCTTATTGTTACAGGATAAATCATCTGACTGTGATATATTGACTCTGACAGTATGTCTATAGGTCACAGTATCATTATTGTTGCAGGATAAATCATCGGACTGTGATAGATTGACTCTGACACCATGTCTATAGGTCACAGTATCCTTATTGTTACAGGATAAATCATCTGACTGTGATATATTGACTCTGACAGTATGTCTATAGGTCACAGTATCATTATTGTTACAGGATAAATCATCTGACTGTGATAGATTGACTCTCACACATGTATATTGGCCAAAGAACCATTATTGGTACAAGATAAATCATCTGACTGTGATAGATTTACTCTGACACCATTTCTATTGGTCAAGGTATCATTATTGTTACAGGATAAATCATCGGACTGTGATAGATTGATTCTGACACTATGTCTATAGGTCACAGTTTCATTCTTGTTACAGGATAAATCATCTAAATGTGATAGATTGACTCTGACACCATGTCTATAGGTCACAGTATCATTATTATTACGGGATAAATCATCTGACTGTGATAGATTGACTCTGACACCAAGTCTATAGGCCACAGTACCATTTTTGTTACAGGATAAAACACATCTGACTGTGATAGATTGACTCTGACACTATGTCTATAGGTCACAGTATCCTTATTGTTACAGGATAAATCATCTGCCTGTGATATATTGACTCTGACACCATTTCTATTGGTCAAGGTATCATTATTGTTACAGAATAAATCATCGGACTGTGATAGATTGATTCTGACACTATGTCTATAGGTCACAGTATCATTAGTGTTATATGATAAATCATCTGACTGTGATAGATTGTCTCTGACATCATGTGTGTAGGTGACAGCATCATTATTGTTACAGGATAAATCATCTGACTGTGATAGATTAACTCTGACACCATGTTTATAGGTCACAGTATCATTATTGTTACAGGATATATCATCTGACTGTGATAGATTGACTCTGACACTATGTATGTTGGCCACAGTACCACTAGTAGTACAGGATAAATCATCTGACTGTGATAGATTTACTCTGACGCCATTTCTATTGGTCAAGGTATCATTATTGTTACAGGATAAATCATCTGACTGTGATAGATTGACTCTGATACCATGCCTATAGGTAACAGTATCATTATTGTTACAGGAAAAATCATCTGACTGTGATAGATTGACTCTGACACTATGTCTTTAGGTCAAAGTATCATTATTATTACGGGATAAATCATCTGACTGTGATAGATTGACTCTGACACCACGTCTATAGGCCAAAGTACCATTTTTGTTACAGGATAAATCATCTGACTGTGATAGATTGATTCTGACACTATGTCTTTAGCTCAAAGTATCATTATTGTTACAGGATAAATCATCTGACTGTGATAAATTGACACTGACACCACGTCTATAGGCCACAGTACCATTTTTGTTACAGGATAAATCATCTGACTGTGATAGATTGACTCTGACATCATGTCAATAGGTGACAGTATCATTATTGTTACAGGATAAATAATCTGACTGTGATAGATTAACTCTGACATCATGTCTATAGGTCACAGTATCATTATTGTTACAGGAGATATCATCTGACTGTAATAGATTGACTCTGACACTATGTCTATTGGCCACAGTACCACTGGTGGTACAGGATAAATCATCTGACTGTAATAGGTTTACTCTGACGCCATTTCTTTTGATCAAGGCATCATTATTGTTACAGGATAAATCATCGGACTGTGATAGATTGACTCTGACACCATGTCTATAGGTCACAGTATCCTTATTGTTACAGGATAAATCATCTGACTGTGATATATTGACTCTGACAGTATGTCTATAGGTCACAGTATCATTATTGTTACAGGATAAATCATCTGACTGTGATAGATTGACTCTCACACATGTATATTGGCCAAAGAACCATTATTGGTACAAGATAAATCATCTGACTGTGATAGATTTACTCTGACATCATTTCTATTGGTCAAGGTATCATTATTGTTACAGGATAAATCATCGGACTGTGATAGATTGATTCTGACACTATGTCTATAGGTCACAGTTTCATTCTTGTTACAGGATAAATCATCTAAATGTGATAGATTGACTCTGACACCATGTCTATAGGTCACAGTATCATTATTATTACGGGATAAATCATCTGACTGTGATAGATTGACTCTGACACCAAGTCTATAGGCCACAGTACCATTTTTGTTACAGGATAAAACACATCTGACTGTGATAGATTGACTCTGACACTATGTCTATAGGTCACAGTATCCTTATTGTTACAGGATAAATCATCTGACTGTGATATATTGACTCTGACAGTATGTCTATAGGTCACAGTATCATTATTGTTGCAGGATAAATCATCGGACTGTGATAGATTGACTCTGACACCATGTCTATAGGTCACAGTATCCTTATTGTTACAGGATAAATCATCTGACTGTGATATATTGACTCTGACAGTATGTCTATAGGTCACAGTATCATTATTGTTACAGGATAAATCATCTGACTGTGATAGATTGACTCTCACACATGTATATTGGCCAAAGAACCATTATTGGTACAAGATAAATCATCTGACTGTGATAGATTTACTCTGACACCATTTCTATTGGTCAAGGTATCATTATTGTTACAGGATAAATCATCGGACTGTGATAGATTGATTCTGACACTATGTCTATAGGTCACAGTTTCATTCTTGTTACAGGATAAATCATCTAAATGTGATAGATTGACTCTGACACCATGTCTATAGGTCACAGTATCATTATTATTACGGGATAAATCATCTGACTGTGATAGATTGACTCTGACACCAAGTCTATAGGCCACAGTACCATTTTTGTTACAGGATAAAACACATCTGACTGTGATAGATTGACTCTGACACTATGTCTATAGGTCACAGTATCCTTATTGTTACAGGATAAATCATCTGACTGTGATATATTGACTCTGACAGTATGTCTATAGGTCACAGTATCATTATTGTTGCAGGATAAATCATCTGACTGTGATAGATTGACTCTCACACTATGTATATTGGCCAAAGTACCATTATTGGCACAAGATAAATCATCTGACTGTGATAGATTTACTCTGACACCATTTCTATTGGTCAAGGTATCATTATTGTTACAGGATAAATCATTGGACTGTGATAGATTGATTCTGACACTATGTCTATAGGTCACAGTATCATTATTGTTACAGGATAAATCATATGACTGTGATAGATTGTCTCTGACATCATGTCTATAGGTGACAGTATCATTATTGTTACATGATAAATCATATGACTGTGATAGATTGACTCTGACGCCATGTCTATAGGTCACAGTATCATTATTGTTACATGATATATCATCTGACTGCGATAGATTGACTCTGACACTATGTCTATTGGCCACAGTACCACTAGTGGTACAGGATAAATCATCTGACTGTTATATATTTATTCTGACGTCTTTTCTTTTGTTCAAGGTATCATTATTGTTACAGGATAAATCATCTGCCTGTGATAGATTGACTCTGACACCATGTCTATAGGTCGCAGTATCATTATTGATACGGGATAAATCATCTGACTGTAATAGATTGACTCTGACACCATGTCTATAGGTCACAGTATCATTATTATTACGGGATAAATCATCTGACTGTGATAGATTGACTCTGACACCACGTCTATAGGACACAGTACCATTTTTGTTACAGGATAAATCATCTGACAGTGATAGATTGACTCTGACACTATGTCTATAAATCACGGTATCCTTATTGTTACAGGATAAATCATCTGACTGTGATATATTGACTCTGACAGTATGTCTATAGGTCACAGTATCATTATTGTTACATGATAAATCATCTGACTGTGATAGATTGACTCTCACACTATGTATATTGGCCAAAGTACCATTATTGGTACAAGATAAATCATCTGACTGTGATAGATTTACTCTGACACCATTTCTTTTGGTCAAGGTATCATTATTGTTACAGGATAAATCATCGGACTGTGATAGATTGATTCTGACACTATGTCTATAGGTCACAGTATCATTATTCTTACAGGATAAATCATCTGACTGTGATAGATTGACTCTGACACCATGTCTATAGGTCACAGTATCATTATTATTACGGGATAAATCATCTGACTGTGATAGATTGACTCTGACGCCATTTCTTTTGATCAAGGCATCATTATTGTTACATGATAAATCATCGGACTGTGATAGATTGACTCTGACACCATGTCTATAGGTCACAGTATCATTATTGTTACGGGATAAATCATCTGACTGTGATAGATTGACTCTGACGCCATTTCTTTTGATCAAGGCATCATTATTGTTACAGGATAAATCATCGGACTGTGATAGATTGATTCTGACACTATGTCTATAGGTCACAGTTTCATTCTTGTTACAGGATAAATCATCTAAATGTGATAGATTGACTCTGACACCATGTCTATAGGTCACAGTATCATTATTATTACGGGATAAATCATCTGACTGTGATAGATTGACTCTGACACCAAGTCTATAGGCCACAGTACCATTTTTGTTACAGGATAAAACACATCTGACTGTGATAGATTGACTCTGACACTATGTCTATAGGTCACAGTATCCTTATTGTTACAGGATAAATCATCTGACTGTGATATATTGACTCTGACAGTATGTCTATAGGTCACAGTATCATTATTGTTGCAGGATAAATCATCTGACTGTGATAGATTGACTCTCACACTATGTATATTGGCCAAAGTACCATTATTGGCACAAGATAAATCATCTGACTGTGATAGATTTACTCTGACACCATTTCTATTGGTCAAGGTATCATTATTGTTACAGGATAAATCATTGGACTGTGATAGATTGATTCTGACACTATGTCTATAGGTCACAGTATCATTATTGTTACAGGATAAATCATATGACTGTGATAGATTGTCTCTGACATCATGTCTATAGGTGACAGTATCATTATTGTTACATGATAAATCATATGACTGTGATAGATTGACTCTGACGCCATGTCTATAGGTCACAGTATCATTATTGTTACATGATATATCATCTGACTGCGATAGATTGACTCTGACACTATGTCTATTGGCCACAGTACCACTAGTGGTACAGGATAAATCATCTGACTGTTATATATTTATTCTGACGTCTTTTCTTTTGTTCAAGGTATCATTATTGTTACAGGATAAATCATCTGCCTGTGATAGATTGACTCTGACACCATGTCTATAGGTCGCAGTATCATTATTGATACGGGATAAATCATCTGACTGTAATAGATTGACTCTGACACCATGTCTATAGGTCACAGTATCATTATTATTACGGGATAAATCATCTGACTGTGATAGATTGACTCTGACACCACGTCTATAGGACACAGTACCATTTTTGTTACAGGATAAATCATCTGACAGTGATAGATTGACTCTGACACTATGTCTATAAATCACAGTATCCTTATTGTTACAGGATAAATCATCTGACTGTGATATATTGACTCTTACAGTATGTCTATAGGTCACAGTATCATTATTGTTACATGATAAATCATCTGACTGTGATAGATTGACTCTCACACTATGTATATTGGCCAAAGTACCATTATTGGTACAAGATAAATCATCTGACTGTGATAGATTTACTCTGACACCATTTCTTTTGGTCAAGGTATCATTATTGTTACAGGATAAATCATCGGACTGTGATAGATTGATTCTGACACTATGTCTATAGGTCACAGTATCATTATTCTTACAGGATAAATCATCTGACTGTGATAGATTGACTCTGACACCATGTCTATAGGTCACAGTATCATTATTATTACGGGATAAATCATCTGACTGTGATAGATTGACTCTGACGCCATTTCTTTTGATCAAGGCATCATTATTGTTACAGGATAAATCATCGGACTGTGATAGATTGACTCTGACACCATGTCTATAGGTCACAGTATCATTATTGTTACGGGATAAATCATCTGACTGTGATAGATTGACTCTGACACCATGGCTATAGGTCACAGTATCATTATTGTCTATAGGTGTCTAATGAAACATGAGTAATTGGTTTGTATTGTGTAGAAAGATAGTACTATGATGTTAGATGGTCTATCAAATGAAACATGTTTGGTATAATTGGTTTTTATTGTGTACAAAGATAGTACTATGATGTTAGATGGTATAGAAAGATGATACTATGATGTTAGATGGTCTATCTAATGAAACATGCTTGGTATAATTGGTTTTTATTGTGTAGAAAGATAGTACTATGATGTTAGATGGTCTATCTAATGAAACATGATTGGTATAATTGGTTTTTATTGTGTAGAAAGATAGTACTATGATGTTAGATGGTCTATCTAATGAAACATGCTTGGTATAATTGGTTTTTATTGTGTAGAAGGATAGTACTATGATGTTAGATTGTCTATCTAATGAAACATGCATGGTATAATTGGTTTTTATTGTGTAGAAAGATAGAACTATGATGTTAGATGGTCTATCTAATGAAACATGATTGGTATAATTGGTTTTTATTGTGAAGAAAGATAGTACTATGATGTTAGATGGTCTATCTAATGAAACATGCTTGGTATAATTGGTTTTTATTGTGTAGAAAGATAGTACTATGATGTTAGATGGTCTATCTAATGAAACATGCTTGGTATAATTGGTTTTTATTGTGTAGAAAGATAGTACTATGATGTTAGATGGTCTATCTAATGAAACATGCTTGGTATAATTGGTTTTTATTGTGTAGAAAGATAGTACTATGATGTTAGATGGTCTATCTAATGAAACATGCTTGGTATAATTGGTTTTTATTGCGTAGAAAGATAGTACTATGATGTTATATGGTCTATCTAATGAAACATGCTTGGTATAATTGGTTTTATTGCGTAGAAAGGTAGTACTATGATGTTATGAAACATGCTTGGTATAATTGGTTTTTATTGCGTAGAAAGGTAGTACTATGATGTTAGATGATCTATCTAATCGAACATGCTTGGTATAATTGGTTTTTATTGCGTAGAAAGATAGTACTATGATGTTATATGGTCTATCTAATGAAACATGCTTGGAGTAATTGGTTTTTATTGTGTAGAAAGATAGTACTATGATGTTAGATGGTCTATCTATTGAAACATACTTGGTATAATTGGTTTTTATTGTGTAGAAGGATAGTACTATGATGTTAGATGGTCTATCTAATGAAACATGATTGGTATAATTGGTTTTTATTGTGTAGAAAGATAGTAATTTGATGTTAGATGGTCTATCTAATGAAACATGCTTGGTATAATTGGTTTTTATTGTGTAGAAAGATAGTACTATGATGTTAGAGTGTCTATCTAATGAAACATGCTTGGTATAATTGGTTTTTATTGTGTTGAAAGATAGTACTATGATGTTAGATGGTCTATCTAATGAAACATGCTTGGTATAATTGGTTTTTATTGTGTAGAAAGATAGTACTATGATGTTAGATGGTCGATCTAATGAAACATGCTTGGTATAATTGGTTTTTATTGTGTAGAAAGATAGTACTATCATGTTAGATGGTCTATCTAATGAAACATGCTTGGTATAATTGGTTTTTATTGTGTAGAAAGATAGTACTATGATGTTAGATGGTCTATCTAATGAAACATGCTTGGTATAATTGGTTTTTAGTGCGTAGAAAGATAGTACTATGATGTTATATGGTCTATCTAATGAAACATGCTTGGTATAATTGGTTTTTATTGTGTAGAAAGATAGTACTATGATGTTAGATGGTCGATCTAATGAAACATGCTTGGTATAATTGGTTTTTATTGTGTAGAAAGATAGTACTATGATGTTAGAGTGTCTATCTAATAAAACATGCTTGGTATAATTGGTTTTTATTGTGTTGAAAGATAGTACTATGATGTTAGATGGTCTATCTAATGAAACATGCTTGGTATAATTGGTTTTTATTGTGTAGAAAGATAGTACTATCATGTTAGATGGTCGATCTAATGAAACATGCTTGGTATAATTGGTTTTTATTGTGTAGAAAGATAGTACTATGATGTTAGATGGTCTATCTAATGAAACATGCTTGGTATAATTGGTTTTTATTGCGTAGAAAGATAGTACTATGATGTTATATGGTCTATCTAATGAAACATGCTTGGTATAATTGGTTTTATTGCGTAGAAAGGTAGTACTATGATGTTATGAAACATGCTTGGTATAATTGGTTTTTATTGCGTAGAAAGGTAGTACTATGATGTTAGATGATCTATCTAATCGAACATGCTTGGTATAATTGGTTTTTATTGCGTAGAAAGATAGTACTATGATGTTATATGGTCTATCTAATGAAACATGCTTGGAGTAATTGGTTTTTATTGTGTAGAAAGATAGTACTATGATGTTAGATGGTCTATCTATTGAAACATACTTGGTATAATTGGTTTTTATTGTGTAGAAGGATAGTACTATGATGTTAGATGGTCTATCTAATGAAACATGATTGGTATAATTGGTTTTTATTGTGTAGAAAGATAGTAATTTGATGTTAGATGGTCTATCTAATGAAACATGCTTGGTATAATTGGTTTTTATTGTGTAGAAAGATAGTACTATGATGTTAGAGTGTCTATCTAATGAAACATGCTTGGTATAATTGGTTTTTATTGTGTTGAAAGATAGTACTATGATGTTAGATGGTCTATCTAATGAAACATGCTTGGTATAATTGGTTTTTATTGTGTAGAAAGATAGTACTATGATGTTAGATGGTCGATCTAATGAAACATGCTTGGTATAATTGGTTTTTATTGTGTAGAAAGATAGTACTATCATGTTAGATGGTCTATCTAAAGAAACATGCTTGGTATAATTGGTTTTTATTGTGTAGAAAGATAGTACTATGATGTTAGATGGTCTATCTAATGAAACATGCTTGGTATAATTGGTTTTTATTGCGACATAAGATAGTACTATGATGTAAGATGGTCTATCTAATGAAACATGCTTGGTATAATTGGTTTTTATTGTGTAGAAAGATAGTACTATGATGTTAGATCGTCTATCTAATGAAACATGCTTGGTATAATTGGTTTTTATTGTGTAGAAGGAAAGTACTATGATGTTAGATGGTCTATCTAATGAAACATGATTGGTATAATTGGTTTTTATTGCGTAGAAAGATAGTACTATGATGTTAGATGGTCTATCTAATGAAACATGCTTGGAGTAATTGGTTTGTATTGTGTAGAAAGATAGTACTATGATGTTAGATGGTCTATCTAATGAAACATGCTCGGTATAATTGGTTTTTATTGCGTAGAAAGATAGTACTATGTTGTTAGATGATCTATCTAATGAAACATGCTTGGTATAATTGGTTTTTATTGCGTAGAAACATAGTACTATGATGTTACATGGTCTATCTAATGAAACATGCTTGGAGTAATTGGTTTTTATTGTGAAGAAGGATAGTACTATGATGTTAGATGGTCTATCTGATGAAACATGCATGGTATAATTGGTTTTTATTGTGTAGAAAGATAGTACTATGATGTTAGATGGTCTATCTAATGAAACATGATTGGTATAATTGGTTTTTCTTGTGTAGAAAGATAGTACTATGATGTTAGATGGTCTATCTAATGAAACATGATTGGTATAATTGGTTTTTCTTGTGTAGAAAGATAGTACTATGATGTTAGATGGTCTATCTAATGAAACATGCTTGTTATAATTGGTTTTTATTGTGTAGAAAGATAGTACTATGATGTTAGATGGTCTATCTAATGAAACATGCTTGGTATAATTGGTTTTTATTGTGTAGAAAGATAGTACTATGATGTTAGATGGTCTATCTAATGAATCATGCTTGGTATAATTGGTTTTTTTTTGTGTAGAAAGATAGTACTATGATATTAAATGGTCTATCTAATGAAACATGCTTGGTATAACTGGTTTTTATTGCGACATAAGATAGTACTATGATGTTAGATGGTCTATCTAATGAAACATGCTTGGTATAATTGGTTTTTATTGTGTAGAAAGATAGTACTGTGATGTTAGATGGTCTATTAAATGGAACATGCTTGGTATAATTGGTTTTTATTGTGTAGAAAGATAGTACTATGATGTTAGATGGTCTATCTAATGAAACATGCTTGGTATAATTGGTTTTTATTGCGACATAAGATAGTACTATGACTTTAGATGGTCTATCTAATGAAACATGCTTGGTATAATTGGTTTTTATTGAGTAGAAAGATAGTATTATGATGTTAGATGGTCTATCTAATGAAACATGCTTGGTATAATTGGTTTTTATTGCGTAGAAAGATAGTACTATGATGTTAGATGGTCTATCTCATGAAACATGCTTGGTATAATTGGTTTTTATTGTGTAGAAAGATAGTACTATGATGTTAGATGGTCTATTAAATGGAACATGCTTGGTATAATTGGTTTTTATTGTGTAGAAAGATAGTACTATGATGTTAGATGGTCTATCTAATGAAACATGCTTGGTATAATTGGTTTTTATTGCGACATAAGATAGTACTATGATGTTAGATGGTCTATCTAATGAAACATGCTTGGTATAATTGATTTTTATTGCGTAGAAAGATAGTACTATGATGTTACATGGTCTATCTAATGAAACATGCTTGGTATAATTGGTTTTTATTGTGTAGAAAGATAGTACTATGATGTTAGATGGTCTATCTAATGAAACATGCTTGGTATAATTGGTTTTTATTGTGTAGAAAGATAGTACTGTGATGTTAGATGGTCTATTAAATGGAACATGCTTGGTATAATTTGTTTTTACTGTGTAGAAAGATAGTACTATGATGTTCGATGGTCTATCTAATGAAACATGCTTGGTATAATTGGTTTTTATTGTGTAGAAAGATAGTACTATGATGTTAGATGGTCTATCTAATGAAACATGCTTGGTATAATTGGTTTTTATTGTGTAGAAAGATAGTACTATGATGTTAAATGGTCTGTCTAATGAAACATGCTTGGTATAATTGGCTTTTATTGTGTAGAAAGATAGTACTATGATATTAGATGGTCTATGTAATGAAACATGCTTGGTATAATTGTTTTTTATTGTGTAGAAAGATAGTACTATGATGTTAGATGGTCTATCTAATGAAACATGCTTGGTATAATTGGTTTTTATTGTGTAGAAAGATAGTACTATGATGTTAGATGGTCTATCTAATGAAACATGCTTGGTATAATTGGTTTTTATTGTGTAGAAAGATAGTACTATGATATTAGATGGTCTATCTAATGAAACATGCTTGGTATAATTGGTTTTTATTGTTTAGAAATATAGTACTATGATGTTAGATGGTCTATCTAATGAAACATGCTTGGTATAATTGATTTTTATTGCGTAGAAAGATAGTACTATGATGTTAGATGGTCTATCTAATGAAACATGCTTGGTATAATTGGTTTTTATTGTGTAGAAAGATAGTACTATGATGTCAGATGGTCTATCTAATGAAACATGCTTGGTATAATTGGTTTTTATTGCGTAGAAAGATAGTACTATGATTTTAGATGGTCTATCTAATGAAACATGCTTGGTATAATTGGTTTTTATTGTGTAGAAAGATAGTACTATGATGTTAGATGTCCTATCTAATGAAACATGCTTGGTATAATTGGTTTTTATTGCGACATAAGATAGTACTATGATTTTAGATGGTCTCTCTAATGAAACATGCTTGGTATAATTGGTTTTTATTGCGTAGAAAGATAGTACTATGATGTTAGATGGTCTATCTAATGAAACATGCTTGGTATAATTGGTTTTTATTGTGTAGAAAGATAGTACTATGATGTTAGATGGTCTATGTAATGAAACATGCTTGGTATAATTGGTTTTTATTGTGTAGAAAGATAGTACTATGATGTTAGATGGTCTATCTAATGAAACATGCTTGGTATAATTGGTTTTTATTGCGTAGAAAGATAGTACTATGATGTTAGATGGTCTATCTAATGAAACATGCTTGGTATAATTGGTTTTTATTGTGTAGAAAGATAGTACTATGATGTTAGATGGTGTATCTAATGAAACATGCTTGGTATAATTTGTTTTTATTGCGACATAAGATAGTACTATGATTTTAGATGGTCTATCTAATGAAACATGCTTGGTATAATTGGTTTTTATTGCGTAGAAAGATAGTACTATGATGTTAGATGGTCTATCTAATGAAACATGCCTGGTATAATTGGTTTTTATTGTGTAGAAAGATAGTACTATGATGTTAGATGGTCTATCTAATGAAACATGCTTGGGATAATTGGTTTTTATTGTGTAGAAAGATAGTACTATGATGTTAGATGGTATATCTAATGAAACATGTTTGGTATACTCGGTTTTTATTGTGTAGAAAGATAGTACTATGATGTTAGATGGTCGATATAATGAAACATGCTTGGTATAATTGGTTTTTATTGTGTAGAAAGATAGTACTATGATGTTAGATGGTCTTATCTAATGAAACATGCTTGGTATAATTGGTTATTATTGTTTAGAAAGATAGTACTATGATGTTAGATGGTCTATATAATGAAACATGCTTGGTATCATTGGTTATTATTGTTTAGAAAGATAGTACTATGATGTTAAATGGTCTATCTAATTAAACATGCTTGGTATAATTGGTTTTTAATGTGTAGAAAGATAGTACTATGATGTTAGATGGTCTATCTAATGAAACATGCTTGGTATAATTGATTTTTATTGCGTAGAAAGATAGTACTATGATGTTACATGGTCTATCTAATGAAACATGCTTGGTATAATTGGTTTTTATTGTGTAGAAAGATAGTACTATGATGTCAGATGGTCTATCTAATGAAACATGCTTGGTATAATTGGTTTTTATTGCGTAGAAAGATAGTACTATGATGTTAGATGGTCTATCTAATGAAACATGCTTGGTATAATTGGTTTTTATTGTGTAGAAAGATAGTACTATGATGTTAGATGTCCTATCTAATGAAACATGCTTGGTATAATTGGTTTTTATTGCGACATAAGATAGTACTATGATTTTAGATGGTCTATCTAATGAAACATGCTTGGTATAATTGGTTTTTATTGCGTAGAAAGATAGTACTATGATGTTAGATGGTCTATCTAATGAAACATGCTTGGTATAATTGGTTTTTATTGTGTAGAAAGATAGTACTATGATGTTAGATGGTCTATCTTTTGAAACATGCTTGGTATAATTGGTTTTTATTGTGTAGAAAGATAGTACTATGATGTTATATGGTCTATCTAATGAAACATGCTTGGTATAATTGGTTTTTATTGCGACATAAGATAGTACTATGATTTTAGATGGTCTATCTAATGAAACATGCTTGGTATAATTGGTTTTTATTGCGTAGAAAGATAGTACTATGATGTTAGATGGTCTATCTAATGAAACATGCTTGGTATAATTGGTTTTTATTGTGTAGAAAGATAGTACTATGATGTTAGATGGTCTATCTAATGAAACATGCTTGGTATAATTGGTTTTTATTGTGTAGAAAGATAGTACTATGATGTTAGATGGTGTATCTAATGAAACATGCTTGGTATAATTTGTTTTTATTGCGACATAAGATAGTACTATGTTTTTAGATGGTCTATCTAATGAAACATGCTTGGTATAATTGGTTTTTATTGCGTAAAAAGATAGTACTATGATGTTAGATGGTCTATCTAATGAAACATGCTTGGTATAATTGGTTTTTATTGCGACATAAGATAGTACTATGATTTTAGATGGTCTATCTAATGAAACATGCTTGGTATAATTGGTTTTTATTGTGTAGAAAGATAGTACTATGATGTTAGATGGTTTATCTAATGAAACATGCTTGGTATAATTGGTTTTTATTGTGTAGAAAGATAGTTCTATGATGTTAGATGGTCTATCTAATGAAACATGCTTGGTTTAATTGGTTTTTATTGTGTAGAAAGATAGTACTATGATGTTAGATGGTTTATCTAAGGAAACATGATTGGTATAATTGGTTTTTATTGTGTAGAAAGATAGTACTATGATGTTAGATGGTCTATCTAATGAAACATGCTTGGTATAATTGATTTTTATTGCGTAGAAAGATAATATTATGATGTTAGATGGTCTATCTAATGAAACATGATTGGTATAATTGGTTTTTATTGTGTAAAAAGATTGTACTATGATGTTAGATGGTCTATCTAATGAAACATGCTTGGTATAATTGGTTTTTATTGCGTAGAAAGATAGTACTATGATGTTAGATGGTCTATCTAATGAAACATGCTTGGTATAATTGGTTTTTATTGTGTAGAAAGATAGTACTATGATGTTAGATGTCCTATCTAATGAAACATGCTTGGTATAATTGGTTTTTATTGCGACATAAGATAGTACTATGATTTTAGATGGTCTATCTAATAAAACATGCTTGGTATAATTGGTTTTTATTGCGTAGAAAGATAGTACTATGATGTTAGATGGTCTATCTAATGAAACATGCTTGGTATAATTGGTTTTATTGTGTAGAAAGATAGTACTATGATGTTAGATGGTCTATCTTTTGAAACATGCTTGGTATAATTGGTTTTTATTGTGTAGAAAGATAGTACTATGATGTTATATGGTCTATCTAATGAAACATGCTTGGTATAATTGGTTTTTATTGTGTAGAAAGATAGTACTATGATGTTAGATGGTCTATCTAATGAAACATACTTGGTATAAGTGTTTTTATTGAGTGGAAAGATTTTACTATGATGTTAGATGGTCCATCTAATGAAACATGCTTGGTATAATTGGTTTTTATTGTGTAGAAAGATAGTACTATGATGTTAGATGGTCTATGTAATGAAACATGCTTGGTATAATTGGTTTTTATTGTGTAGAAAGATAGTACTATGATGTTAGATGGTATATCTAATGAAACATGCTTGGTATAATTGGTTTTTATTGCGTAGAAAGATAGTACTATGATGTTAGATGGTCTATCTAATGAAACATGCTTGGTATAATTGGTTTTTATTGTGTAGAAAGATAGTACTATGATGTTAGATGGTGTATCTAATGAAACATGCTTGGTATAATTTGTTTTTATTGCGACATAAGATAGTACTATGTTTTTAGATGGTCTGTCTAATGAAACATGCTTGGTATAATTGGTTTTTATTGCGTAAAAAGATAGTACTATGATGTTAGATGGTCTATCTAATGAAACATGCTTGGTATAATTGGTTTTTATTGCGACATAAGATAGTACTATGATTTTAGATGGTCTATCTAATGAAACATGCTTGGTATAATTGGTTTTTATTGCGTAGAAAGATAGTACTATGATGTTAGATGGTCTATCTAATGAAACATGCTTGGTATAATTGGTTTTTATTGTGTAGAAAGATAGTACTATGATGTTAGATGGTCTATCTAATGAAACATGCTTGGTATAATTGGTTATTATTGTGTAGAAAGATAGTACTATGATATTAGATGGTCTATCTAATGAAACATGCTTGGTATAATTGGTTTTTATTGTTTAGAAATATAGTACTATGATGTTAGATGGTCTATCTAATGAAACATGCTTGGTATAATTGGTTTTTATTGTGTAGAAAGATAGTACTATGATGTTAGATGGTCTATCTAATGAAACATGCTTGGTATAATTGGTTTTTATTGTGTAGAAAGATAGTACTATGATGTTAGATGGCCTATCTAATGAAACATGCTTGGTATAATTGGTTTTTATTGTGTAGAAAGATAGTACTATGATGTTAGATGGTCTATCTAATGAAACATGCTTGGTATAATTGGTTTTTATTGTGTAGAAAGATAGTACTATGATGTTAGATGGTCTATCTAATGAAACATGCTTGGTATAATTGGTTATTATTGTTTAGAAAGATAGTACTATGAAGTTAGATGGTCTATATAATGAAACATGCTTGGTATAATTGGTTATTATTGTTTAGAAAGATAGTACTATGATGTTAGATGGTCTATCCAATTAAACATGCTTGGTATAATTGGTTTTTAATGTGTAGAAAGATAGTACTATGATGTTAGATGGTCTATCTAATGAAACATGCTTGGTATAATTGGTTTTTATTGTGTAGAAAGATAGTACTATGATGTTAGATGGTCTATCTAATGAAAAATGCTTGGTATAATTGGTTTTTATTGTGTAGAAAGATAGTACTATGATGTTAGATGGTCTATCTAATGAAACATGCTTGGTATAATTGGTTATTATTGTTTAGAAAGATAGTACTATGAAGTTAGATGGTCTATATAATGAAACATGCTTGGTATAATTGGTTATTATTGTTTAGAAAGATAGTACTATGATGTTAGATGGTCTATCTAATTAAACATGCTTGGTATAATTGGTTTTTAATGTGTAGAAAGATAGTACTATGATGTTAGATGGTCTATCTATTGAAACATGCTTGGTATAATTGATTTTTATTGCGTAGAAAGATAGTACTATCATGTTAGATGGTCTATCTAATGAAACGTGCTTGGTATAATTGGTTTTTATTGTGTAGAAAGATAGTACTATGATGTCAGATGGTCTATCTAATGAAACATGCTTGGTATAATTGGTTTTTATTGTGTAGAAAGATAGTACTATGATGTTAGATGGTGTATCTAATGAAACATGCTTGGTATAATTGGTTTTTATTGCGTAAAAAGATAGTACTATGTTTTTAGATGGTCTATCTAATGAAACATGCTTGGTATAATTGGTTTTTATTGCGTAAAAAGATAGTACTATGATGTTAGATGGTCTATCTAATGAAACATGCTTGGTATAATTGGTTTTTATTGCGACATAAGATAGTACTATGATTTTAGATGGTCTATCTAATGAAACATGCTTGGTATAATTGGTTTTTATTGCGTAGAAAGATAGTACTATGATGTTAGATGGTCTATCTAATGAAACATGCTTGGTATAATTGGTTTTTATTGTGTAGAAAGATAGTACTATGATGTTAGATGGTCTATCTAATGAAACATGCTTGGTATAATTGGTTTTTTTTGTGTAGAAAGATAGTACTATGATGTTAGATGGTCTATCTAATGAAACATGCTTGGTATAATTGGTTATTATTGTGTAGAAAGATAGTACTATGATATTAGATGGTCTATCTAATGAAACATGCTTGGTATAATTGGTTTTTATTGTTTAGAAATATAGTACTATGATGTTAGATGGTCTATCTAATGAAACATGCTTGGTATAATTGGTTTTTATTGTGTAGAAAGATAGTTCTATGATGTTAGATGGTCTATCTAATGAAACATGCTTGGTATAATTGGTTTTTATTGTGTAGAAAGATAGTACTATGATGTTAGATGGTTTATCTAAGGAAACATGATTGGTATAATTGGTTTTTATTGTGTAGAAAGATAGTACTATGATGTTAGATGGTCTATCTAATGAAACATGCTTGGTATAATTGATTTTTATTGCGTAGAAAGATAATATTATGATGTTAGATGGTCTATCTAATGAAACATGATTGGTATAATTGGTTTTTATTGTGTAAAAAGATTGTACTATGATGTTAGATGGTCTATCTAATGAAACATGCTTGGTATAATTGGTTTTTATTGCGTAGAAAGATAGTACTATGATGTTAGATGGTCTATCTAATGAAACATGCTTGGTATAATTGGTTTTTATTGTGTAGAAAGATAGTACTATGATGTTAGATGTCCTATCTAATGAAACATGCTTGGTATAATTGGTTTTTATTGCGACATAAGATAGTACTATGATTTTAGATGGTCTATCTAATGAAACATGCTTGGTATAATTGGTTTTTATTGCGTAGAAAGATAGTACTATGATGTTAGATGGTCTATCTAATGAAACATGCTTGGTATAATTGGTTTTATTGTGTAGAAAGATAGTACTATGATGTTAGATGGTCTATCTTTTGAAACATGCTTGGTATAATTGGTTTTTATTGTGTAGAAAGATAGTACTATGATGTTATATGGTCTATCTAATGAAACATGCTTGGTATAATTGGTTTTTATTGTGTAGAAAGATAGTACTATGATGTTAGATGGTCTATCTAATGAAACATACTTGGTATAAGTGTTTTTATTGAGTGGAAAGATTTTACTATGATGTTAGATGGTCCATCTAATGAAACATACTTGGTATAATTGGTTTTTATTGTGTAGAAAGATAGTACTATGATGTTAGATGGTCTATGTAATGAAACATGCTTGGTATAATTGGTTTTTATTGTGTAGAAAGATAGTACTATGATGTTAGATGGTATATCTAATGAAACATGCTTGGTATAATTGGTTTTTATTGCGTAGAAAGATAGTACTATGATGTTAGATGGTCTATCTAATGAAACATGCTTGGTATAATTGGTTTTTATTGTGTAGAAAGATAGTACTATGATGTTAGATGGTGTATCTAATGAAACATGCTTGGTATAATTTGTTTTTATTGCGACATAAGATAGTACTATGTTTTTAGATGGTCTATCTAATGAAACATGCTTGGTATAATTGGTTTTTATTGCGTAAAAAGATAGTACTATGATGTTAGATGGTCTATCTAATGAAACATGCTTGGTATAATTGGTTTTTATTGCGACATAAGATAGTACTATGATTTTAGATGGTCTATCTAATGAAACATGCTTGGTATAATTGGTTTTTATTGCGTAGAAAGATAGTACTATGATGTTAGATGGTCTATCTAATGAAACATGCTTGGTATAATTGGTTTTTATTGTGTAGAAAGATAGTACTATGATGTTAGATGGTCTATCTAATGAAACATGCTTGGTATAATTGGTTATTATTGTGTAGAAAGATAGTACTATGATATTAGATGGTCTATCTAATGAAACATGCTTGGTATAATTGGTTTTTATTGTTTAGAAATATAGTACTATGATGTTAGATGGTCTATCTAATGAAACATGCTTGGTATAATTGGTTTTTATTGTGTAGAAAGATAGTACTATGATGTTAGATGGTCTATCTAATGAAACATGCTTGGTATAATTGGTTTTTATTGTGTAGAAAGATAGTACTATGATGTTAGATGGCCTATCTAATGAAACATGCTTGGTATAATTGGTTTTTATTGTGTAGAAAGATAGTACTATGATGTTAGATGGTCTATCTAATGAAACATGCTTGGTATAATTGGTTTTTATTGTGTAGAAAGATAGTACTATGATGTTAGATGGTCTATCTAATGAAACATGCTTGGTATAATTGGTTATTATTGTTTAGAAAGATAGTACTATGAAGTTAGATGGTCTATATAATGAAACATGCTTGGTATAATTGGTTATTATTGTTTAGAAAGATAGTACTATGATGTTAGATGGTCTATCCAATTAAACATGCTTGGTATAATTGGTTTTTAATGTGTAGAAAGATAGTACTATGATGTTAGATGGTCTATCTAATGAAACATGCTTGGTATAATTGGTTTTTATTGTGTAGAAAGATAGTACTATGATGTTAGATGGTCTATCTAATGAAAAATGCTTGGTATAATTGGTTTTTATTGTGTAGAAAGATAGTACTATGATGTTAGATGGTCTATCTAATGAAACATGCTTGGTATAATTGGTTATTATTGTTTAGAAAGATAGTACTATGAAGTTAGATGGTCTATATAATGAAACATGCTTGGTATAATTGGTTTTTATTGTGTAGAAAGATAGTACTATGATGTTAGATGGTCTATCTAATTAAACATGCTTGGTATAATTGGTTTTTAATGTGTAGAAAGATAGTACTATGATGTTAGATGGTCTATCTAATGAAACATGCTTGGTATAATTGATTTTTATTGCGTAGAAAGATAGTACTATCATGTTAGATGGTCTATCTAATGAAACGTGCTTGGTATAATTGGTTTTTATTGTGTAGAAAGATAGTACTATGATGTCAGATGGTCTATCTAATGAAACATGCTTGGTATAATTGGTTTTTATTGTGTAGAAAGATAGTACTATGATGTTAGATGGTGTATCTAATGAAACATGCTTGGTATAATTGGTTTTTATTGCGTAAAAAGATAGTACTATGTTTTTAGATGGTCTATCTAATGAAACATGCTTGGTATAATTGGTTTTTATTGCGTAAAAAGATAGTACTATGATGTTAGATGGTCTATCTAATGAAACATGCTTGGTATAATTGGTTTTTATTGCGACATAAGATAGTACTATGATTTTAGATGGTCTATCTAATGAAACATGCTTGGTATAATTGGTTTTTATTGCGTAGAAAGATAGTACTATGATGTTAGATGGTCTATCTAATGAAACATGCTTGGTATAATTGGTTTTTATTGTGTAGAAAGATAGTACTATGATGTTAGATGGTCTATCTAATGAAACATGCTTGGTATAATTGGTTTTTTTTGTGTAGAAAGATAGTACTATGATGTTAGATGGTCTATCTAATGAAACATGCTTGGTATAATTGGTTATTATTGTGTAGAAAGATAGTACTATGATATTAGATGGTCTATCTAATGAAACATGCTTGGTATAATTGGTTTTTATTGTTTAGAAATATAGTACTATGATGTTAGATGGTCTATCTAATGAAACATGCTTGGTATAATTGGTTTTTATTGTGTAGAAAGATAGTACTATGATGTTAGATGGTCTATCTAATGAAACATGCTTGGTATAATTGGTTTTTATTGTGTAGAAAGATAGTACTATGATGTTAGATGGTCTATCTAATGAAACATGCTTGGTATAATTGGTTTTTATTGTGTAGAAAGATAGTACTATGATGTAAGATGGTCTATCTAATGAAACATGCTTGGTATAATTGGTTTTTATTGTGTAGAAAGATAGTACTATGATGTTAGATGGTCTATCTAATGAAACATGCTTGGTATAATTGGTTATTATTGTTTAGAAAGATAGTACTATGAAGTTAGATGGTCTATATAATGAAACATGCTTGGTATAATTGGTTATTATTGTTTAGAAAGATAGTACTATGATGTTAGATGGTCTATCTAATTAAACATGCTTGGTATAATTGGTTTTTAATGTGTAGAAAGATAGTACTATGATCTTACATGGTCTATCTAATGAAACATGCTTGGTATAATTGGTTTTTATTGTGTAGAAAGATAGTACTATGATGTTAGATGGTCTATATAATGAAACATGCTTGGTATAATTGGTTTTTATTGTGTAGAAAGATAGTACTATGATGTTAGATGGTCTATCTAATGAAACATGCTTGGTATAATTGGTTATTATTGTTTAGAAAGATAGTACTATGAAGTTAGATGGTCTATATAATGAAACATGCTTGGTATAATTGGTTATTATTGTTTAGAAAGATAGTACTATGATGTTAGATGGTCTATCTAATTAAACATGCTTGGTATAATTGGTTTTTAATGTGTAGAAAGATAGTACTATGATGTTAGATGGTCTATCTAATGAAACATGCTTGGTATAATTGATTTTTATTGCGTAGAAAGATAGTACTATGATGTTAGATGGTCTATCTAATGAAACGTGCTTGGTATAATTGGTTTTTATTGTGTAGAAAGATAGTACTATGATGTCAGATGGTCTATCTAATGAAACATGCTTGGTATAATTGGTTTTTATTGCGTAGAAAGATAGTACTATGATTTTAGATGGTCTATCTAATGAAACATGCTTGGTATAATTGGTTTTTATTGTGTAGAAAGATAGTACTATGATGTTAGATGTCCTATCCAATGAAACATGCTTGGTATAATTGGTTTTTATTGCGACATAAGATAGTACTATGATTTTAGATGGTCTATCTAATGAAACAAGCTTGGTATAATTGGTTTTTATTGCGTAGAAAGATAGTACTATGATGTTAGATGGTCTATCTAATGAAACATGCTTGGTATAATTGGTTTTTATTGCGTAGAAAGATAGTACTCTGATGTTAGATGGTCTATCCAATGAAACATGCTCGGTATAATTGGTTTTTATTGTGTAGAAAGATAGTACTATGATGTTAGATGGTCAATCTAATGAAACATGCTTGGTATAATTGGTTTTTATTGTGTAGAAAGATAGTACTATGATGTTAGATGGTCTATCTAATGAAACATGCTTGGTATAATTGTTTTTTATTGTGTAGAAAGATAGTACTATGATGTTAGATGGTCTATCTTTTGAAACATGCTTGGCATAATTGGTTTTTATTGTGTAGAAAGATAGTACTATGATGTTAGATGGTCTATCTAATGAAACATGCTTGGTATAATTGGTTTTTATTGTGTAGAAAGATAGTACTATGATGTTAGATGGTCTATCTAATGAAACATGCTTGGTATAATTGGTTTTTATTGTGTAGAAAGATAGTACCATGATGTAAGATGGTCTATCTAATGAAACATGCTTGGTATAATTGGTTTTTATTGCGACATAAGATAGTACTATGATGTTAGATGGTCTATCTAATGAAACATACTTGGTATAATTGGTTTTTATTGTGCAGAAAGATAGTAAGTACTATGATGTTAAATGGTCTATCTTTTGAAATATGCTTGGTATAATTGGTTATTATTGTGTAGAAAGATAGTACTATGATGTTAGATGGTCTATCTAATGAAACATGCTTGGTATAATTGTTTTTTATTGTGTAGAAAGATAGTACTATGATGTTAGATGGTCTATCTAATGAAACATGCTTGGTATAATTGGTTTTTATTGTGTAGACAGATAGTACTATGATGTTAGATGGTCTATCTAATGAAACATGCTTGGTATAATTGGTTTTTATTATGTAGAAAGAGTAGTACTATGATGTTAGATAGTCTATCTAATGAAACATGCTTGGTATAATTGGTTTTTATTGTGTAGAAAGATAGTACTATGGTGTTAGATGGTCAATCTAATGAAACATACTTTGTATAATTGGTTTTTATTGTGTAAAAAGATAGTACTATGATGTTAGATGGTCTATCTAATGAAACATGCTTGGTATAATTGGTTTTTATTGTGTAGAAAGATAGTACTATGATGTTAGATGGTCTATCTAATGAAACATGCTGGGTATAATTGATTTTTATTGCATAGAAAGATAGTACTATGATGTAAGATGGTCTATCTAATGAAACATGCTTGGTATAATTGGTTTTTATTGCGTAGAAAGATAGTACTATGATGTTAGATGGTCTATCTAATAAAACATGCTTGGAATAATTGGTTTTTATTGCGTAGAAAGATAGTACTATGATGTTAGATGGTCTATCTAATGAAACAGGCTTGGTATAATTGGGGTTTTTTGCGACATAAGATAGTACTATGATGTTAGATGGTCTATCTAATGAAACATGCTTGGTATAATTGTTTTTTATTGTGTAGAAATATAGTACTATGATGTTAGATGGTCTATCTAATGGAACATGCTTGGTATAATCGGTTTTATTTTGTAGAAAGATAGTACTATGATGTTAGATGGTCTATCTTATGAAACATGCTTGGTATAATTGGTTTTTATTGTGTAGAAAGATAGTACTATGATGTTAGATGGTGTATCTAATGAAACATGCTTGGTATAATTGGTTTTTATTGTGTAGTAAGATAGTACTATGATGTTAGATGGTCTATCTAATGAAACATGCTTGGTATAATAGTGTTTATTGTGTAGTAAGATAGTACTATGATGTTAGATGGTCTATTTAATGAAATGTTAGATGGTCTATCTAATGAAACATGCTTGGTATAATTGTTTTTTATTGCGTAGAAAGATAGTACTATGATGTTAGATGGTCTATCTAATGAAACATGCTTGGTATAATTGTTTTTTATTGCGTAGAAAGATAGTACTATGATGTTAGATGGTCTATCTAATGAAACATGCTTGGTATAATTGTTTTTTATTGCGTAGAAAGATAGTACTATGATGTTAGATGGTCTTTCTAATGAAACATGCTTGGTTTAATTGGTTTTTATTGTGTAGAAAGATAGTACTATGCTATTCGATGGTCTATCTAATGAAACATGCTTGGTATAAATGGTTTTTATTGTGTAGAAAGATAGTACTATGATGTTAGATGGTCTATCTAATGAAACATGCTTGGTATAATTGGTTTTTATTGTGTAGACAGATAGTACTATGATGTTAGATGGTTTATCTAATGAAACATGCTTGGTATAATTGGTTTTTATTATGTAGACAGATAGTACTATGATGTTAGATGGTCTATCTAATAAAACATGCTTGGAATAATTGGTTTTTATTGCGTAGAAAGATAGTACTATGATGTTAGATGGTCTATCTAATGAAACAGGCTTGGTATAATTGGGGTTTTTTGCGACATAAGATAGTACTATGATGTTAGATGGTCTATCTAATGAAACATGCTTGGTATAATTGTTTTTTATTGTGTAGAAATATAGTACTATGATGTTAGATGGTCTATCTAATGGAACATGCTTGGTATAATCGGTTTTATTTTGTAGAAAGATAGTACTATGATGTTAGATGGTCTATCTTATGAAACATGCTTGGTATAATTGGTTTTTATTGTGTAGAAAGATAGTACTATGATGTTAGATGGTGTATCTAATGAAACATGCTTGGTATAATTGGTTTTTATTGTGTAGTAAGATAGTACTATGATGTTAGATGGTCTATCTAATGAAACATGCTTGGTATAATAGTGTTTATTGTGTAGTAAGATAGTACTATGATGTTAGATGGTCTATTTAATGAAATGTTAGATGGTCTATCTAATGAAACATGCTTGGTATAATTGTTTTTTATTGCGTAGAAAGATAGTACTATGATGTTAGATGGTCTATCTAATGAAACATGCTTGGTATAATTGTTTTTATTGCGTAGAAAGATAGTACTATGATGTTAGATGGTCTATCTAATGAAACATGCTTGGTGTAATTGTTTTTTATTGCGTAGAAAGATAGTACTATGATGTTAGATGGTCTTTCTAATGAAACATGCTTGGTTTAATTGGTTTTTATTGTGTAGAAAGATAGTACTATGCTATTCGATGGTCTATCTAATGAAACATGCTTGGTATAAATGGTTTTTATTGTGTAGAAAGATAGTACTATGATGTTAGATGGTCTATCTAATGAAACATGCTTGGTATAATTGGTTTTTATTGTGTAGACAGATAGTACTATGATGTTAGATGGTTTATCTAATGAAACATGCTTGGTATAATTGGTTTTTATTATGTAGAAAGATAGTACTATGATGTTAGATGGTCTATCTAATGAAACATGCTTTGTATAATTGGTTTTTATTATGTAGACAGATAGTACTATGATGTTAGATGGTTTATCTAATGAAACATGCTTGGTATAATTGGTTTTTATTATGTAGAAAGATAGTACTATGATGTTAGATGGTCTATCTAATGAAACATGCTTGGTATAATTGGTTTTTATTATGTAGAAAGATAGTACTATGATGTTAGATGGTCTATCTAATGAAACATGCTTGGTATAATTGGTTTTTATTGTGTAGAAAGATAGTACTATAATGTTAGATGGTCTATCTAGTGAAACATGCTTGGTATAATTGGTTTTTATTGTGTAGTAAGATAGTGTTATGATGTTAGTTGGTCTATCTTATGAAACATGCTTGGTATAATTGGTTTTTATTGTGTAGTAAGATAGTACTATGATGTTAGATGGTCTATCTATTGAAACATGCTTGGTATAATTGTTTTTTATTGTGTAGTAAGATAGTACTATGATGTTAGATGGTCTATCTAATGAAACATGCTTGGTATAATTGGTTTTTATTGTGTAGTAAGATAGTACTATGATGTTAGATGCTCTATCTATTGAAACATGCTTGGTATAATTGGTTTTTATGGTATAGTAAGATAGTACTATGATGTTAGATGGTCTATCTTATGAAACATGCTTGGTATAATTGGTTTTTATTGTGTAGCAAGATAGTACTATGATGTTAGATGGTCTATCTTATGAAACATGCTTGGTATAATTGGTTTTTATTGTGTAGTAAGATAGTAATATGCTGTTATATGGTCTATCTAATGAAACATGCTTGGTATAATTGGTTTTTATTGTGTAGTAAGATAGAACTATGATGTTAGATGGTCTATCTAATGAAACATGCTTGGTATAATTGGTTTTTATTGTGTAGTAAGATAGTACTATGATGTTAGATGGTCTATCTAATGAAACATGCTTGGTATAATTGGTTTTTATTGTGTAGTAAGATAGTACTATGATGTTAGATGGTCTATCTTATGAAACATACTTGGTATAATTGGTTTTTATTGTGTAGTAAGATAGTACTATGATGTTAGATGGTCTATCTAATGAAACATGCTTGGTATAATTGGTTTTTATTGTGTAGAAAGATAGTACTATGATGTTAGATGGTCTATCTAATGAAACATGCTTGGTATAATTGGTTTTTATTGTGTAGTAAGATAGTACTATGATGTTAGATGGTCTATCTATTGAAACATGCTTGGTATAATTGGTTTTTATTGCGACATAAGATAGTACTATGATTTTAGATGGTCTATCTTATGAAACATACTTGGTATAATCGGTTTTTATTGTGTAGTAAGATAGTACTATGATGTTAGATTGTCTATCTATTGAAACATGCATGGTAAAATTGGTTTTTATTGTGTAGTAAGATAGCACTATGATGTTAGATGGTCTATCTAATGAAACATGCTTGGTATAATTGGTTTTTATTGTGTAGAAAGATAGTACTATGATGTTAGATGGTCTATCTAATGAAACATGCTTGGTATCATTGGTTTTTATTGTGTAATAAGATAGAACTATGATGTTAGATGGTCTATCTAATGAAACATGCTTGGTATAATTGGTTTTTATTGTGTAATAAGATAGTACTGTGATGTTAGATGGTCTATCTAGTGAAACATTCTTGGTATAATTGGTTTTTATTGTGTAGTAAGATAATACTATGATATTAGTTGGTCTATTTTATGAAACATACTTGGTATAATTGGTTTTTAGTGTGTAGTAAGATAGTACTATGATGTAAGTTGGTCTATCTTATGAAACATGCTTGGTATAATTGGTTTTTATTGTGTAGTAAGATAGTACTATGATGTTAGATGGTCTATCTAATGAAACATGCTTAGTATAATTGGTTTTTATGGTATAGTAAGATAGTACTATGATGTTAGATGGTCAATCTTATGAAACATGCTTGGTATAATTGGTTTTTATTGTGTAGTAAGATAGTACTATGATGTTAGATGGTCTATCTATTGAAACATGCTTGGTATAATTGGTTTTTATTGTGTAGTAAGATAGTACTATGATGATAGATGGTCTATCTATTGAAACATGCTTGGTATAATTATTTTTTTTTATTGTGTAGTAAGATAGTACTATGATGTTAGGTTGTTTATCTATTGAAACATGCTTGGTATAATTGGTTTTTATTGTGTAGTAAGATAGTACTAGGATGTTAGATGGTCTATCTAATGAAACATGCTTGGTATAATTGGTTTTTATTGTGTAGTAAGATAGTACTATGATGTTAGATGGTCTATCTATTGAAACATGCTTGGTATAATTATTTTTTTTATTGTGTAGTAAGATAGTACTATGATGTTAGGTTGTTTATCTATTGAAACATGCTTGGTATAATTGGTTTTTATTGTGTAGTAAGATAGTACTATGATGTTAGATGGTCTATCTAATGAAACATGCTTGGTATAATTGGTTTTTATTGTGTAGTAAGTTAGTACTATGATGTTAGATGGTCTATCTAATGAAACATGCTTGGTATAATTGGTTTTTATTGTGTAGTAAGATAGAACTATGATGTTAGATGGTTTATCTAATGAAACATGCTTGGTATAATTGGTTTTTATTGTGTAGTAAGATAGTACTATGATGTTAGATGGTCTATCTATTGAAACATGCTTGGTATAATTGGTTTTTATTGTGTAGTAAGATAGTACTATGATGTTAGATGGTCTATCTAATGAAACATGCTTGGTATAATTGGTTTTTATTGTGTAGTAAGATAGAACTATGATGTTAGATGGTCTATCTAATGAAACATGCTTGGTATAATTGGTTTTTGTTGTGTAGTAAGATAGTACTATTATGTTAGATGGTTTATCTATTGAAACATGCTTGGTATAATTGGTTTTTATTGTGTAGTAAGATAGTACTATGATGTTAGATTGTCTATCTATTGAAACATGCTTGGTATAATTGGTTTTTATTGTGTAGAAAAATAGTACTATGATGTTAGATGGTCTATCTATTGAAACATGCTTGGTATAATTGGTTTTTATTGTGTAGTAAGATAGTACTATGATGTTAGATGGTCTATCTAATGAAACATGCATGGTATAATTGGTTTTTATTGTGTAGTAAGATAGTACTATGATGTTAGATGGTCTATCTAATGAAACATGCTTGGTATAATTGGTTTTTATTGTGTAGTAAGATAGTACTATGATGTTAGATGGTCTATCTTATGAAACATGCTTGGTATAATTGGTTTTTATTGTGTAGTAAGATAGTACTATGATGTTAGATGGTCTATCTTATGAAACATGATTGGTATAATTGGTTTTTATTGTTTAGTAAGATAGTACTATGATGTTAGATGGTCTATCTATTGAAACATGCTTGGTATAATTAGTTTTTTTTTATTGTGTAGTAAGATAGTACTATGATGTTAGGTTGTTTATCTATTGAAACGTGCTTGGTATAATTAGTTTTTATTGTGTAGTAAGATAGTACTATGATGTTAGATGGTCTATCTTATGAAACATGCTTGGTATAATTGGTTTTTATTGTGTAGTAAGATAGTACTATGATGTTAGATGGTCTATCTATTGAAACATGCTTGGTATAATTATTTTTTTTTTATTGTGTAGTAAGATAGTACTATGATGTTAGGTTGTTTATCTATTGAAACATGCTTGGTATAATTAGTTTTTATTGTGTAGTAAGATAGTACTATGATGTTAGATGGTCTATCTTATGAAACATGCTTGGTATAATTGGTTTTTATTGTGTAGTAAGATAGTACTATGATGTTAGATGGTCTATCTATTGAAACATGCTTGGTATAATTGGTTTTTATTGTGTATTAAGATAGTACTATGATGTTCGACGGTGTATCTATAGATGCATGCTTGATATAATTGGTTTTTATTGCATAGTAAGGTAGTACTATGATGTTAGATGGTCTATCTATAGAAACATGCTTGGTGTAATTGGTTTGTATGGTGGAGTAGGATAGGATGGAATTAGATGGTCTATCTATAGAAAACTGCTTGGTATAGTTGGTTTTGATGGTGAAGTAATATAGTACTATGATGTTAGACGGTGTATCTATTGAAACATGTTTGGTATAATTGGTTTTTATGGCATAGTGAAATAGTACTATGATGTTAGATGGTCTATCTATAGAAACATGCTTGGTGTTATTGGTTTTTATTGTGTAGTAAGAAAGTACTATTATGTTTGATGGTCTATCTATAGAAACATGCTTGGAATAGTTGGTTTTTATGGTGTAGTAATATAGTACTATGATGTTATATTGTCTATCTATTGAAACATGCTTGGTATGATTGGTTTAAATTGCATAGTAAGATGGTACTAAGACGTTATACTGTCGATCTATTGAAACATGCTTGGTATAATTGGTTTTTATTGTGTAGTAAGATAGTATTATTATGTTTGATTGTATATCTATAGAAACATCCTTGGTATAGTTGGTTTTTATGGTGTAGTAATATAGTACTATGATGTTATATTGTCTATCTATTGAAACATGATTGGTATATGATTGGTTTTTATGGTGTAGTAATATAGTACTATGATTTTATATTGTCTATCTATTGAAACATGCTTGGTATGATTGGTTTTAATTGCATAGTAAGATGGTACTATGGCGTTATACTGTCGATCTATTGAAACATGCTTGGTATAATTGGGTTTTATTGTGTAGTAAGATAGTACTATTATGTTTGATGGTATATCTATAGAAACATCCTTGGTATAGTTGGTTTTTATGGTGTAGTAATATAGTACTATGATGTTATATTGTAAAAGTTAACGCCGGACGCAAGACGACGACAACGGACGACGACGGACGCCAAACGCAAAGTTATGGGAAAAGCTCACTTGGCCCTTCGGACCAGGTGAGCTAAAAAAGGGAATTAACTTGACGTCATAAATCGACGGCATTGGCGTTACCTTGGAAAATTATATTCAGGTACATGGACGATAGTCCAAGCCTTATATTCACCTCTCGTAATTTTTGCCACGATAAATAAAATATTTTATCAAAAATAATTTCCTTTGTTTTGAACAATAACATGGCGAAACATTTATAGCAATATAATAAAATAATTAAACTCTGGTTTGAATGGATTTAAATTTTGTGTATTAGCCATAGACAACTTATGGTAGTATTAAGTAACGGAAGTCCGGACGTGTACGGATGACCTGTGGATATCTTAATAAGTTCCTTCAGACCAGCGAAAGTAGTCCGGAGTAGTACAATAACAATTTTTCTAGGTTTCCTGTGACTTCCAATGAATATCCGGATATGACTGGATCATGGATGGACATTTCAATTGATTTCCTCAGATTGATTAAAGAAGTCCGGAAATATCTGGAGTGGTAAACTACTAACATTTTTTTTTTGGGTGAAATGATCCGGGGTCGCAAATTATAGATCACGCCATCCAGTGAAAAAAGTTTTGAAATATCCTGATGTATTGAATCAATATTTCGCTAAGTTCCTGTAGATGAAAGTCCGAACATATCTTTAGGGTGTTTTCTGCTTAATTAAAGTTAGTCAAGGCCTTTAAGATGAAAATGACACCTTGTAAAGACCAATAATATGCACTGTTTGGTCCCTAGGGTGAAAAGATCCGGGGTTGGTATGGTCAATATTGGCGTCTGACTATCGAAATTGGGGTTAGGGGTCGATTAAATATTCTGTTTGGCCTACATTCACATATTTTAGAATGAATACAGATTCAGGCATGTAGTAGACACTTTGAGCATTTGTTTGTGCTATAATATTCCCCGAATTATCATTTTATCATTTCACTTTCATTATTGATTGAACCAAAACAATCTTACTTTAGGTTTTTTATATATCTCGTAGCAAGTGCCCCTTTAATCATATAACATGTTTGAAATTTATTTATCTAGGGCATGATTTACCTGAAAATTTTTACAGGTGCACAGGTTTGTCTGTACTCAGAGTAAATTTTGAGGTAAAAATACGGCCATTTTCACCTTAAAATTTTTAATTATGTTTTATATAGTATTGTCTATTATAAATTGAAGAATCGTATGTACAAAGTCCGTCAGACATAGTGAAAAACATGAAAGGATATGTTGGGCACATCACAGGAACTCGCCATAATTTACTGAAATGTGTTTGTGCCTTCGATTTCATTTATTAATTAATTTTATATATAACACAATATACTAACGGCTATTCCGTTTTTGTATATAAATGAAACAATCAATTATTGCAAAACTAACAGATGTCTTACCTTTATTTGTCATGTACCTTATCGTTGGTCATCGGATAACACTGATTTCGTTGACTTTTTTTCTAGAATCTATTAAATTGTTTAAAACAAACAAAAATGTACTATTAATTACATATGTAGGTCCGACACTATATTTTTTAACAGAATATCTTGTTAAAAAAAAATTGTATATTGCAATTGATGTTCTGGAAAGCAAGAACTTTTGCTACCCCTGAATTGGTAATTTTAAGAAAATTTTGCAGTTTTTGGTTATTATCTTGAATATTGTTATAGATAGAGATAAACTGTAAACAGCAATAATGTACAAGCAAAGTAAGAACTACAAATAACTCAACATGACCACATACCTGCCAACATTTCAAAATGCCCATGGGGGTTTTGCTTGCAAGACGGCTGTCCTAAAAAAAACCTTCAAGGGGGCCTTCAAATACAACTTAATGCTGTTTTTTGGCTTCTTCATACTTTTACAAGCCTAATGTCATTGTAAAATTAATTGTATTGTTTAAAATTGTGGACAAAATTGCTCTTTCAAAATTTCAATTTGGGATCATCCGTGGGGGAAATCCCTCGCAAATCGTAACAGTTGGCAGGTATGTGACCAAAATCGTCAATTGACCCCTTAAGGAGTAATTGCCCTTTATAGTCAATTTTTAAACTCATTAGAAACCTCAAATTAAAAAAAAATAATGCATATGTTTTTTTATAACTCTGACAATTTAGTGGATAGTTTTCATTATAAAACTTATGTACATATACTTTTTTCTGTAGAAAATTCTTTAACTTGTTCATATTGAGAAGAAGTTTACTTAACTTTATTTGCTTCCAGGAAGCAATTCCCCGACAAATTTTCCGTATGCAAAGTGACCTCTGTGTGACCCATCTCCTAAAAATCCAGTGATCGCAATCATGTATGGATGTCCTTAAAATAAACTATTATCTGATTGTACATGTTAAACACGTGCTCAATATCCATAAAATTGAGAATGGAAATGGGGAATGTGTCAAAGAGACAACAACCCGACCATAGAAAAAACAACAGCAGAAGGTCACCAACAGGTCTTCAATGTAGCGAGACATTCCCGCACCCGGAGGCGTCCTTCAGCTGGCCCCTTAACAAATATATACTAGTTCAGTGATAATGAATGCCATACTAATTTCCGAATTGTACACAAGAAACTAAAATTTAAAAAATACAAGACTAACAAAGGCCAGAGGCTCCTGACTTGGGACAGGCGCAAAAATGCGGCGGAGTTAAACATGTTTATGAGATCTCAACCCTCCCCCTATACCTCTAGCCAATGTAGAAAAGTAAATGCATAACAATACGCACATTTAAAATTCAATTCAAGAGAAGTCCGAGTCTGATGTCAGAAGATGTAACCAAAGAAAATAAACAAAATGACAATTATACATAAATAACAACAGACTACTAGCAGTTAACTGACATGCCAGCTCTAGACTTCAATTAAACTGATTGAAAGATTATGATTTCATCATATGAATATCAGGCACAATCCTTCCCGTTAGGGGTTTAATATCATACCACCATAACATATATGAGAAGAACATAACCCGTGTCATGCCAACAACTGTTTTTTTTTTTAATAAATGTGTTTAGTTCCGATGCAAAGACCCTATAAGTGAATCAATATTAACGCTTTTTTGTTGTTTTTGACAAACGAGTGACAATCGTCAAACTTCGGCTTCAAAATACGAACTTTAATTACCTGCCTTATTTTCACAACAACACTGACCAATTGAAAAACAAAATTGAAGATTATACACAATTTATGCAAAAAAAAAATGATAAAATCGTGCACAGAAGACTAAGTTTATCATGTTTGTATGCATTGGTTCAAAAATTGAAATAACATTGTTTTTCACCGGTCACTCGTTTATAATAGCTTTAACAATTTTTGTAAGTTTTGTAAATTTTTGTGTAAATTTTTACAAGTTATTTTCAACTGTCACTTCTTGGCCAAATTAATTATAGATAGAGATAACTGTAAGCAACAATAATGTCCAGTGCAGTAAGATCTACAAACACATCACCAACACCAAAACACTATCATGTCATGTGTCCTTTATTTAATATGCACAAAGACCAAGGTGAGCGACACAGACTCTTGGAGCCTCTAGTTGTTTGTTGTTAAATGCATATTAAGTAGTGTAAAGATGAATTATAGTACACAAACTTATGTATCATTTATTTTTGGCCTTTTATATAAACATTATAATTTATGTTGATGCTTAGTTTTGTTAAATGCGTGTACATATATGTATTTTGAGTAGTTTTACTCATTTAATCATTTTTGAATACTGTTGTGATGTTATCGGATCAAGTCCATTCTCACCATGCAGTCCTGCTGACATAAGACTGTAGGCGGCTCTCCTAGATTCAGTAATGTTTTGTTCAGTGGTTTCATTTTGAGAATTTTTTGAAGATGTTGATCTAAGAATTCCAAGATGAGGTGATTTGTCTACGACTGGCATAGGACTTTCGTTCAAAGTTAAATTGACTGATTTAGACTGTTTTTTGCGGTTATTTGGTTCTATATGTAAGACAACGATTTTTTTGAGGCTGTAGTAGATAGTGATGGTTTTGACTATATTCAGCAGCTATATTTATGAGAAATTGTAGTTCTGCTGGATTTTCGCTCATCAACGCAACATCATCCGCACAGGCTATTGCATTAACAGAGGTTTCTCCAATTGTGCATCCCTGTGCAACATTTTCAAAATTATGAAGTAAATCTTAAATATATATTTTATATAAATCTGCACTGAGAAGACCTCCCTGCTTAACTCCCTATTGACATGGAAACTTTTCTGAAGAGTCATTTGCCCATTTGACGCAGGCTTCTGTGTTTTTATGTATTTCATCAATTAATATTCAAGTTGCTGCATTGACATCGGTGAAGTATACTTCCCGTAGTAGCATTTTTAAGACCACAACATCGAAGGCATATGACTTCAGGTCTTTGTATGATACATTACTATCAAGGAATCAGCCTATACATAGAGGGATGACCTCAGGTCTTTGTATGATATATCATCCTATATAGAGAGATGACCTCAGGTCTTTGTATGATATATCATCCTATATAGAGAGATGACCTCAGGTCTTTGTATGATACATTACTATCAAGGAATCATTCTATACATCGAGGATGATTTTTGCTGCCTTTTGATCTACCGTGTCCATTGAAAAGACATGATCGCATATGGCTACATGCTATAGATTCGCTTTTTGTATATGTTGTTCGTAAATAAATTTAAACTGCAATGGTGACTGAGGTATAGAAATGTGACAATTTCCGTTTTTTACCGGCAGTCAAACCATTGCTAGAGCGGGTAGTCAATTTGACTGTGTGTGATGATTGAATTCAGAAAGCTAGGAGACGTGAAATATGATGCCTAATGTTTTAAATTACCATACAAATCTGTGTATTTTGAATAACCTCTGAAACAACTTTTTGAGTGTCCGTAGATACCCGGGGTAGGTACCCAGTTATAATGCTAAAAAATTTCCCGGCCTTCAATGCAGATATATACCTATTGTATTCTTTCGTCCTGATCATACGTGAAGTACTTGGCACTGGACCTTTCCTACTTAATTGTTAGGATTGTCAGTTTTCCTATCAAAGGTCGGTGGTTTTCTCTGGGCACTCCGGCATCCTCCACTGACAATAACAAAAACTGGCTGCCACGAAATAAACAATGGTATGCCTGGGCGGTGCTGGGGGAAGATGTTCACTCTTATGGGTAGTTGTCTTTACGTTGGTTTTCTAGGCTTTTATGATGGTTTATCGTGTTTTCCGCTTAATAAAGCACCTATTTATGTTGGAAAACACATGTTAATGTTAGCCAAGGCCTTGATGATGAAAATAACACCTTGTATAGACCAATAATATGGTCAGTTTGGTCACTAGGGTGAAAAGATCCGGGGTTGGTATGGTCAATATTGGCGTCTGGCTATCCAAATTGGGGGTAGGGGTCGATTAAATATTTTTTTGGCCTACGTTCACATATTTTAGTATAAATAAAGATTCAGGCATGTAAAAGACACCATACGCATTTGTTTGGGCTATAATATACCCCAATGGCTGGGCGGTGCTGGGGACAGATTTTTACTCTTATGGGTAGTTGTCTTTATGTTGGTTTTTCTAGGCTTTATGGTGGTTTATCGTGTTTTACGCTTAATAAAGCACCTAGTTATATACAAATATTTTAGTTTTATAGTTTTATAGTTTTAAATAGTTTTAAATAGTTTTATAAATTGACCATAAACCCACTTATTCATGGTATGGTATCAATATTTCTGACCTGACACTACGTACTTTTTATTGCTTATTTCTTTAGAATTTAATATGCAATGTTTCGGGTTCTTTCGGGAATAATCCCAGATAAACCCTCGTCAGAGGTCGACCTTTATATATTTATTTCGTATCTAGTATCATAGATAGATATGTGTCTGTTTCATAACATTTTTTTTTCAAATTGATACCATACCATGAATAAGTGGGTTTATGGTCAATTTATAAAACTATAAAACTATAACAACTCAAAAGTCGAAAAAAAAACTGACATGTCTCTGGGTTCATGAACACGTACACAAACAATAATTGCTATTATGATATGTTATTTGTAGAAACGGCGGTCGGTAATTCATTGTTTAATTGACACAAAAAAAACAGAGGAGCAAGCTATGTTTGAAGTACATTTGTCTTATGTTTATGAAAGGTAATAACAAAAAACTGCATTCTACCTTAAATGATCTTAAATCTAAACTTTTAAATAGACGTTTAAGATTCATCCGAGTACTCGCGAGTACTCGAGTATCATGACCGAGTATCCGAGTATTAAATTTCAGATCTTTTGACATCCCTAATACATACACATGTCCGACATTTTAATATATTGAAATTATATGGCATAATACAGAAAGCAAACAATAACAAATTAATCAACTGCCATGGACATAATATTGTTTGGTAATTCCAAAAGGTGTTTAATCAAAATATAAATAAAATAGATAATTTGCTTCGGTTTAAAACCTTTAACAGCTGACTATGCGGTATGTGCTTTGTTCATTGTTGAAGGCCGTACGATGACCTATAGTTATTAATTTCTGTTTCATTTTGGTCTCTTGTGGACATTTGTCTCATTGCCAAGCATGCCACATCGTCTTTTTTATATGTGTCTGTGTGTAGAACAAGAATACAGGAACAAAAACAATTTCGAAAGGGGAACTTTTTATTAATTAGCTGATCATCAAATCTTTAAATTTTGGTCATAGGAATCTTTACTCTAAAATGATTTAGCTACCAACGAAACACACACAGAAATAGGATAAGTCACTCCTTATAACATATCATTTCCCTTGCGTAACTATGTTTTATATTAATAATTTTTACAGATTTCTCATGCCTCATGCGTATGCCTCAAAATATATATGTATGATACATTATCAGGGGCGGATCCAGAACTTTTTGTAAGGGGGGCACTGACTGACCTAAGGGGGGGGGGGGGGGGGCGCTCCAGTCACACCTAAGTGATTCCCTATATAATTAACCAAATTTTTTCCCACGAAAGGGGGGCCCAGGCCCCCCCTGGATCCGCCTATGATTAACCACTGTTATACTAGTTCCAATCTATACATAATTCTTATAAGTAGCAAACGGCGAAATATATATGAATATGAAATGGAATGGGGTTAGGTGATATATAATCGCCATCGTGGTGGGATGAGCATGCGTTTCCGAATTTTATTTACATAGACATATAGGTTGAAAAATCACAAATTTTTAGGTAAAATTGTAACCAATTATCTAATTGGTTATTTTGTTACATTTCCACGTCTTCATATGAATTTGTAAAACAGTTTACCGTAAGTAAGTAAATTTTATTATAGTGACATGTGTAATTAATTATTTATCAGCTCAGTAAAGTTCTAAATATATATAACATACACAACAAGTGTGGACACAGATGAGTGTGGATAGTATGTTTGGATGTTTGGCAGTGTTTTATTTGACAAAAGGGGTTCTGTGTTTTCCTATATGGTGTTATTAACTGTGTTAACTGATACACTAATTGCATTAATTACCAAATGATTACGATAGAATATGTTCCACATCTTTGATTTTGGATACATTTTGTAGCTAGGAGAGTAACACATAAAAGGTTATTTTTTTCATGTATTTTTACTTAAATGGGAGATGATATCTGAGAACATGATATATGGAGTCTGTAATTCAGTGGTTGTCGTTTGTTTATGTGTTACATATTTTTTGTTGTTTTTTTGTATACAAATAAGGCCGTTTTCTCGTTTGAATTTTTTTACATTGTCATTTCGGGGCCTTTTATAGCTGACAATGCGATATGAGCTTGATCATTTTTAAAGGCCATGCGGTGACCTGTAGTAATTTTTGTGTCATTTTGATCTTGTGGAGAATTGTCTCATTTTTTTTTTAGTAATGACAATGCCTGGCATGATGCTTGGGGCTAGATGAGCTAGAAAATAAACTTCTGTGGTTTTTTTTTTTATCAATTCTTTGATAAAAACTCCTCCAAAGCTGGTCAGAGCAAAAAAAGTTTTGACAAATATGAAAATGATATCACCAAAAGAACCTTTGTGAGCATGCTTCAAAGACTCATAACTGCACAAAAGGTAATCTGATAGAATTTTACATAAACAATAAAATACACCCGACCCATTGGGTCTGTAAGTCACTTTAAAATCATAAAATGTAATTCTTTTATCACGGATTTCAAACAAAATAATGAATGAAAAAAAAATATTTGCATCTGTCTATATAATGATAATCATTGAGTTTCTGTAAACAACATCAATGTGATTAAAAAACAATTATACCAAGCATGTTTCTATAGATAGACCATCTAAATACAACATTTTAGTTTTATCTTACTACACTTTACAAACCAATTATACCAAGCATGTTTCAATAGATAGATGATTAAACAACTTAGTACTATCTTACTACACCATAAAAAAAAAAATTCTATAGATAGACCATCTTACATCATAGTACTTTCTTACTGCACCATAAAACCAATTTTACCAAAAAATTTTATACAGATAAACAGTTTAACATCATAGAACTATCTTACTACGTTTATTTCTCCGTCTATTTGAACATCCTAGGTATTACTCGTTTTTATGGCCGAGTATGATAGTCAGAATTAATAATTAATACAAAAATAAAATGAATGAAGAGAATTCTTTAATCCCTTCTTATCTAAGATGTAGAACAGAGTAATTACAAATTGATAACACAAATATCACACAAAATGGAGTGATTTAAACATTGTTAAATAACAAAGAGAAGAAGTGTCATTTATAAAACATAATTAAACATCATACATATCATTCTTTTAAAATTGTCAGGTTTAACATCTAAATGATATCAACAACAAAAGTGAAAATCAAACATTCCCATATATCCTAATTTAACACTGTAAAGGTAAAGTAAAAAGCACAAGAATATATCTATAAAAGTACCAATAATATAAATCTCATTTGCTGGTAAACGTACTTAAAAATCAAATTGATTAAAATCAACCCTTTATTTGATTCAAAGTATTTATAACAATGATTCAAATTCATTTCAAATTCTACATTCATGATTCCAACACATATAATAAAATTAAGAAGAACATAATATATATATATTTTTTTAAACAAGTACACAAGGTGCTTAAGTGCTAGACTGTTATAAAAAATTTGTAGACTGCAATGTTTATAATTTATTCTATTTAAAAAATATAACAGCTAAGGATTGTTCAATCAAATTAACTTATATTATATTCAATATAAAATAAATACAAAATCATACATTGACATAATATTGCTACCTTTTTAAGAATGGTACAGAATGAAAAAAGAACTTGTTCATTGGGATTACAATTTTGTACTCATTACAACAAAGGTATTAAAAAATAATGTTTGTCAAAATAGAACTTAAAATAAAAAATAACAGTAGGTCCGAGTACACAGTTATTATTTCGTAGTGCATTTCTTTTAGACAATAAATGAAAATTAAAAAAATCCCACCTGCGCTTTCTCAATAATATTTTTACAGTGTGTTGTACTACTTTTGGGACAAATTATATCAAAATTATAGAAAACTTCATCAGCTCTAACTCAAAATATGGACAATTTTATGTTAAGGGGGTCTTGAAATCTTTTGACAGCTTCCGAAGTGCTAATTTTTGACCTTTTTCAGCTGGACCTAATCACTACTTTACATTAATATTTATGACCCAATTTTTTTTACAGTGTCATTTCACCCCCCAACTTGCTATATGAGGCATAAAACATGAAGAAATAAATTTGGAAGGGGTATAACAAAAATTGGCAAGTAACACACTGTCCACACTAAGGACTATATTCGTGGACAACGAAAATCAAAGGACGATAACTGTGTACTCGGACCTAATAGGATAGAAAAAGTTGACCAATCTTAATAAAACTTGGTATGACTAAAGCTTAATATATTATAAGACTGCTTACAAAGTTTCATAGCAATAAGATATATATTATAGACAATATGATTAATTCTATATTCAACTTTGCGTGTTAAATTTAGACGTTAAAATTGAGAAATTTCAACTATCAACATTTGGGGCTTTTAAAATTTAAATATTGCAAAAAAATACTTTTAAAATGCCTTAATATATAATATATCATGTATTTAAAGCAATAGAGTACTCATTTGATATATCAGACTTAGCATAATTATTCAAAAGTCAAATTTATATGAGCCTGTGCCTAAAAATGGAGGTTTTCCAATGAAGGGGGGCCTTACATAAAGATGTAATATTTTCCAGCAATTTTAAATTTGTGAAGCTTTTTGATTATAAATAATCCTTACATATGTATTTAATGTACTTTAAATGGAGAGAAAACTTACAAATAACATATCATATTAGTTTAAAAGGGTCTTAGGCCAAAATAATTTAGGGTCAATTTAGGCCGTAGCACATATTTACATTAAAAAATGCATATTGAAGCTATAGGAAATAAAAATTTGTGTCTTTTCTATCATTTCTATACTCAGGTGACATGATACAATAAATCTGAGCACAAAAAGGCTCTTACATTCAACTTTTTTACCAGACAGTATTGTCTGATACAATGATTGTTCACTTTTTAGTGAAAAACTTGCATGCAATTTTAGTCTCAACAGGCTTATATTTGAACCACATGCTATCCTACAGAAGTAAAGAAAGATATTATGTGAAATGAAACAGGTACAAAAGACATTGTTAAGTGCTTTTTATACAAATTTAGTGAGGGCTCTATTATGGACTTCAACTTTTGTGTGCCATGCTCCTCACATTTAACTTGATCCAAACAGGGCGTTAGACCTCGGGTCATTTATACAACACATTTTGCTCATATTGTCTTGAGATAATCTTCTTTTCTGTAGATTCAGAGTTCACAAATGAGTAATAAAACTGGATTAAAGCATAGAAACACAAAAATTGACACATGAAAACATGTCAGATAGAAAGTCAAAATGCCACTTATGCATCAACATTGAAAAAGCTATGAAATGCTTATTTTGACCATATAATGCCAAAATTGGTCATTTTTGCAGAAATTCTATCAAATAAAAGTTTAAATCCTTTACTTTTATGCTATTTGACAAATTGATACCACCAAATCATTCAGGGAAGTTGCAGTACAGATTCTATATTTCCTGATTTCACCTCTTAGGCACAGTTATTTCGTAGTGCATTTCTTTTAGACAATAAATGAAAATTTAAAAAATCCCACCTGCGCTTTCTCAATAATATTTTTACAGTGTGTTGTACTACTTTTGGGACAAATTATATCAAAATTATAGAAAACTTCATCAGCTCTAACTCAAAATATGGACAATTTTATGTTAAGGGGGTCTTGAAATCTTTTGACAGCTTCCGAAGTGCTAATTTTTGACCTTTTTCAGCTGGACCTAATCACTACTTTACATTAATATTTATGACCAAATTTTTTTTACAGTGTCATTTCACCCCCCAACTTGCTATATGAGGCATAAAACATGAAGAAATAAATTTGGAAGGGGTATAACAAAAATTGGCAAGTAACACACTGTCCACACTAAGGACTATATTCGTGGACAACGAAAATCAAAGGACGATAACTGTGTACTCGGACCTAATAGGATAGAAAAAGTTGACCAATCTTAATAAAACTTGGTATGACTAAAGCTTAATATATTATAAGACTGCTTACAAAGTTTCATAGCAATAAGATATATATTATAGACAATATGATTAATTCTATATTCAACTTTGCGTGTTAAATTTAGACGTTAAAATTGAGAAATTTCAACTATCAACATTTGGGGCTTTTAAAATTTAAATATTGCAAAAAAATACTTTTAAAATGCCTTAATATATAATATATCATGTATTTAAAGCAATAGAGTACTCATTTGATATATCAGACTTAGCATAATTATTCAAAAGTCAAATTTATATGAGCCTGTGCCTAAAAATGGAGGTTTTCCAATGAAGGGGGGCCTTACATAAAGATGTAATATTTTCCAGCAATTTTAAATTTGTGAAGCTTTTTGATTATAAATAATCCTTACATATGTATTTAATGTACTTTAAATGGAAAGAAAACTTACAAATAACATATCATATTAGTTTAAAAGGGTCTTAGGCCAAAATAATTTAGGGTCAATTTTGGCCGTAGCACATATTTACATTAAAAAATGCATATTGAAGCTATAGGAAATAAAAATTTGTGTCTTTTCTATCATTTCTATACTCAGGTGACATGATACAATAAATCTGAGCACAAAAAGGCTCTTACATTCAACTTTTTTACCAGACAGTATGGTCTGATACAATGATTGTTCACTTTTTAGTGAAAAACTTGCATGCAATTTTAGTCTCAACAGGCTTATATTTGAACCACATGCTATCCTACAGAAGTAAAGAAAGATATTATGTGAAATGAAACAGGTACAAAAGACATTGTTAAGTGCTTTTTATACAAATTTAGTGAGGGCTCTATTATGGACTTCAACTTTTGTGTGCCATGCTCCTCACATTTAACTTGATCCAAACAGGGCGTTAGACCTCGGGTCATTTATACAACACATTTTGCTCATATTGTCTTGAGATAATCTTCTTTTCTGTAGATTCAGAGTTCACAAATGAGTAATAAAACTGGATTAAAGCATAGAAACACAAAAATTGACACATGAAAACATGTCAGATAGAAAGTCAAAATGCCACTTATGCATCAACATTGAAAAAGCTATGAAATGCTTATTTTGACCATATAATGCCAAAATTGGTCATTTTTGCAGAAATTCTATCAAATAAAAGTTTAAATCCTTTACTTTTATGCTATTTGACAAATTGATACCACCAAATCATTCAGGGAAGTTGCAGTACAGATTCTATATTTCCTGATTTCACCTCTTAGGCACAGTTATTTCGTAGTGCATTTCTTTTAGACAATAAATGAAAATTAAAAAAATCCCACCTGCGCTTTCTCAATAATATTTTTACAGTGTGTTGTACTACTTTTGGGACAAATTATATCAAAATTATAGAAAACTTCATCAGCTCTAACTCAAAATATGGACAATTTTATGTTAAGGGGGTCTTGAAATCTTTTGACAGCTTCCGAAGTGCTAATTTTTGACCTTTTTCAGCTGGACCTAATCACTACTTTACATTAATATTTATGACCCAATTTTTTTTACAGTGTCATTTCACCCCCCAACTTGCTATATGAGGCATAAAACATGAAGAAATAAATTTGGAAGGGGTATAACAAAAATTGGCAAGTAACACACTGTCCACACTAAGGACTATATTCGTGGACAACGAAAATCAAAGGACGATAACTGTGTACTCGGACCTAATAGGATAGAAAAAGTTGACCAATCTTAATAAAACTTGGTATGACTAAAGCTTAATATATTATAAGACTGCTTACAAAGTTTCATAGCAATAAGATATATATTATAGACAATATGATTAATTCTATATTCAACTTTGCGTGTTAAATTTAGACGTTAAAATTGAGAAATTTCAACTATCAACATTTGGGGCTTTTAAAATTTAAATATTGCAAAAAAATACTTTTAAAATGCCTTAATATATAATATATCATGTATTTAAAGCAATAGAGTACTCATTTGATATATCAGACTTAGCATAATTATTCAAAAGTCAAATTTATATGAGCCTGTGCCTAAAAATGGAGGTTTTCCAATGAAGGGGGGCCTTACATAAAGATGTAATATTTTCCAGCAATTTTAAATTTGTGAAGCTTTTTGATTATAAATAATCCTTACATATGTATTTAATGTACTTTAAATGGAAAGAAAACTTACAAATAACATATCATATTAGTTTAAAAGGGTCTTAGGCCAAAATAATTTAGGGTCAATTTAGGCCGTAGCACATATTTACATTAAAAAATGCATATTGAAGCTATAGGAAATAAAAATTTGTGTCTTTTCTATCATTTCTATACTCAGGTGACATGATACAATAAATCTGAGCACAAAAAGGCTCTTACATTCAACTTTTTTACCAGACAGTATGGTCTGATACAATGATTGTTCACTTTTTAGTGAAAAACTTGCATGCAATTTTAGTCTCAACAGGCTTATATTTGAACCACATGCTATCCTACAGAAGTAAAGAAAGATATTATGTGAAATGAAACAGGTACAAAAGACATTGTTAAGTGCTTTTTATACAAATTTAGTGAGGGCTCTATTATGGACTTCAACTTTTGTGTGCCATGCTCCTCACATTTAACTTGATCCAAACAGGGCGTTAGACCTCGGGTCATTTATACAACACATTTTGCTCATATTGTCTTGAGATAATCTTCTTTTCTGTAGATTCAGAGTTCACAAATGAGTAATAAAACTGGATTAAAGCATAGAAACACAAAAATTGACACATGAAAACATGTCAGATAGAAAGTCAAAATGCCACTTATGCATCAACATTGAAAAAGCTATGAAATGCTTATTTTGACCATATAATGCCAAAATTGGTCATTTTTGCAGAAATTCTATCAAATAAAAGTTTAAATCCTTTACTTTTATGCTATTTGACAAATTGATACCACCAAATCATTCAGGGAAGTTGCAGTACAGATTCTATATTTCCTGATTTCACCTCTTAGGCACAGTTATTTCGTAGTGCATTTCTTTTAGACAATAAATGAAAATTTAAAAAATCCCACCTGCGCTTTCTCAATAATATTTTTACAGTGTGTTGTACTACTTTTGGGACAAATTATATCAAAATTATAGAAAACTTCATCAGCTCTAACTCAAAATATGGACAATTTTATGTTAAGGGGGTCTTGAAATCTTTTGACAGCTTCCGAAGTGCTAATTTTTGACCTTTTTCAGCTGGACCTAATCACTACTTTACATTAATATTTATGACCCAATTTTTTTTACAGTGTCATTTCACCCCCCAACTTGCTATATGAGGCATAAAACATGAAGAAATAAATTTGGAAGGGGTATAACAAAAATTGGCAAGTAACACACTGTCCACACTAAGGACTATATATATAGCTATATTCGTGGACAACGAAAATCAAAGGACGATAACTGTGTACTCGGACCTAATAGGATAGAAAAAGTTGACCAATCTTAATAAAACTTGGTATGACTAAAGCTTAATATATTATAAGACTGCTTACAAAGTTTCATAGCAATAAGATATATATTATAGACAATATGATTAATTCTATATTCAACTTTGCGTGTTAAATTTAGACGTTAAAATTGAGAAATTTCAACTATCAACATTTGGGGCTTTTAAAATTTAAATATTGCAAAAAAATACTTTTAAAATGCCTTAATATATAATATATCATGTATTTAAAGCAATAGAGTACTCATTTGATATATCAGACTTAGCATAATTATTCAAAAGTCAAATTTATATGAGCCTGTGCCTAAAAATGGAGGTTTTCCAATGAAGGGGGGCCTTACATAAAGATGTAATATTTTCCAGCAATTTTAAATTTGTGAAGCTTTTTGATTATAAATAATCCTTACATATGTATTTAATGTACTTTAAATGGAAAGAAAACTTACAAATAACATATCATATTAGTTTAAAAGGGTCTTAGGCCAAAATAATTTAGGGTCAATTTAGGCCGTAGCACATATTTACATTAAAAAATGCATATTGAAGCTATAGGAAATAAAAATTTGTGTCTTTTCTATCATTTCTATACTCAGGTGACATGATACAATAAATCTGAGCACAAAAAGGCTCTTACATTCAACTTTTTTACCAGACAGTTATTTCGTAGTGCATTTCTTTTAGACAATAAATGAAAATTTAAAAAATCCCACCTGCGCTTTCTCAATAATATTTTTACAGTGTGTTGTACTACTTTTGGGACAAATTATATCAAAATTATAGAAAACTTCATCAGCTCTAACTCAAAATATGGACAATTTTATGTTAAGGGGGTCTTGAAATCTTTTGACAGCTTCCGAAGTGCTAATTTTTGACCTTTTTCAGCTGGACCTAATCACTACTTTACATTAATATTTATGACCCAATTTTTTTTTACAGTGTCATTTCAACCCCAACTTGCTATATGAGGCATAAAACATGAAGAAATAAATTTGGAAGGTTATAACAAAAATTGGCAAGTAACACACTGTCCACACTAAGGACTATATTCGTGAACAACGAAAATCAAAGGACGATAACTGTGTACTCGGACTAGTAAGGGCAAGATTTTAAAACTGAAACAAAATCAGCCAGTAAGCACCATGTATATCAATTGAGCACACATACAATATAGATTTTTATATACAAATCACAAATTATGATCTAACAGCAAACCAAGAGTTTAAGGATGTCTGCTTGTCATGTTTTGGAATTTTTGTCAGATTTTCGGAATCCTCTGGTTTTAACCATTTGAATGCCTTAAAAATAATTTGCCGATGAACCCCCATTTTTCTTTTTATAAATCTTTTACGTGTATAATTATAAGTCATTTGTAAAAGTCTTATAAAATTTTATTTATTTTTTAATAGTATTTGAGAACTTCAACTGGTCAATGATAAAGCTATGAAAAATCAAGAGAGAACATTTTCCCGCCAAAATTACAATGGCTAATATCTCGAAAACAAGCACATTGACCCCTAAATTTTTTTTGCTTTTTGGATTCCTCAATTTATTCCTTATCAATACATACCAGTTTTATGAAAAGTTATTTATTTTGAAATTGAGCGGCGAACATCCTTAATGACTCGGAGTGAAAATAACTCTTTGTTTTCTCTTTCTTTTTAAATGTCTGATAGGGGAATCAATGCTTTGGTTTCTACCTAAAAAAAATGAAAATAATTGTTACATTTCATATTTAGTTTAGCATTGCTTTTCTAGTGGTGTTTCTTGAATATGTTATTAAAAACATATTGCACTGGCCACAAACAAATTATCTGTGACAAATATCCAGAATGAATGTCATGTATTTCAGGTGTAACATATAGTATGCTTAAAGAGTCAAAGAAATCAGGTACTATCAAGTTTTACCAGGATTAAGTCAGTTAACTAAATTAGTAACTAAAACTGTTAACATTACTTTTCAGAACTTACTGTATATAGACATACCTTTTTTTGGCATACAAATAAAAGAAATTGGACTACTTACCAAGTCTGGCAATACATGGTTAACATGGTTAATAATATTGCAAAAACAAAACAAATTTCCTATTAAAGAGAATTCATCCTGTCTTAAAAAATTGGACAAGTGTTATATTGACTATGGCTAATATGCCAGGTCGTGTGGGGGCACATGCAAATTAATATAACTTTATTTTCTTGAAAAATTCTGATATGAGAGATTCTTATTCAATCTTCTAATAACTGTCAATTATTATAAATTCTTCAGGGTCTTGATTTTTTGTCTATTTTAGTGACAAGGGTTCCCATGACCATGACTAAACTATCAGGTCTGATAGCATTATAAAAATATTCCTACACAAGGAATGAGCTGTTATTTTGAAAGGCCAAAATTGAAGCCAATCTAGAATATACAAGACTGTGTCCATAGTACACGGATGCCCCACTTGCACTATCATTTTCTATGTTCAGTGGACCGTGAAATTGGGGTCAAAACTCTAATTTGGCATTAAAATTAGAAAGATCATATCATAGGGAACATGTGTACTAAGTTTCAATTTGATTGGACTTCAACTTCATCAAAAACTTCCTTGACCAAAAACCTGAAGCGTGACAGAGGGACGGACAGACGGACAGAGAGTTGGACGAACAGACGAACGGACAAACGAACAAACGACCATGAACAGATGGACGAACAAACGCAAAGACAAAAAAACATAATGCCTCTAGGTGGGACATAAAAACAACAAAACTCAAACTGGAAAATTTCATTTCCACCAGCCTGGTTATTAACTCTTACCATGTGCTGAATGATTTTAGAAAGTGGCCAATTTTCCTATATTTGCGAAGATATGCAAATTATCTGCAAATAAGTCATATCATGCTGTTTATGGTTACTGATGGAGATAATTTAGGTGATAATGGACCAAGGGTTGGGGTGGGTGGGTTGGTGGGGTGTGGAGATAGAGATTGTGGACTTCTTTCCGCCCCAAAGTTGATCATCTGGTATGAAAAGCATCAATTTTGACAAATTCCCATCCTATTTCTGGACTTGCTAGACCAAGGTATGCATGCTGAAAAGTGTATCAAACTGTAGTTTGCATGGACAATGGACCCCTGAGAAGACATGAATCACAAATAATCTGTGGTTCATCAAAATTTATCAAACTGGTCTGAACCAATTTAAATAAAAACACAATAACCATATGAAATTGGTTTTTAAGATGTAGGAGCAAAGCATGGTTGCGATTCGAAAATAATTATGCTGGTAGTTTACCTGGTGAATTGATTTCTGGCTCTTCTGTCCCTGTCGTGGACTCTGTACTTTGCATCACTACAACAAAAATATAAAATGATAGTGATTGTTACCTTGTTAGAAGTCCTAAAGTTTTTTTTTTAGTACAAATGAAAAAGCAAGATAGATCACAGTAGTCAATATAAAAACGAGAAGATGTGGTATGATTGACAATGAGATCACAAAAACTTAATGTTAACCAATGAACCATCGATGAGGTCAAGGTCAGGTGATACTGGCTAGACAGACATGTACACCTTACAATCATTCCATACACCAAATATAGTTGACCTATTGATTATGGTACTTGAAAAACAGACCGAAACACAAAAACTTAACATTAACAATGACAAATGAACCATGAAAATGAGGTCAAGGTTAGATGAAAATTGCCAGTCTGACATGTACCTCTTACAATCATTCCATACACCACTTATATACATATATATATATATAGCTGACCGGCTGCTTGTAGTATCAGATAAACGGACATAATCACGTAACTTTAACCTTGATCACTGAACTCCATGAATTGAGGTTGAGGTCAGGTTAACCCTGTCTGACGGACATGTAGACATTGCAAGGAACCAATATACCAAATATAGTTATCCTATTTCTCATAATAACTGAGAAATTGACGACAAGAACTGTATTTTTTTTCAAGCAGTCACTAAACCATGAAAATGAGGTCAAGGACAATGGGCATATGACAGGTGGAAACTTCATAACATAAGGTATCTGCATACAAGGTATGAAGCATCCAGGTCTTCTCTCTTCTCAAATATAATGCTTTATACAAATAGTTTAGGCTGCGGCTTCCGCTACCACCACTGCTGCCGCTGCCACCGCAGCTGCAGCCAGATAGTAATACCTATGTCTCTCTTACTGAAACTATCTTTGCAGGTGAGACAAAAACAATACTTTCTCCAGAACTTATTGTATAAAGACATACCTTTTTTTGGCATCCAAATAAAACAAATTGGACTACCATCCCAAGTCTGGCAATACTTCTTAAAGAAAGTTCATCCCGTCTTAAAAAATTGGACATGGCTTCCATTAACCATGACTATTATGCCAGGTCTAGGGGCACATTAAAATCAATATAACTTTAATTTCTTGAAATAATCTTATATGAGATACTAATTCAATATTTTAATAGCTTTCAATTATTATCAATCTTTTAGAGTCTTGATTTCTTGTCTATTTTGGTGCCAGGGGTTCCAATGACCATGACTAACCAATCAGGTCTGATCAGGAATTCTGAGCTGTTGTTAAATTGACACTAAACACCATTTTTCTGTATTTTGAAAGGCTCCTTTAGGCTGTTTTGACCTGCCACATTATATGGCTATTTTCCAATCTATCAAGGACCATAAATCAGGCACGACAAAAAAAAACCTAATTAAAATTGAACTTGACCTCCATTTTGTCATCAGTAACAACATGTTATAATTTGAAAAAAAACCTAGGAAACAGGGTTCAAAAGTCATTGAACAGAAAAGGCATAGAGTGCCATTGTCCAAAATATCAAGAACCATGCATTACTCCTGAACCTTGACCTCAATTTTTGTCATTATTATCAACATTTAAAAAATAATTTGAAAAGCGTTGTTTAAATGGTTTATTACTTATTGCACAGAAGCTGTTTGCAGCCACTGGCCTGCCTGCTCATTACTTCACCAATTAAATAACCACTTTTTCCTTTGAAACAGGGTTAAAAACAAGAGGCTCTCAAGAGCCTAGATCACTCACCTTCAATGTTTGCTGAAATCTTTCATCAATGATTATTTTTGCTTTTCAATATATATTAATGAATGGCTTAAAAATGCCATTTAAATGTTCTTTGGTATCTGTCATATTTTCTTCAAAAGCAAAAAAATGCATTTTACCCCTATGTTCCATTTTAGCCATAGTGGCTATGTCTCTTGACATACAAGAAAATAAAATACCAAATTTATACTAGATACTCTGAAACTTAATCAGCCCAAGTTTGACTGAAATTGATTAGGCAGTTTCAAAGGAGAAGATTTTTTAAAGTAAGCAAACTAGATGAACAAGTAGTGAAAAATTGTCTTTAAAGGGCAATAACTCCTAAGGGGTCAATTGACAATTTTTGTCATAAAACGTATTTGTAGATCTTACTTTGCTGAACATTTTTGCTGAATATAGTTTATCTGTATCTATAATAATATTATTGACGGACAGAGGGACGGACAGACGGACGGACGAACAAACGAACGAACAAATGAACAGACGCAAAGACAGAAAAACATAATGCCCCTAGGTTGGGCATAAAAACAACAAAACTCAAACTTAAACTGGAAAATTTCATTTCCACCAGCCTGGTTATTAACTCTTACCATGCTGAATGTTTTTAGAAAGAGGCCAATTTTCCTAAATTTGCGAAGATATACAAATTATCTGCAAATGAGTCATATCATGCTGTTTATGATTACTGGTGGAGATAATTTAGGTGATAATGGACCAAGGGTTGGGGTGGGTGGGTTGGTGGGGTGTGGAGATAGGGATTGTGGACTTCTTTCCGCTCCAAAGTTGATCATCTGGTATGAAAAGCATCAATTTTGACAAATTCCCATCCTATTTCTGGACTTGCTAGACCAAGGTATGTATGCTGAAAAGTGTATCAAACTGTAGTTTGCATGGACAATGGACCCCTGAGAAGACATGAAATGTATTTATAAAGGTTACTCGGGAGCACGTGTATTTGTTTACTTTAAGCACGTGTGTTTAAATCAAAACATGTTTATGTTTAATTTGATTGGACAATCAGCAAGTTATTACAGGTTTAAGTTATATCAATCATGATAACTTTGTGCTAGAATTTTAGCGCTAAAAGTATAATAGGAAAGTCTAGAATTGTCATTCGAGGTTCGCCCATTTGACAGTAAAGGTTCGTTTCCCACCCACCCACCCTTTTTTAAGACTTCATAGGATTGTAAATAGTATGTTATGTAAAAATAGTTGATAAGATACATGTATGTATTACTGTAAAGATTTTTTTCTTCAACTTATAGAACATTTTTCTATGGTAGATTGTGTTTATATGCGATGGCAGCGGTCGATGACAGCAAATTCAAATTGGACATTTGTTTATAGTTTATAATAAAATAAGCTTTCTGTGCTGTCGGGGCGAGCTGATAACCAAATAATGGTGTTGAGTTTTACTTTATAAATGCTTTATGTTCGTTTGAAGTATTTAATAATTAAGAACATAGTCACAAATAATCTGTGGTTCATCAAAATTTATCAAACTGGTCTGAACCAATCTAAAAAAAACACAATAACCATATGAAATTGATTTTTATGATGTAGGAGCAAAGTATGGTTGCGATTCGAAAATAATTATGCTGGTAGTTTACCTGGTGAATTGATTTCTGGCTCTTCTGTCTCTGTCGTGGTCGCTACAACAAAAATATAAAATGATAGTGATTTTTACCCCCTGTTAGAAGTCCTAAAGGTTTTTTTTAAGTACAAATGAAAAAGCAAGATAGATCACAGTAGTCAATATAAAAATGAGAAGATGTGGTATGATTGACAATGAGACAACTCTCCTCAAGCGACCAAATAACACAGAAATTAACAACTATAGGTCACTGTATGGCCTTCAACAATATGTTACACAGGAACAAATGACAACCACTGAATTACAGGCTCCTGACTTGGGACAGGTACAAACAGAATGTTGGATGTTAAATTAGTTTAAAGGTGCCAATCCTCCCCCTAAGACTACCAAGAGTGCACATGCTAAAATGTCTCACCTGTTTTTACTGAGCATTGATTTTATGTTGATAGTCCTAAATATGAAGTTTTAATTCGTGTATCACATATATAAACTTAATTTGATCCAGGAAAATGAGGGCATACTCAGATAAATCAAGCCAGAAATACATTACACCTTACAATCATTCCATACATATCAATCATATTTGACCTATTACTTACAGTAAATATACAAGAAACAGACCAAACCTTGAAAACTTCATATTGACCAATGAAACAAGGTCAAGGTCAGATGAACCCTGCCATACAGACATGTACACCTTGCAATCATTCAATGGATCAAATATAGTTGACCTATGGCATATACTATCTAAGAAACAAACGTAACCAGGAAAACTTATCATTGACCAATGATCTGTGAAAATGAGGTCAATATCAGATGACACATTCCAATCAGACATGTACACCTTACAATCATTCCATACATCAAAGTTGACATATTGCTTATAGTTTAAGAATAACAGTCCAAAACACAAAAACTTAACATTGAGCAATGAACTGTACAAAATGAGGTCAAGGTCAAATAAAGCATGCCAAACTAATATGTACATCATAAAATATTTCCTTACATCAAATATAGTTTACGACAGTATCAGAAAGACAGGCCAAAACACAAAAACTTAATTTTAACCACTGAACCATGAAAATGAGGTCAAGGTCAGGTTACTAAAGCATGTACACAGGAAAAAAGGTGAAAATTTGATTGGTTAACTTCCAGTAATGGTTATTTTATTATATGCAATGAAATGTTATGTGAAATTTTGTCTGTAGTACTAACCATGTAACCTCAGGTTCCAAAATATTCTATAGAAACACCAAATAAAAAAAAGAATGTTCAGTTGAACATTTCAACTGTTGTTTTTTTAGAATTAGAATCATTCATTCATTTCATGGAAATGAGATTTGCTGAAGCTAATACAACTGCATATTAAATTTCATTTACCTACCACTAATGAATCACCATAAACTGACTTAATCACAAACTAATACATGTAAACTAAGCAAACTTTTCAAAGTCAATAGACCATAACCTTAGAGGTGAGACCAAATAATCTCCAAGGAAATGAGATGTGCCATTTCTAATAAATGACAAATAAAAAAAATGACATATGTACTAAAACAATGAACGGAAAACAAATATGATATACAGCAATAAATGACAACCACTGGTTTACAGGCTCCTAAATAAGAACAGACACATATATATATAGATATATATACATAATGTGACAGGGTAAAATCATGTTTAAGGCGCCAAGCATTCATGACTTTGGAAAATGGTGTAACGATTGTAATATTCGATTAAAGAAAAAATAAAACAATTAAAAATGAGCTTTCCAAGATTTTCTGTACTTATAAAACGACGAGGTGGTGTGATTACCCTCCACAAGAGACAAAATGACACAGAAATAAACAGAACAATGATCGAGATCTTCATTTGTACTTGTGAGAGAACGACACGGATGCAATCAACTGAAAACCAAGATATCTTATCCTAATCAATTAATAAATCAACATGTCTACGACATCTTTAGAATTTCACTCATTTCAAGTGTTTATTTCATCGCATGTTATTTAATGCAAATGTGTAACTTCTTGAGATAGCGGATAACTGCAAGCTATTTTCTTCTAACTAGAATACTAATATACAGCTGCATACCAAATATCATTGATCTACCACTAGCGGTTCCCCATAAACTGACATAATCACAAACTTATACATGTAAACTAAGCAAATGTTTAAAGTCAATAGACCATGACTGGGAGGGCAAGACAAAGTAATCTTAATGTGTCAATGCTAATTCAATTGCATACCAAATATCATTGACTTAGCACTAGTGGTTCCCTATAAACTGACCTAATCACAAACTAATATATTGTTGATGCCACCTTAGTTGCTGCTGCCACCACATACCTATGTCTTGCTTTTTAGTCTGTCATGGAGAGACAAGAACAAATAAATTTTGTAAAGATTTATTATTTTAGAGGAAATAACTCCAAATCGGGATGTCTGATTGGTCTGAAAATTTCTGGCAAATAGATCACATGATGCATATGCTTAATAAATAATTTTTACTTGCTTTATATTATTTTAGATGCAAGATAAAAACTGTTATTAACCCTGTTTTCTTTTTTGCCATAATAGCAGCCATGTTTTTTGAAAATCAAGGACAAAAATATTAACTTTATATCCAATACTATTGAATCATTTACTCAAAAATTGGTTAAATTGGTTAAATAGTTTCTGAGGAAAAGATCTTGAGAAAAATTTATAATGGACGCTTAGTGATCTTGGTGATGGCAAAACCTCATGTGTCCTTTTATTATGGACAGACTACTGATGCAAAATGATGGCAATAGCTTATTCATGGCCATTTGGGCTAGGCAATCGAATAAGTGGATACAAAATACAATAACTCATAGGAAAACTCACACAGTACTGTGCCATCAACATAAAATCTTTTCTAGAAAAAACTGTATTTTGCAAAAAATTTGTATGTTTCAAATCGTATCTAAAGTATGGTTAAAGGTAGACAGTACAGAATTTTTTCAAATACCTTTTTTTATACATGCCATTAAAGCTGGCCTTTTCTGTACATATTCTACAACCAAAGTTGGGTTCAGGTCTGCAAAGTGTTCCCATTGCTTTTCAAACCCTAAAAATATTTAATATGAAACATGAATGTAATATCATAACAAAATTATTCACTTATTACTTTAATTTATATACTATATAGTACTTGATGAGTCCCAAATAATGAGGCAAAGAAATTTTGTTCACAGCTTTAACATGTTTAAATTATAGTTTTTTAGTCAATGATCCTCATAAACATAGTTACACAGATTTACTAATAAGTATCATTTAAAAGGAATGAAATTTATTTCAGTTTCAGTGTTTAGTGTTTTCAAGTCGTTTTAATGACTTTCACACCTGCATAAAGAGATGTGTCATTTAAATTCTATATAAAAAAGAAGATGTGGTATGATTGCCAATGAGACAACTATCCACAAAAGACCAAAATGACACAGACATTAACAACTATAGGTCACCTTACGGCCTTCAACAATGAGCAAAACCCATACCGCATAGTCAGCTATAAAAGGCCCCGATAAGACAATGTAAAACAATTCAAACAAGAAAACTAATGGCCTTATTTATGTAAAAAAATGAACGAAAAACAAATATGTAACACATAAACAAACAACAACCACTGAATTTACAGGCTCCTGACTTGGGACAGGCACATACATAAATAATGTGGCGGGGTTAAACATGTTAGTAGCATACTTAGGATTCATTATCATTTGTGGGGTACCAACTTTAGTTGATTTCCAGGGTAATGTAAGGAAATCACAATTTTAAATGTTCAACAAAGTTTAAATCTTAGACTTGTATACAAAATTTTGCAAAATCACAAAATCAAATATCAAAATAAATACAATTGTTTCTCAATCATCATGAAAATTGGTACCCAAGAAAATAAATGAATCCACAATCTGGTGTACGGGTACATGCAAATGACAGAAAGAATATCAAGAAATTATTTTGTTTTCAGAATTTTTTCCTATTCATCCTAATATAAATAATCACAAGGGTGAATAACAAACCTCAGTTTGCATACTACATAAAAGGGGCATTAGCTACTAGATATAAAAATAAACAGCTGCACCATGAGTGCATATTATGACTAAAATACTAAAGGGAGGTTATTCAAACAGATATAAACCAGTCACCAAAGTTTCAAGAAAACTGCTCAAAGCACTTTTGAGTTATTTTCTGAAAACTGGAAATTGGTTAAGCAAGAATAAGGTGTGTTTTGTTATTAAAAGGAAAAGAATGTCAACATTAAATGTGAAACAAGGATAAATCATTTGATTGACTGATTCAATCCACAAAATCTCATTCTTATACAGGTAACAAGAGTGCATACACTGAAATGTCTCGCCTTCTTTACTTATCATTGATATTATGTTGATAGTCCTAAGTATAAAGCTTTATTAAAAACTGTCACATAAACTTAACATTAACCAAGATAACTAATCAAAGACCAATGAACCATGAAAATGCGGTCAAGGTCAGATGAACCATGCCAAGCAGACATGTACAGCTAACAATGCTTTACTAACAAATGTAGTTGACCTATTATTTATGGTTTAAGAAAAATAGACCAAAACACAAAATCTTAACACTAAGTAATGAACTGTGAAAATGAGGTTGAGGTCAAATAAAACCTGCACAACTGACATATAGATCATAAAATATTTACATACACCAAATATAGTTGACCTATAGCATATAGTATTCTAAAGATAAAAAGACCAAAACTCGAAAAACTTAACTTTGACCATTCAACCATGAAAATGAGGTCAAGGTCAGATGACATCTGCCAGTTGGACATGTACACCTTACAATCATTCCATACAACAAATATAGTAGATCTATTGCATAAAGTATGAGAAAAACAGACCAAAACACAAAAACTTAACTATAACCACTGATCCATGAAAATGAGGTCAAGGTCAGATGACATCTGCCAGTTGGACATGTACACCTTACAGTCCTTCCATACACCGAAAAATATACTAGCCCTATTGCTTATAGTATCTGAGATATGGACTTGACCACCAAAATTTAATCTTGTTCACTGATCCATGAAATGAGGTGGAGGTCAGGTGAAAACTGTCTGACAGGCATTAGGACATTGCAAGGTACGCACATACCAAATATAATTATCCTATTACTTATAATAAGAGAGAATTCAACATTACAAAAAATCTTAACTTTTTTTTCAAGTGGTCACTGAACCATGAAAATGAGGTCAAGGACATTTGACATGTAACTGACGGAAACTTCGTAACATGAGGCATCTATATTCAAAATATGAAGCATCCAGGTCTTCCACCTTCTAAAATATAAAGCTTTTAAAAAGTTAGCTAACGCTGCTGCCGCCGGATCACTATCCCTATGTCGAGCTTTCTGCAACAAAAGTTGCAGGCTCGACAAAAATGATGATTAACATATATTTTTAATCTATAATATGAAATCAAACAAACCTAGAAAAAATCAAATTGCACAGGTTTGCTATCTATTTATATCTATATTTATATCAAGTTATATGACCGTCGGCAGACTTTGGAGGTTACCTCAATGGTTAATCAGATGGTGTCTATACTGAAATACACACAAAATGTCTAATGCCCCTTTAACAGTAGTGAGCCAAGTTGCCTTTTACAGGTAACACCTGCCTCATATTAACATAATAGATTATGATAAGCAGATTATACATGTATTTACTTTGCATCAAATAACAAAGAATACAGCAAAGAAACTGGTTTTTAAATATCATACACAAATCAATCTGTTTCTTTGTTGGTGATGAACTCAACTTTAAGCACTCTCAGCTATATTGCGGTAGCCATTTTTTATTGGTGGAAGAAGCCATACTATCTGGAGAGAACCATCAATGAGTATTGACCTTCAACAGCAAAAATGGTAATCCTTGTCAATTTTAAAGATATCCGTCAAATGCACCTCATAATCTCACAATCTCAGTCATTGTTAGTGTTGACAAGCTATTTATCCCTGTAGATAAACTACTTAAACCACTTGACCACCAACAACCCAGTATATCAATCTGTGTTATTAATTTCATGTAGTTATACATACATGTACCTGCTTTATAAGCATTCCCATGCTTATGCTGCACACAAAGGTTTTTCACCCATGTGTACAGCTTATTTCTCTGTTTCTTCTCTCTGTGACCATACCTGTCACCTTCCTTCAAAATTGGCAGGTCATACTCGGAACCAACAATCTAATAATAAAATTGAAAATTAAAATTTTAAATACATTTTACAAAATTGCCTCACTGTCTCAAAACACATTATCACAACTACTTAGTACATGTAGTATAACTAGAGATTCAGTGTATATAATGTGCGAATCCTGAAATACCGTTTTTACAGTATCCGTTATGAATTTTTAATGTAGAATGATAAATAAACAGACGACAAATTCAAGATTTTTGAATAAAATAAGAAATAATATATAATATGTACTGTTTTAATAAAGTCATGATATAGTTCAGAGATGCGGACAGGTTTTCATTGCTCATACTGCATGATCCAGGTTTAAAATTGATACACAAATGTACCTTTTAACATAATTATTAATGTTGTATAACTTAAGGTAGCACAATACAAAGTTTTTGTCATTCCCAAACAGACAACTTTAAACTGATGCAGTTCATTCCATCCTTCTTTATATTTTATAAATGAGGTACCAAAAGAAAGAAGAAAGATTAGTCTTTCAAATTGTGATAATTTCATTATGACATAATTATTACATAATTAATTATTATGTAATTAGTCGCTATATTGTGATGTCCACACTTGAATGAATTTAGCGTCTTTGTTTTTCATAGCATCCCAAAATATTTTATAGATTCTTGTACAACACAGCTTGACCTCCAAAACTGTGTCTCAGATTTCCAAAAACATCAATAGAACAAATTTTATACCCAATTGAACTTAGTGGTCTCTAATGAATTGATGTTGCAAACTTCATTGAAGATTTATGAGAGAATTAAATACAATAGGAAAAATCTGAGACACGGTTTTGGAGGTCAAACTGTGGTGTGCAAGAATCTATAAAAAAATTTAAGATGCTATGAAGAACAAAGAAGCTAAATTCATTCAAGATTTATGACTATTAATAGAATCTTAGGTACCTCTAGAATAGTTCTGGAGGAAAAAAATGAATCATGACACTTTGTATGAAAGTTCATTTGTTAAGGAAATAAAACATGACGGTAACAGGGGCGGATCCAGCCATTTTAAAAAGGGGGGGTTCCAATTACATGTCCCCATTCAAATGCATTGATCGTCCAAAAAAAAGGGGGGTTCCAACTCCTGTAACCCCCCCCCCCTTCTGGATCCTCACCTGGGTAACGTATCTGTTATGTGGGAAACAGTCACCCATAGTCTTGACCGGAAGCAAGACAACTCGCCCCACTGCCAAATCGCCCCATTTTTTTTTACCAACTCGCCCCACTCTTGTTTACCAACTGGCACCACTTATGAAAAAGGAATAAGTGTTTCACAAGATTATACATGCCAGATTATTAAAATTTACACAATGCAACAATTTGATAAGCAAAAACCAAATTGGTTTTATGGAACATAATCGAACAGCTGATCATATTTTTTCATTGAAATCAATTATTGAAAAATACAAGACTTAACATAAGAAAGTTTATGCTGCATTTATTGAATTAAAAAAAGCCTTTGATACGGTATGGAGACTTGGATTATTCCATATACTATTAACCATTGTTAACACATGGTATTCCAAAGAAAATTTTTAACATAGTTTTTTCAATGTATACCAAAACAAAGAATAGAATAAAATTTAATGATTGTTTAAGTACATCTTTCATATCTGAAAGAGGTGTCAAACAAGGCGATATTCTAAGCTCTTTACTATTTAATATTTTTATTAATAATATTGTTGAAAATTTAAAAAAAACAATAGCACAGACCCTGTGCGAATTGGTGATGATAAGATTCATTGATTGTTATATGCCGATGACTTGGTACTATTGTCAAGTATTCCAGAAGGACTACAATGTAGTCTTGACACTCTAGCTCAGTTCTGTACAGATTGGAAGCTGGAAGTAAATTCTACAAAATCAAAAGTCCTAATATTCAATTCTAACGGCAAATCATTTCAAAACTCTTTTACTATCAACAATAATTATATTGAGACAGTTGATAAATATTGTTACCTTGGGATTACTTTAAAATGCAATGGCAAATTTAACCTTGCCTCCAATTTATTGATGGAAAAGGCTAGAAAAGCTCTATTCAAAATAAAGAAATCTCTTAGTCTCAACAATTCGTGTAGACTTTTAGAAAGACTTTTTGATACAATGGTACTTTCAACTTTATTATATGGAAGTGAAGTTTGGGGTATTGAATCAATTCAAAAAATACTGAGAATGAATTCGAACCATATGAAATGTTTCATATAAAATTTACGAAAGAAATTCTTGGGGTTCACTGTAAAACTCCAACCATGCATGTCACAGTGAGCTTGGTAGACTCCCCTTAAAACCTAAATTTTGTTGTCTTCCATGAAATTTTTAGATCATTTAATCTCATCTAACAACATGACTATATCTATAGCTCTTGACATATTTATTCAAACAAGAGAAAACAACCTACAATGTATGGACAAGTAATATGAATAAATGTATCCATAATTTAACATCTTTTAATGTACCTATTACACCTATGCTTGCTCAAATAAAACAACGAATTCATGACCAAATTTTACAAGAACAGAATTCATATATTACAGAATCATCAAAACTATCATTTTTTCGACATTTTTGTTTATCAAATAAACATGCACACTATGTTGACCAATTGAATATGTTGAAAGATAGGGCACCTTTGGCAAAACTAAGGCTAAGCGCACACAATCTTGAAATTGAAAGAGGTAGAAACATGCAAGTTAACAGAGAAGAAAGGCTGTGTTAATTATGTCATAATAAAAATATAGAAGACGAAAAACATTTTATCTTGCACTGCACAAAATTTATCTTGCACTGCACAAAATATGAATCACAAAGAAATGTTCTTATATCAAAATTGTCCTATTTCATGTATTTTAAAAATTATGACAAACAATCCAAAACTGAGAATGAATATATCAAACTACTACTTAATAGCAAGTGTAGAAAAACACTTAGATTAATATCATCTTTTATTAATCAATCATTTGAATTAAGGAAAAATGTCCTTATAAATGAGTAATATGAACAATTTGAAGCTATAACCATGATAACATACAATATACTTATGTCAGTAGTCTATATACTGATATGCTATGTAGTATTGTTAAATTGCTGCATCATTACTATTTGTATACTAGTTGTATGGGCCGTTGCCAATTATAGTAATTGAGTTTGTGGCAAAATTTGTGCCAATAAAAAATAAAATATTTGTATTGTATTGTATATTATCATGATTATTGGCAACACTAACTTCACTTTTGACACGAGTTCAGTTTATTTCTCACTTTACGACGGAAATAAAATGACTTAGGGTCGGCGCTCAAAAGTAGGGTCGGTTGGGTAACAGTTAACAGACATATATTTTTTGTTTGGCCTTATGCAAGTAAAAAATTCATCCTATCTCACTATAACTCAGTATCTTCTTTTCTTGAATTCTTAGGACTTCTTTGCTCTAATAGAACTTTTGAATGTCTGTCCTTTGCAGATGTCCTTTACTAATGTAATTTCGTGGACAATGAAAATCTCATTTGTCTGTTATCTTCAGAACACTGCTCATTTACAAGCCTCCAAGGAGCAATTTTTGAAGGCCTTGCACAAATACTTAAGATCTTTGCGCAATCAGTTGCTTTGTTGAAATAATGAGATAAAACATTGAACTCTAATCAAAATTTATGAGCTAACCTGAGAAAAATTGTTAACGGCAATTGTATTTACATCTCAAAACTTGAAAATTTTTGTGGAATTGTAAAAGAATACTTGTAAGTAAATTTTTGAGAAAATTAAGGGGAGATTATTCAAACATTATAATTAACTTATTTAAGTATAATTTACTTCAAGGAAATAAAGATAACTTGTACAATAGTACCAGGGGTACCCCTGACTGACTTAGGCAGCAACCATTTGATTTTCTGGGGGGGCTATATATTTTTTTTCTGGACACTCTTTTTTTTTCGCCTTCCGCGAAAGACAATCTATTTTTTTGGCGCCAAGTCGAAAACAATTTTTTCTTTAGCATTACATATATATAGTGGCAGCTGAGGGTGAAACAAACATTTTTTTTTCTCAGGGTCAAAAACAAATTATATTTTTTTTCCAAAACCTGGAAACTAACTTTTTTCCAAAAAAATCCATAGCCCCACCAGAAAATCAAATGGTTGCTGCCTTATAAAAACTTATCTATTGTATGTCATATCTGTGTATTTATGTTCTTGTTTCTAGTGTTGAAATTTCATCTAGTACAACTGTACAATGAGTACCTGAATTATGTCAGTTCTCTTTATCGCAAAATAAAGGTCAAAATATTCTTCATCAGAAGTTGGTTTATTCTCACTGATGAGCCCCAACATTTGGTCTCTGTACATCAGAAAAGGAGATAGTTTAGGCATAGTGCTGGAAAAAACGGTACAGTATTTGTTTTTATAATTCCGTAAAATTGTGGGAAACTAATAGTTTCACGACTCCACAAAGAAGAAGTAGATGGATCAATATATATATTAGCTTTTCAAAAACCTTTTCTGACTTCGGTGAGATATGAGAGATCATCATTCAAATTGACATTTTTGTTTACCATGTTTACAGTAATAGAATATATGATTGGTAATAATTTAAAATATTGTATACACGAATTGTCACTTAACAGCATTTTTAAAAGGTTAAATAATATTTTTTAGAGATTAATGTAACGTTATATTTGTGGAAATAGAAAATGTTTTTCATAAATTTTTATTTTCGGTGTACCTGAGACATACATTGTGTGTGTGTGTTCCCCCACCGTCCCCAAGCCGGCCCCCACCCCCTTATGACAACGAAATTGTCTATGTGACGAAATTCGTAGCTATCGAGTGAAATGTATCTTTCCGCTCAGGGAAACGTTTTCTTTAAGGACCAAACTTTGTCTTGAAAGTAATATAGTTATAAGGCTTTCTATCAGTACATCCGTCCATTTGGCGACCCCACTGATCCTCGTAGTACTGATACAGAATTTGTTTTTTATAAATCTTTTTAGTTATAATCTATCGTAGAAGCTAAACAGGGAAGTTGTAACTCATGTAGTAATTTGACTTCAGATATAGTTAAATTACAGAGGAATAATAGACTTTGTCTCCAGTCCTAAGTTTTATACAAATTTGTACATTTACTCTTTCATTTGTCTTTCATTGTTTTCTGAAAGAAGCATATACAAAATTTTATATCATCGGTATAAGGACATCATTCGTAAATATAGTTCAACATGCAGACTTCTTATACGTTCAGGTATTGCACATCCAATATTTTATGGAAAATTTATAAAGCACAAAAATGTCAGTATTCACATCAGAAGCTAACAAAACCTTTAAATAGACTTATTAAGAAGGGATATAGTTACGATACTGTTTTAGTTTCTTGTGTAGTATTTGGAGTTTAGTGTGGCGTTCATTATCCCTGAACTAGTACAAATGTATATATATTTGTTAAGGGGCCAGCTGAAGGACGCCTCCGGGTTCGGGAATTTCTCACTGCATTGAAGACCTGTTGGTGACCTTCTGCTGTTGTCTGCTCTATGGTCGGGTTATTGTCTCTTTGACACATTCCCCATTTCCATTCTCAATTTTATATAGGCTAATATAAAAAAAGAAGATGTTGTATGATTGTCAATGAGACAACTCTTCAAAAGAGACCAAAATGACAAAGAAATTCACAACTATAGGTCACCGTACGGCCTTCAGCAATGAGCAAAGCCCATACCGCATATTCAGCTATAAAAGGCCCCGAAATGACAATGTAAAACAATTCATACGAGGAAACTAACGGCCTTATTTATAGAAAAAAATATGCAACATATAAACAAACGACAACCAATGAAATACAGGCTCCTGACTTGGGACAGGTTCATACATGCGTAATGTGGCGGCATTAAACATGTTAGCGGGATCCTAACCCTCCCCTAACCTTGGACAGTGGTATAATAGTACAAGATGGTCTATTGTTGTGGTCTTGGATTACAATTTTGTTTTAAAAAAAAGAAGCTTAAAACATCCCTCTCCCTCTGAACTTATCGAACATAAGAAGAAACCATGCAGCGTAAGCGCGGCCTGAAAATTACTAGACATGTTTATGGTGATACACAGCACATCCATTCATCACGCAGTTTGGTTCATGTGTCCCATTTTTTTTAGCAATGAAGCATGGTGTTGGTCATTTTTATTAGTTTGTCAGCTCCTCTTCAATAACGAGTTTTAATTTCAAATTGGTATCATCTGTCTCTGTGTTGAACAGGTACTCCGAGAAAGAAGAAGACTACCTAGAACACCGATAGTTGAAACATTTCTTCAGTGGTGCGTGTTTATAGTTGTTGTTATATATGATACACTTTAAAAAAAAGTCGTGCTTAGAAATGAACACTTGTATTATATGTTTAGTTCTAAACGTGTTCAGGATTGTGTTTAATTCTAAACACATTTCTCAGTTTCTCAGTAAGCACATATCTAAACATGACTTGAATTTAAACACGATTATAAACACAAACCTAAACATGTAAAAAAAAAAGTGCACAAAAGATGTGCTTAGAAATGTATTTAGGATCTAAACATCATTGTAACAGTGTAGATAGGTTTCCTTGTATGATCAAACATATTGAGGCTTTTTGTCGAGCCTGCAACATTTATGTCGCGATTTCAAGCGAGACATAGAGATCCTATATTCCGTCATCGGCATCGGCAGTGTCAATATTTAGGTTCATAGATATAGGAAGATGTGGTATGAGTGCCAATGAAACGACTCTCCATCCATGTAACAATTTAAGCCATTATAGGCCAAGATGCGGCCTTCAACACGGAGCCTTGCTCACACCGAACAGCAAGGTATAAAGGTTAGTCTGGTTAAAAAAAATAGACATCAATAACTTTGTCAAACCTTTAAGGAGTTTTAGAAAAATTTAGACATGCAAAAATCCATGCAGTTCAAAACCTTCAGAGTATTTATTATCATTTTCCCGTATTATACTGATAAATGAACTGAAGAAGTACACATTTGTATTAAAGGGCCAGCTGAGACCCGTCTCCAGGTGCGGTATTTTCTCACTGCGTTGATGAGCCTTTGGAGGCCTTGAGCTGTAATCTGCTTTTCGGTCGGGTTATTGTCCCTTTTACATATTCCCTATTTCCATTCTCAATTTTAAGCTTTTCAAAGTAAATATTCTGATTCAGTCTGATGTTACAGTTTTGAAGTCATCAATAACTTTGTCAAACCTTTCATGGAATTTAAGGCAATTTGAACAGAAGCTTATTTATTACCAACATGTATAGGAATTATTAGCGTAGACATCATCTGGAACTTCATCTGTAAGGACTAGTTAATTTTGCTATATGGTTTATCATAAGTTTCAAAATCTGCAGCATCTAGCTTTGTCTCTTAAAAAATAAAAAGAACAAAACTTTAACAAATTCAATCAAAGTAATGAAGTACTGTCTACTCGTATGACATCAATATCTGTTGGGTGAGGACAGGGATCATCATTTCAGTGCTGTTATACTGACTGTATTTAGCCATTATTATAATCTGGATTGCTATTTGTTATCATATCAATATAAGAATACCAGTGGTGTAGCAGATCATCATTTCGACCTTATATGCAAAGGTTTATTCATTGAATGCCCACAGTTTATTCTTATCATCATAGTTTATTGTATGAGTAAAGCAGGCACCTTCCTGTATTAATTCGTATTTTTAATGAGCTGGAGTTGTGCAGGCAACAAAATTTCTATATTTTTCAGCTTAATGTTTTAGTCTTCTTCCTATTTTAGTACTCAATATACTATGCAAGTTATTTGGAAACATGCTTTGTCCAGTATAAATTTGTTTTAGTAAGATTCATCATATCAAAGAACCCAAATAATCCAATTTTTGATAATAAAAAAAAATCACCCTTAAGGCCTCAATGCAATACAGATACACTATAACTATTTCATAGACTTAAGTTAAGATTTTGAAGTTTAAATAATGCCTATCTATAGCATTTTTAAAACCCTTTGACGTTATATTCATTGAAAAATCAAGTCGGATATGCTAGTAATTATTCTGCAAAGATTAGGTGACCTTACTTGATCTTAGCGATGTCAGGAGTTCCGGTTACCCAGTCACTGTACATACAATTTTATGGCCCGTATAGCTTGTTGTTCTGTGTGAGCCAAGGCTCCGTGTTGAAGGCCGTACATTGACCTATAATGGTTTACTTTTATAAATTGTTATTTGGATGGAAAGTTGTCTCATTGGCACTCACACCACATCTTCCTATATCTATAAATTTCGTATGGTGTACCGTATAAAATCGGATCACAAAAACAATAACCCAAAGGGTAATGGAGACTAGTTTAAGAGCTTTTCTTTCTGTCAAAAAAATGTGCAGAGGAGGGATTAGTTCAAACTTGTTGGACAAAGTAAAAGAAAAGCAAAAAAAAAAGTAAAAAGGCAACTACCCATAAGAATGAAAATCTTCCCCCAGCACCGCCCAGGCATGTCATTGGGGAATATTATAGCTCAAACTAATGCTAAGGGTGTCTACTACATGCCTGAATCTTTATTTATACTAAAAAATGTGATCGTAGGCCAAAAAGAATATTTAATCGACCCCTACCCCCCAATTTCGATGGTCAGAGAGACGCCAATATTGACCACACCAACCCCGGATCTTTTCACCCTAGGGACCAAACTGAGCATATTATTGGTCTTTACAAGGTGTCATTTTCATCTTAAAGGCCTTGACCAACTTTAAGAAGAAAAAAAACACCCTAAAGATATGTTCGAACTTTCATCTGCAGGAACCTAGCGAAATGTTGACTCAATTCATCAAGATATTTCAAAACTTTTTTCACTGGATGGCGTGATCGGACGGACGGTACGACAGACAGAGATAAAATAGTCCCCCCCCCCTTTCGAAGCGGAGGTAAAATGATTGTGTCAACATTAAGACATTACAATACTATTAATATGCTATTGTATCTTTATTTCACCATAAACCTCAGTCACAATCGGATCCAAAACAAAATAGGAAAAAAAAAAAAAAAAAAAAACTGACACATTGATATCAAACATTAGTCAGTATCAAGACCTGTACTACATAATTCAAAATTGAACTAACAATAACATCATCACTTTCCCCCATAAAAGTAAAGTTTTTTGTGTTGACATCGAAGAATAATCATGTTTATTTAACTTTTTAAAGTTCTGACAAGTGCTAGAAATATGCTGAAAGAGTTCATCCCTCAAATTATAGTTTTATGACGTGAGCATTCGACTGAAAAATGACGCTAATCCATAACTTTATCAGCTGTACAATACGATTTTTTGAGTATCTGGCATTTTCAATTCCTAATCTAATGGGTGAGCACCGATTCTTAATTAACATATGAACTACCTTTCTTAAAATCAATGATATCTATATATTTTTCTTCTTGAAACAATCTTTGAATGAAAAATAAGTATAAAGTTTGCCACAAAACACATAATGTAAAGTTTTTACAATTAGATATTGACAAAGACACAAGTGGGACAAGAATGTCACACATTGTCTTAGATTTTTTACTAGTTATTGGCTTTTATACTGCGCTCGTTCTATTTAAGCAGGCAACATCATGCGTTGACTGTATATTTCTATGTCATATACAGTCAATGACACGATATCACTTTTCCTTATGAATACTATAAACAGTTGCCGAAATGTTCATATTTGTTTTTCATAACAAGTTTTGTTGTAAATCACCAGTCATGCAACCCCCCCCCCCCCCCTTAATTCATAATTGGAATTGCTCATCTTTTCTGGGCACATATTTCGTCCTATTTGTCATCTTATTTTTTAGGATCTGAGTATGTATTTGTCTCTGTTTTTCTCATTTTGACTGACGCCACATAAGTCCCTTATTTCTGCGACAAAATCAATTTAAATAAAACTCAGATGAGTGACACAAGGGGTAGAAAGTGTTGCGACCAAAGAGGGCGGTTAGTGAAATTCACACTCTGATATATATTAATTTATGTACTAGTTAATTGTGGTGAAACCTCACTCCCCTGATACGCGATTTTCACTTTCACCATTCATCAGTAATAGTTCTTGTGATATTGCCAGGACACAAATAAATATTAATAAATCCGGTTTGCTGTCGTTGTGACAGCCTCTTGTTGTTTGTTTTAAACAATTTGACAGATTTTAATAAAAAAAAGTCAACGAAATCAGTGTTATACGTTGACCAACGATAAGGTACATGACAGATAGAAGTAAGACATCTGTTAGTTTTGCAATAATCATGATTGATTGTTACATTTATATACAAAAACGAAATAGCCGTAAGTATATTGTCTTATATAAATAAAATTAATTTATAAATGAAATCGAAAGCACAAACACATTTCAGTAAACTATGGCGAGTTCCTGTGATCATGGTGATGGGACTGTGATGTGCCCAACATATCCTTTAAATTTTTTTCACTATGTCTTACGGTATTTTGTACAGACGGTTCTCCAATTAGACAATACTATATAAAACATAATTAAGAATTTTAAGATACTTATGTAAATCACAATGACGTTGGTAAGGGACTTATCATTTTTTATCTGGGAAGGGGGGGGGGGGGCTGGTAAAAAAAGGGGGGTCAAGTTTTTTTCTGTATGTGGAAAAGGGGGTTCAAAATTTTATATAAATTCAAAGTGGGGGGATCAAATTTTTATACATATGAAAATAAGTATTTTACATACTTCAGTGTAGAACATTTCAACAGTCAAATCAAAATATATCTTAAACACCATTTATATATTGTAAATTGAGACATCACAAGACTTTGGTGATGTCAATAATTCAGTCGTTATATATGTGTTTCACTCACTTTGATCACTAAATTAAAAAGCCTTACAACCAAACTTTATTTTAATTAGCTTATTAGTTTGAGAGAAATTAAGTATAATTCAAAACGAAACCAAAAAGGGTGGGGGGGGGGGGGGGCACCTAAAGCCGTCTCTGACAAGATCCCTTTGGGTCCATTTATACCTTTAACTCCCTCAAAGTTTGTACTTTTTAGGCTAATAGATAAAAAAATTAAAGGTAACTATCACATATTTGTGAATGAAATGTGACAATAAATGAAAGTTTAGCGACTCAAATGATGTTTCAATAAGGCCTTATGTAAAGCTTAAATTTAAGCAGCGTTCATATAATAGATTCATCTTAATAAATAATGTGTTATTCATGTTGTTACTGTTTCAAAAAGTTATTTTTTGAGTTACTTTAATAGGATAAAGTTTTCTTTTATAGTACAATATAGGAAATTAGAAAAAAAAGTCAGAAAAAAATACTAAAAGCACTGGCTTGCTCTACCTACTTATATTCATGGAAAGGGCCTTATGGAACATTTCAAAACAATTTTCCCTCAAATATGTTTTAATTTTCAATTTTCGTGAAATTACATGTGTTTTTGTTGTTAAAATTTTCGTATGTAAATAGAGGGGGGAATTAAATTTTTTATATGCTTTTTCCTGGGGGATCAAATAAAAATAGTGAAATATTATGGGGGGGATCAAGAAATTTTATATGTTTGATTTCAAAATGACCAGCCCCTCTCCCAGGTAAATAATGATAAGTTCCTTACCAGTATAGTATATTCTTCAGGATGACAGTGTTTAATGTTTTTATTGTGTGTATCTTTTTGTTGACGGTTTACCATACGTTTCCGTTGTTCATGTGCAAGAATAATAGTTCATCTAGATTAGTTGCCCTTGGAAAAACGCGTACACAACATTTTTCCAAATGGTAAAAAGCAAACTGATGTCAAACTAGATTACCCTACAGATGTACATGTACAGGTATATTAGATGTGAACCTCAAGAAAACAAAGACTGTCGAAAGTTTTAATGGTAATTAAAATTCATTACATTTGGGTGTTTGAGATACCCGTATATTGGAGATAGAGGACCAGCCAATTGCATTTACTGCATGGTTTCGAATTTTATATATCATGTCGTATTATATTATTTCTCACTGAACCTACATCTACTATAAGTATTTTAAAATTATACACGAATTAAAACTGAAAAAATACCGTATTCTGTCAAAATAAATAAATTGAAGTGCAATCGGCAAATGGTTCTATTTGCAACACATTTGTCTCGTTTATGTTACATAATTTATCAAATAGCACTAACGATATTTTTTTTCAATAAATAGTTGATGTTTCATATAGGTTTGAAGGTTGAACAGATATAATATATATACAAGTCTAAACAACGTTCAAACCTATGATTGCTTTGGATTTTTTTTTACACATGTGCATGCAAAACAAATTTCTTGGTAGAGGGGTCTAAATACAGCACAAACAACATTTTTAAAAAGACCGAACAGTGAACAAGTATATTTTGACAAAACGCATTTGACTGACAGGTCAACAAAGGATGCTAATCCTATGTTCAGTATTTAAGTACTTGATTTAATATAGTAACAATCTTTCATATTTTGTTATTGTAAAACTAGACCTTTATTATATCAAGAGTTTTTTGTTTTTGGGCGTGAAAACAAAGTAAACTTGAAGTAGTTGAAAACCATACATACATACACATGTCCGACTTTTTAATATATTGAAATTATATGCCATAATACAGAAAGCAAACAATAACAAATTAATCAACTGCCATGGACATAATATTGTTTTGTAATTCCAAAATGTTTTTAATCAAAATATAAATAAAATAGATAATTTGCTTCGGTTAAAAACCTTTAACAGCTGACTATGCGGTATGTGCTTTGTTCATTGTTGAAGGCCGTACGGTGACCTATAGTTGTTAATTTCTGTGTAATTTTGGTCTCTTGTGGACAGTTGTCTCATTGGCAATCATACCACATCGTCTTTTTTATATGTGTCTGTGTGTAGAACAAAAATACAGGAACAAAAACAATTTCGAAAGAGAAACTTCTAATTAATTAGCTGATCATCAAACGTCTTTAAATTTTGCTCATAGGAATCTTTACTCTAAAATGATTTAGCTACCAACGAAACAAACACAGAAATAGGATAAGTAACTCCTTATATCATATCATTTCCCTTGCGTAACTATGTTTTATTTTAATAATTTTTACAGATTTCTCATGCCTCATGCGTATGCCTCAAAATATATTTGTATGATACATTATCAGTGGCGGATCCAGAACTTTTTGTAAGGGGGTGCTGACTGACCTAATGGGGGCCCGCTCCAGTCACACTTCAGTGATTCCCTATATAATTAACCAATTTTTTCCCACGAAAGGGATGCCCCCCCCCCTGGATCCGCCTTTGATTAACCACTGTTATACTAGTTCCAATCTATACATAAATCTTATAAATAGCAAACGGCGAAATATATATGAATATGAAATGGAGTTAGGTGATACACAATCGCCATCGTGGCGGGATGAGCATGCGTTTCCGAATTTTATTTACATAGACATATAGGTTGAAAATTCACAAACTTTTAGGGAAAATTGTAACCAATCATCTTATTGCCTTTTTGGTTATTTTTGTCGAGCCTGCAACTTTTGTTGCAGAAAGCTCGACATAGGGATAGTGATCCGGCGGCGGCGGCGGCGGTGTTAGCTAACTTCTTAAAAGCTTTATATTTTAGAAGGTGGAAGACCTGGATGCTTCATACTTTGTATATAGATGCCTCATGTTACGAAGTTTCCGTCAGTCACATGTCCAATGTCCTTAACCTCATTTTCATGGTTCAGTGACCACTTGAAAAAAAAGTTCAAATTTTTTGTAATGTTGAATTCTCTCTTATTATAAGTAATAGGATAACTATATTTCATATGTGCGTACCTTGCAAGGTCCTCATGTCTGTCAGACAGTTTTCACTTGACCTCGACCTCATTTCATGGATCAGTGAACAAGGTTAAGTTTTGGTGGTCAAGTCCATATCTCAGATACTATAAGCAATAGGGCTAGTATATTCGGTGTATGGAAGGACTGTAAGGTGTACATGTCCAACTGGCAGGTGTCATCTGACCTTGACCTCATTTTCATGGTTCAGTGGTTATAGTTAAATTTTTGTGTTTTGGTCTGTTTTTCTCAAACTATATGCAATAGGTCTACTATATTTGTTGTATGGAATGATTGTAAGGTGTACATGTCTAGCGGGCAGCTGTCATGTGACCTTGACCTCATTTTCATGGTTCAGTGGTCAATGTTAAGTTTTTGAGTTTTGGTCTTTTTATCTAATACTATATGCTATAGGTCAACTATATTTGGTGTATGGAAATATTTTATGATCTTTATGTCAGTCGTGCAGGTTTGATTCGACCGTGACCTCATTTTCACGGTTCATTGCACAGTGTTAAGTTTTTGTGTTTTGGTCTATTTTTCTTAAACTATAAGTAAAAGGTCAACTATATATGTTGTATAGAAGCATTGTTAGCTGTACATGTCTGCCTGGCATGGTTTATCTGACCTTGACCTCATTTTCAAGGTTCATTGGTCTTTGTTTAGTTATCTTGGTTAATGTTAAGTTTATGTGACAGTTGTTATAAAGCTTAACTTTATACTTAGGACTATCAATATAATATCTATGGTTAGTATAGAAGGCGAGACATTTCAGCGTGTGCACTCTTGTGTTACATTTCCACGTCTTTATATGAATTTGTAAAACATATTACCGTAAGTAAGTAAATTTTATTATAGTGACATGTGTAATATATCAGTTCACTAAAGTTCAAAATATATATAACATACACAACAAGTGTGGACACAGATGAGTGTGGATAGTATGTTTGGATGTTTGACAGTGTTTTATTTGACAAAAGGGGTTCTGTGTTTTTCCTATATGGTGTTATTAACTGTGTTAACTGATACACTAATTGCATTAATTACCAAATGATTACGATAGAATATATTCCACATCTTTGATTTTGGATACATTTTGTAGCTAGGAGAGTAACACATATAAGGTAAATTTGTTCATGTATTTTTTACTTAAATGGGAGATGATATCTGAGAACATGATATAAGGAGTCTGTAATTCAGTGGTTGTCGTTTGTTTATGTGTTACATATTTTTTGTTGTTGTTTTTTGTTTGTATACAAATAAGGCCGTTTTCTCGTTTGAATTTTTTTACATTGTCATTTCGGGGCCTTTCATAGCTGACAACGCGATATGAGCTTGATCATTTTTGAAGGCCATACGGTGACCTGAAGTAATTTTTGTGTCATTTTGGTCTTGTGGAGAATTGTCTCATTGGCAATCATACCGCGTCCTTTTTTATGTACATGTATTTGCTTACTACATTTACATGTATTTGTATAGTTCTATTATATAACTTTGTGGTGGATCATCAGTATCAATAATAAACATTTTGCTAAAATGTCGAATTGTTTCTCAGATCAGAAGAAATTTATTGTTTTTTTTTTAGTAACGACAATGCCTGGCATGATGATTGGGGCTAGATGAATAGTGTTCTCTTTACCTGTATAGTAATTCTACTAGTATGAGTGCTCTGAATAATGTTCTCTTTACCGGTATAGTGTATTTTACTAGTATGAGTGCTCTGAATAATGTTCTCTTATCCATTGTTTACCTATATAGTGCATCAACTAGTAGGAATGCTCTAATTAATGTTCTCTTTAACGGTAGAGTACACCTACTAGTATTAGTGCTCTGAATAATTTTCACTTTACCATTGTTTACCGGTAGTGAATCTACTAGTATGAGTGCTCTGAATAATATTCTTGTATCCATTGTTTACCGGTGAAGTGCATCTAGTAGTATGCATGCTTTGAATATTGTTCTCTTTACCTGTATATTTATTCTACTAGTATGAGTGCTCTGAATATTGTTCTCTTTACCATTGTTTACCAATATAGTGGATATACTAGTACGTGTGCTCTGAATAATGTTCTCTTTACCGGTATACTGTATTTTACTAGTATTGGTGCTCTGAATATTGTTCACTTTACCATTGTTTACCAATATAGTGGATATACTAGTACGTGTGCTCTGAATAATGTTCTCTTTACCGTTATAGTGTATTTTACTAGTATGAGTGCTCTGAATAATGTTCTCTTTACCGGTATAGTGTATTTTACTAGTACGTGTGCTCTGAATATTGTTCACTTTACCATTGTTTACCAATATAGTGGATATACTAGTATGAGTGCTCTGAATAATATTTTCGTATCCATTGTTTACCGGTGAAGTGCATCTAGTAGTATGAGTGCTCTGAATATTGTTTTCTTTGTTATTATAGTACACCTACTAGTATGAGTGTTCTGAATGATGTTCTCTTTACCGGTATAGTACATCTGCTAGTATGAGTTCTCTGAAAAATGATTTCTTTGCAGGTTAAGTACACATACTAGTATGAGAGCTCTGATAAATGTACTCTGCAGATATAGTACATCCACTAATATGAATGCTCCGAATAACGTTCCCTTTACCGGTATAGTGTATCTTCTAGTATGAGTGCTCTGAATAATATTCTCTTTACCGGTATAGTACATCTACAAGTATGAGTGAAATTATGTTCTCTTTACTGGTATTGTACGTCTACTAGTATGAGTGCTCTGAATAATGTTCTGTTTACCTGTATAGAATATCTACTAGTAAGAGTAAGATTGATTTTGTTTTGGGTTTTTTTCCCAGAATGAAACTTGTATGGAAAGAGATCTAGAGACAAATATGACAAATATTGAAATATGCTTCTAAAGGGGTGCAATGTAGATATATTTCGAACTATTGTGAGGTAAAATGAGCGAGAAATTAAAGTTTCAAGCAGAAACCGCATAAATCCACCCTGACAACAATCTACAATATCAGGTAATAAATATCTCAACCAATCCTTGCAAGACATGGTGCTGGTAGTTGTGACAAAAATACAGAAACATCACAAAAATATATAACCCTTGTTTGCAGATATTCAATGTGTCTAAGCCAGTTGTACATGGTTTCGCTAATGTGAAATGAAACCGGTTCACTTAAGAATTACTTTAACACTCCATAACACCAGCCCCAACAAACTTGGTTAAGACGATGGAAAAGTGAAGAGTTGACAGATAGACTGGCGGACCGATGGAAGCAAAGTGAGACGAGACAGATCACAACAGCTCACCTGACCAATACTAGTATTAGATTTTGCAAACGAAAATTTCTACTTTTCACCGTGATTTTTAATTGTTCTTTCATAATATCTGTTTTTACTGGTCGTGCCAGACTTTATATATACTGTGTTCGCCACAAACCACCAAAATTAGAATGAGATGCATTTACGAAGTTGTGTTTGTTTTCTGGGGATCCCATGTATGTAATGTGGTACATAATTCTGCAAAATTTTCAGGTTGCAAGTAAGAAATATATAAAGACACAGAGATACGAATTATAAACTAACCTTTCGCTTGAAACAGTATTTCTATCTTTCATTAAGGACATTAAGAAAATATCAGTCACCTGGTCTGAGCCTGGACTGTTTTTTTGGCCGTGCCATGATGAAATTGTGAAAGTGAGTAAGGGTTAGTGATGTATTGGAACTTCGATTATCAAAGAAATTGATTATAAAAACCGCAAATACAATGCAACAATTGTTTGTACTTTAACTGCTTAAAACCTTTTTTATTTTTCACCAAACGCAGCTCCGTGTTTGACACCTTCCTTTGAAGTATATAATATATATAGAATTAAATAAATCTTAGCCGGTCAGTTGATTAGTAATCATAATGATTCTGTTGAACTGACTGTTTTATATACTTTGAATGTTAAAAAAGATGGAATGGTCTCTTCTAATACTAAAATTAGTTAAGACAACCCATGCTTTGCAAATTTTAGGGGGGCGCACGCCCGCCACTCCCCCGCCTAAATCCGCCCCTGAGTCAAGTGCCCTGCATAATGTTCTGATTGTTGGTAAAGTACATCTATGGGAATGACAAGTGCCCTGTATTATGTTGTGACGGCTGGTAAAAGTACATATATGAGTATGACAGTGTGCTGTATAATGTCGTGTTTAACTGTTTTAGTGTTTTCCCTGGGGCCTTAAAGCACTGTGGTACCCTATTACTATATTTGATACCATGGTGCTATCTTGGCTGATTTTATGATGAAATGTACAGAGGCCATGGTGCTATAATTTTTGGCAGACCAGTGCTATGTTAATTTCCATTGTGCTATTTGAAATTCTAGGAAAAACTCTGGGTAATATACATCTATAAGAATGACAGTGCTATGTATAATATTCTGATTACCCGTATAGTACATGTACAAGTAAGGCTTTGCTTTGTATAATGTTTTGAATATTTGTATTGTAGATCTACAAGTTTGACTATACAATTTAGATCTTCGACTAGCAATTTCACAAATCAGTTTACAATTTGTAAGCACATTCATTTCTAGTGTGTTAAACAGAGAAATACAAGACAAGCAAAGAGACCTCAATATCCCACACCATTTTAATAATAATGATAAACAAAAAATCATACACATACATTTACATTTACATAATCTAATAAAGTGATTGAATAGTCAATAACAAATGATTAAAATAGAATAGAAATATTGTTAGGTGATGAGATGTACATACATGTAAATAAATAAACATTAAAAGAAGTAACCTTTGAAAATTCATAATTTATAATTAATATAAAAAAATGAATAAAATTTAAATATAAATTCATTAAGATTCATTAGTAAAATGAGGAAGTATAAACATGTATAAATGTAACAACAGTCAACAAACTATAATGTCTGCATTACTGGTCAAATGATCCACCTCCATAATCGTTTAGAAATTTGAGAGAGATCCATACACTTGCACACAAGTTAATGTCTGGAAACTACAAAAATGTTTTTTTTGGCCCCCAATTAATAAACTGTTGGTACCATAGCCCCCAAATTCAATCCCAACCTTCCCTATATGGTATTTAACCTTCTTTTAAAATTTTATAAAGACTCATTCACTTTAACTTAAGTTGTTGTCTGGAAACCAAATGTGTCTTCGGACGCTGACGAAAACATCATAGCATTATACAAAATCCTAAAAAATTCTGTGCGGTCTTATAAAAATTTGGAAGTACCTTTTGGGGTAAACATGTTTAATTTTGTTAGTTTGTAGATCATATAGATGTTATGAATCAATTATATCAAAGAACTCAGGCTTCAATCACAGTAAAGTATACATTTCAAAGAATCTTATTTTCAATTTCATATATATATATTCAAAGTGAAGCAAGCTTAAAATAGAACTTAGGATGGTACTGTTCTCAACCAATATCAGGTTTCTATCCTTGTTTCCCTATGCATTGTAAATAAGTACATGAATTAAACAACAACAACAAATAAATGTACAAATTGTTAAATAAGAAAAATTATAAAAAAATAATTAAATTATATGTATATAAATAATGGTAGTCATATATAGTGCCCTAAATGTTTGATTCAAGATTAAGTAAATAGTAATGATAACATTTAAAAAGTGGCTTCTACAGGTTCTAAGGAGCCTATATAGTTCACCTGGTATTTTTGTTTTTCAATATGTATTAATCAGTGCTTTGCTTTTGCGTCAATTGGCATTTCATTTGCGCCACAAACCATATTTCATTTGCGCCATTTTACTGGTAAACACAGGTATATAGTTAATTAATGTTGTTTTCTTCCATTCGCCCCAAAAAATGTGATTACAGGGTATTTACAAAGAGGATAAATGAAGAATTGTACCTGTTTGCTCTAAAAAAAAAAAAAAAAACTAAATTTATTAAAAATGATTTAAAAATATGTAATATGATTGCCAAAAAAAATGAAACAACTCTCTACAAGAAACAAAATGACATAGAAATTAACAACTATAGATCATCGTATGGCCTTTGACAATGAAAGCCCTTACCGTATAGTCGATATTAAAGGCCCCAAACTGACAAATGTAAAACAATAAGAATGAGAAAACTAACATACTATGGTAATATAAATATTTAAAGTCATAAGAAACCTCAAAATTAAAAAAAATATGCATATGTCTTTTATGACTATATGGAAAGTTTCATTATCACATATTTGTTATGAATACCTTAGGTTTTGCATATGCAATAACCTCAAAATTGCCCGGGCAAAAAAGAGATATTGATATTGTGCCCTGTTCCTAATGACGTGACGTCATTGCATACTTAACGACACGTTTGTGGTAAATTGCTCAAGATTTTACCTTTTATGTATCATTAAATTGTTATAATTGACCTTTTTTTCTCTTTTCTGCAGCATTTAAACATGTGATAAAAAGATTATAACATGACTTTTCCATATTGGCCTGGGTATCATCCCTCGACCCATATCGGCCCTCTGCTAAAGCCTTGAGGCCGATATGGGAGTCTCGGGATGATACCAGGGCCAATATGGAAAAGGGCATGTTATAATCTATACTTATACAACTTATGTACATATACTTTTTTCTGAGGAAAATTCTTTAATTTGTCCACATTTAGAAGAAGTTTACTTATTTTTAATTGCTTGCTTCCAGGAAGCAATTCGCCAACATATTTTCCGTATGCATATTGACCTGAGCGTAACCCTCCTCGTAAAAATTCGGTGATCACAGGAATACGTATGGATCTGTCATTAAAATAAACAATTATCTGTTTGTACATGTTAAACACATGTTCAATATCCATACTTTTTGTTATGTGTTTACTTTATGATGACATTCGGTAAACTTCTGCTTCAAAACATGGCATTTAATGAGAAGCCATATTTGTTAAATCATAACAGGCAGAGAAAAAAAATTGACGATTATACAATATATTTGCATAAAAAATGATAAAATCGTGCACAAAGGACTAAGTTTATGATATATACTTACATTGGAGCAAGAATAGGATAAACATTATTTTTCACCACTCACTCATTTCATATGACTTATTTATTCTCTGTTTGATTTGAAAATAATATTTCGACAAGCATGTTCATTCTAAGTTTTAATAATTGGTTTTTTTTTTGTCTTCTGGCTTTCCAAATTTTTCAGAACATATGATAACATATATGTGTGTCCATCCTAAAATACAGACTATTTTGTTTGTTTGTCTCTAAATTGACAATATTAATGTCCATCTTGACACCTCAAACTATATAATTCCAAACCTTAGTGACTCTCAGTTTTGTATTAGAAATGTGTATGAACTCCTTCAGTTCTCCAGGGGGAATATTGTAAACACAAATGTTATTCACGGATATTGAACTTTTCCTCTATACAATACATGTAAAATGGTGTAAATGAAGTTTTTATTTTTGGCGCAAATGAAATATAACATTGTGGCGCAAATGAAAGATTGGATTTTTGAAAAAAATTGGTGCAAATGCAATGCGCCCATATTAATGAGTGGCTTAAAAATGCCATTTAAATGTTCATTGTATCGGTCATATTTTCTTCAAAAGCATATAAATGCATTTTACCCATATGTTCCATTTTAGCCAGTGTCTATGTTTCTTGACATACAACATGTACAAAAAAATAAAATACAAAATTTATACTAGATTCATTTGAGAAGATTTTAAAAGTTAGAAACTTAAAAATTGTCCTTAAAGGCCATTAACTCCTTAAGGGGTCAATTGATAGTTTTGGTCGTTAAAACTTTTAGTAGATCTTACTTTGCTGAACATTTTTGCTGTTTACAGTTAATATCTATCTATAATAATATTCAAGATAATAACCAAAAAACTGCAAAATTTCCTTAAAATATCCAAGAAGATTTTTAAATATTATCAAACTTGATGAACAAATTGTGTAAAATTGTTTTAAAGGGTAATAACTCCTTAAGGGGTCAATTGACAATTTTGGTCATTTAACTTTTTTGTAGATCTTACTTTGCTGAACATTATTGCTATTTACAGTTTATATCTATCTATCTATAATAATATTCAAGATAATAACCAAAAAACTTCAAAATTTCCTTAAAACTTATCAATTTAGTGGCAGCAACCCAACAATGGTTGTTCGATTTGTCTGAAAATTTCAGGGCTGATAGATCTTGGCCAATTGAACAATTTAATGCCACGTCAGATTTGCTCAAAAAGCTTTGGTTTTTGAGATATAATCCAAAAACTGCATTTGACCCCCTATGTTCTATTTTTAGCCATGGTGGCCATGTTTGTCGACGGATACAAATTATAAACTAGATACCCTAAGGAACATTCAGTTAAAGTTTGAAGGTATTTGGCCAGTAGTTCCAGAGAAGAAGATTTTTGAAATAGATTACGACAACAACAGAAGACAAGTGATGGCATAAGCTCACATGGCGGTGAGCAAAACACTAAATATTGTTTATTGAACCATGAAAATGAGGTCATGGTCAGATGAAACCTGTCAGTCCAACATCGTCAACCTTACAATCATCCCATACACCAAATATATTTGACTAACTCCGTATAGAAAATATAGTATCTGAGATACTGACGACCATAAAATGTTACCCTTAATCCATGAAATGAGGACGTGGTCAGGTGAACCCTACCTGACGGACAGTAGACATGAGGAGAGACAAAAAAAATATACTCTGTATGGTTTTTCAATTATGAATTTACGATAAAAGTGTAATTGTATATACACTCTTATATTCGCCTAGTACATCATGTACATATTTATATACATTTTTTTACATGATTTACATTTGTACAATTACCATATTACTGATTCTCAGATTCCGACTATATATTTATACCTAAGATTTTTTCATGGATTCAAATGAACTATTCCATGGTATTCAAATATCATCATGATGATCAAGTAAAATTTATCTATTTATACAATATGAAAACAATCGATGTCTACATTAACATTAGTGTATTTCTCAATTTATTATAATCTAAATTATACTATGTTAATAAAATACATGCATAAAGTTGAGACAAGTTACACAAAAAATATTCATTCTCATTTTTAAAGAAATCAATCACTTTCTCAAAAATTTATCTGTCAATTTGAGGAACATTTTATGTCTTGAAATAATGGACATGATATTGGCCGAATTCGGCATGTACAACACCTACCCTATCCTGACAAAGACCTGTTTAAAAAACTGACTAACGATGCTAACTGAGTCTCATCTTTGTCATTTTTGTATGTTATTAACATGTATGCTTGAAGCAGCTTTTGTTATTTAACCAAAAAAAACCATAAGCATTGGAGACTAAAAACCAAATCTGGCCACACAATTAGGGCATGTGGGAGGTATCAAATTTTGTAATTCATACACTGTAATATGAATCTATTCTATAATCTTTTCATTTTGATTCCCAAGTCTTCATTATCTGCATTAACAGCAATTTTATCTTCAACTGCTCCATTTTTAGTCCAACCAGTATCCTCGTCTGATCTTTTATGTTTTTTACACAAGGTTCTAGTAACATCGTTTCTGTAATTTTCTAGGAAACTGCCAACTCTGTTGAAAAATTCTGCTTTATAATTTTTCATTGACTCTGTGATTCCTGTACCAAAAATTTTATAGTTCAATGCTAGCCAAAGTACTACTATAGTATTATAACATATTGATTTATATCCAAATAAATCCATTTGTGTTGATCCAAGAAGCACATCTTCATCACAATCGTAAGAATAGATGACTGCCTTCTTCTTTGAGATTCCAATACCCGGAACCAAACAATGTTTCAAGTTACCTTTTAGTTTATTTTCCTTTCGCTGGAGAAATGAAAAAACTATGGTTTGAGCTAAAACCTGTTGCTGATCTTTTTCATTGAAATTAGAGGATGCCTTAACCTCTGTGGAAGAAACTGATGAAGAAACTGACGAACAAACCTCTAAATCATCATCTGCTGGCATGTCTGGATAAGCCAAATCAACTGCAACACTGTTAACCAATATATCAGATCTGCCATGCCAACCATCAATCCAACCTTTTAAATTAAAAAAAAAACTGAAGAGAAAACTCAACCTTTTTTTTTTATCAACTCTAGTAATATAATTTTAACAAATCTTAAAATATTGTCTTTATAAGATATAAACACATTGTTTCAAGTGATGTCTATTCAATTTTTTTAAAACGTAATTTCAGAATGTGAGGAAAATTTTCAACTTGGATGTCACGTGTAGAATGATGTAAGGCCATGTTCACATTGACTAAACTCAGTGTTGTGTTAGTGTAATTCACATGTAAACTAAACACAATTACGTGCCCATTGATAAAACTCAATATTTACATGTAGGTGAAATCATGTTTTGGCTACATGCAGTCGATAGTCAATGTAGGCCTTGTGTGGGTTAAGTGTATACACAAAACTAGTTATTTAGAACACAAATTTTACCATGTATATCTAAAGAAGTTTTTTGAAAAAAATTGATATCCATGACCATTATTATAAATGTTCATTAACAAAATTATTTGTCTAAACTTGATATATTGCTGTTATAAAAAGAAAACACTTTAGGTAGCTTTATAGGCCCTTTATTAAGACACAAAGCATCATCATTGCCAAACAAATAATTCATTTGAAAATATCTTCCGGGATCGACTGGAGGAACACAGAAATATTTGCCACTGGTCTTTTCTCATATAGTGGGGTCGAAATATTATACTGATATTTTGTATTAAGTAATATTCTAAGGTCTTGTACCCGGCATGATGAGAAATATAAGGATAAAATAAAATACATGTGCCACTTTTATACGGATGAATATGAACCACTTTTAATTTCTTTCATACTGACGATAGGTTATAATACTAACAATGTCGTAGTCACTTATAATAAGTATCTCATAATACTGATCCATCACAATAATTAATGATGGGTTGCACTGACTCTTTTATTATTTTCATGCTATAAAACATACACACAGTAGCTATAAGCATACCATAAAGGAAGGAAATTGTACCCCAAATATAGAAACAAAATAACTTTAATCGTATCATGTGTGCACCTGAATGAATTCAGTGAAGGCATGTTGTTGTAATGAATTGAAATGTTACATCAGCGAAGATTATTTCTTTTGCATGTCTGGAACTAAATAATAAATTAATACTTGTGAGAAATCTCATAGTTTATAAGGAACAATTCTCGTTTGAATTGTTTTACATTGTCAGTTCGGGGCCTTTTAGGTGTAATACCACCAAATCATGGTACGTCACATCCGGTTGCATACGAAAGTAGGTCTAAAAAAATATTCCCTTGAATTTGACCATTGTAGGTAATTAAACCTTCATTTTATTGCAGTAAAACTATTTCTGTGTCATAAACATATGTCTTGGGTATTTCAAAACACCATTATTTTTTATTTGTGATTTCTATAGAAAATTTTGTAATCTTGAGGTTACATGGTGACTAAACCTTGTACACAGATAGAATAAGGGGAGAAATTTGATTGGTTAACTTACAATGATGGTTATTTTCTTATATGCAATGAAATGTTATGTGAAACCTTTTCTATAGAACTGGACAGGATAAAACTTAACTCATGCCAAGTATTTCTTTATTTGAAACAAAGATAAATTCTGCACAATTTTTTGAAAAGTGCAAATTTAACAAAGACTAATAGGGGAAAATCAATGGTGGTATTACACCTAATATGGGAAGCTGTACATGCACCTATAGCCTTGTGAGTAATCTCATGTGTTAAAATTTCTTGCTATTTAAGTGAAATAATACAAAAAATGAAATATTCTGAGTGGATTGAGTCTCCAAAACACATTTTATGAGAAAATTGTCTTGAAATAGGACTGTACCATGAATATTCAGTTGACAGAACAAGCCATACTAAGTGCATATATTTATTTTTTTGGAGGGGGGTGGGCTTTTTCTCCTTATTTCTTATATTTTGCTATGATATAACATTTTCCTAGGTAATACTTAAATAAATATATAGTTATAAGTAGATGAAATTATTTTTAATGTTGTAACGACAAGTTATTCACTAAAAGAGAAGCCTTTTATGTCCCTCTTTGGAACGTGGCGTAAATTTACTTTTTACGTAAGGACTTATTGAAACCTTCATGGAGACAGTAAACTTTTATATGGATTGTTCATTCTGCTAAAATGCTTCAATTACTCATTTCTTATAACATTTCCACCATAAATGATTGAAAGTTACCCCAATATTTTTATTTATTGGCCTGAAAAGTTGAAATTTTGAGGAAATGAGAGGTATAAATTGACCCAAAGAGACCTTATAAAGAAGACAAAGAGGTTTATTAGTGGTATTTTATGTTCCTAAAATCATCTTGTGTATCATTTTCAACTGTTTGTAGGCAGATAAGATAGATATTTGATCATTTATTGGTCCACACTCTATTCTATCTTGATGCGGCTTGGTTTGGATTTGTCGAAGAAATTTTGCTCGAATCGCTGTAGATGTCGTCTTTCAATATACTAGATTTTTCTCAAACTATTGAACTGATTATGACAAAACTTGACAGAAATGCTTGAAATAACCAGTATTACAAAGGGAAAAAGTCACATTCAGTTTATTGAACAAAAAGGTCTTCTTTAGGTGTAATACCACCAAATCATGGTACGTCACATCCGGTTGCATACGAAAGTAGGTCTAAAAAAATATTCCCTTGAATTTGACCATTGTAGGTAATTAAACCTTCATTTTATTGCAGTAAAACTATTTCTGTGTCATAAACATATGTCTTGGGTATTTCAAAACACCATTATTTTTTATTTGTGATTTCTATAGAAAATTTTGTAATCTTGAGGTTACATGGTGACTAAACCTTGTACACAGATAGAATAAGGGGAGAAATTTGATTGGTTAACTTACAATGATGGTTATTTTCTTATATGCAATGAAATGTTATGTGAAACTTTTTCTATAGAACTGGACAGGATAAAACTTAACTCATGCCAAGTATTTCTTTATTTGAAACAAAGATAAATTCTGCACAATTTTTTGAAAAGTGCAAATTTAACAAAGACTAATAGGGGAAAATCAATGGTGGTATTACACCTTTATAGCTGACTATGCGGTATGGGCTTTGCTCATTATTGAAAGCCGTACGGTGACCTATAGTCAGAGATGGGTCTGATTACTTTCAATGTAATTGATTAAATTACAATTACTTTGTCATTTGTACGATTAAATTAAATTAATGATTACAATTGGCAAAGTAATCATGATTACATCTGATTACAATGAATTTAATAAAGAAAACATTTTGAATAATGTGAATGAATATTTTTTTAATATATCTAGAGCATTTTTAGAAAGGATTTTGTTTGATATATTATAAAATGATAACTTCAAACTTCATCTACTTAATAAACCACAAAAGGTTACTACATAAATATACATGAACATTGTTTCACTGGTTATGACCCATTACACTTAATCATCATTGATCTCTGAATTATTTTGACTTTAATTGAATATATAGCTTTAAAAATTATGTAAAATTTTAATGGAATTGTGTAATCAAATTGTAAACATAAACAAGTACTAAAATCATTGCATTTTACATGTCCAGTCTAAATACATACACAAATTTGCTTATTTTAAACATGAAATTTGTCCAACTTACATGACTTTTAATTTAGTTCATTTGTGTAGTTGGGTCGATGCCACTGCTGGTGGACGTTTCGTCCCCGAGGGTATCACCAGCCCAGTAGTCAACACTTCGGTGTTGACATGAATATCAATAATGTGGTCATTTTTATAAATTTCCTGTTTACAAAAGTTTGAATTTTTGGAAAAACTAAGGATTTTCTTATCCCAGGCATAGATTACCTTAGATGTATTTTGCACAACTTTTTGGAATTTTGGATCCTCAATGCTCTTCAACTTTGTACTTGTTTGGCTTTATAAATATTTTGATATGAGCGTCACTGATGAGTCTTATGTAGACAAAACGCGCGTCTGGCGTACTATAAATTATAATCCTGGTACCTTTGATAACTATCGTGCTAATTAGATAAATTTCCACATGTCTGATTAATCTCTTATCATATATACTCAATTGGTAATTGCAATGAAAACAAACCTTAAGTGGTTTTCTACCTGTCAATTCAAAGTTGACAAAAATTACAATATTAACAAAAGATTATAATCAAGGGTTAAAGAAAAGTGTTTCTTGAATACAACAATTATTATTAAATATATGCACACATATAAAAATTGCGGTTTTTATCCAACGCAATCATAGGTTTGAACGTAGTTTTCAATTTTGACTCGTTTATATTTTTTATACGACCGCAAAAATTGAAAATTTTTTGGTCGTATATTGGTATGATGTTGGCGGCGTCGTCGTCCGAATACTTTTAGTTTTCGCACTCTAACTTTAGTAAAAGTGAATAGAAATCTATGAAATTTTAACACAAGGTTAATGACCACAAAAGGAAGGTTGGGATTGATTTTGGGAGTTTTGGTCCCAACATTTTAGGAATTAGGGGCCAAAAAGGGCCCAAATAAGCATTTTCTTGGTTTTCGCACTATAACTTTAGTTTAATTAAATAGAAATCTATGAAATTTTGACACAAGGTTTATGACCACAAAAGGAAGGTTGGGATTGATTTTGGGAGTTTTAGTTCAAACAATTTAGGAATTAGGGGACAAAAAAGGGCCCAAATAAGCATTATTCTTGGTTTTCGCACCATAACTGTAGTATAAGTAAATAAAAATCAATGAAATTTTGACACAAGGTGTATGACCACAAAAGGAAGGTTGGGATTGATTTTGGGAGTTGAGGTCTGAAAAGTTTAGGAATTAGGGGCCAAAAAGGGGCCCAAGTAAGCATTTTTCTTGGTTTTCGCACCATAACTTTAGTACAAGTAAATAGAAATCTATGAAATTTAAACACAAGGTTCATGACCACTGAAGGAAGGTTGGGTTTGATATTGGGAGTTTTGCTCCCAACAGTTTAGGAATAAGGGGCCCAAAGGGTCCAAAATTGAACTTTTGTTTGATGTCATCAAAAATTGAATAATTGGGGTTCTTTGATATGCCGAATCTAACTGTGTATGTAGATTCTTAATTTTTGGTCCCGTTTTTAAATTGGTCTACATTAAGGTCCAAAGGGTCCAAAATTAAACTTAGTTTGATTTTAACAAAAATTGAATCCTTGGGGTTCTTTGACATGCTGAATCTAAAAATGTACTTAGATTTTTGATTTTTGGCCCAGTTTTCAAGTTGGTCCAAATCGGGGTCCAAAATTAATAATTATTAATGGGAAATAAAGTAATAAATAATGGTTTGTTATAATTAAAAGTTTTAAAATTTTAAAACTGTTTCAAGCCAATTCCTGATAAAACCAGATGCTCCGCAGGGCGTAGCTTTATACGACCGCAGAGGTTGAACCCTGAACGGTTAGGGCAAGTATGGACACAACATTCAAGCTGGATTCAGCTCTAAATTTGGATTGTGATTAAATAGTTGACACAGCATAGGTTTCTGACACAGAATGAATGTGTTCTAATGAACTTAAAATTTTTGTTTCTCTTAGAGCAATTCACTATGCTGTTGAATATTAATCCTCTCAAAAAAATGTTTGAAGAAATTTTCTTTTTTATTTATGAAATTTCAAATGAGAAAAATTGAACCCAATTTTTTTAATCACATCCCCCTTTCCCTTATTCCAAAACTAATCTCAATTAAAATTTCTAATGGAGTTTGCAACAATAACTACTCATTTAAATACATCATAAAATATTAAGATGTAAAAAAACTGCTTGTTATCACTGAATGGTAAAGATTATTTTAATTTATCAGTTGGTAGTAAAAAGTGAATATACATTGTATATTGTATATAACAAAGATTTAAGTTGATTCTGGACAAAGAAAGATAACTCCAATTAAAAAAAAATCTTGCTATTGCACAATATTTAATGTGTTTTCCTCGGTTTTAGTTTGTTATCCCGATTTTGTTTTTTGTCCATGGATTTATGAGTTTTGAACAGCGGTATACTACTGTTGCCTTTATTTTGCAATTAGATATTTCTTGCTTACTATTCTGGACAAAGAAAGATAACTCTAATTAAAAAAAAAATTGATATTTCACAATATTGTGCAATTAGATATTTCTTGCCATTGCGCAATACTGTGCAATTGAAAAGACTTGCTATTACACAATACTTAATATAATAATTTTAGATCCTGATTTGGACCAACTTGAAAACTGGGCCCATAATAAAAAATCTAAGTACATTTTTGGATTCAGCATATCAAAGAACTTCAAGATTTCAATTTTTGTTAAAATCAGACTAAGTTAAATTTTGGACCCTTTGGACTTTAGTGTAGACCAATTTGAAAACAGGACCAAAAATGAAGAATCTACATACACAGTTAGATTTGGAATATCAAAGAACCCCATTTATTCAATTTTTGATGAAATCAAACAAAGTTTAATTTTGGACCCCGATTTGGACCAACTTGAAAACTGGGCCAATAATCAAGAATCTAAGTACATTTTTAGATTCAGCATATCAAAGAACCTAACTGATTCATTTTTTGTCAAAATCAAACTAAGTTTAATTTTGGACCCTTTGGACCTTAATGTAGACCAATTTGAAAACGGGACCAAAAGTTAAGAATCTACATACACAGTCATGACAGTTAGATTCAGCATATCAAAGAACCCCAATTATTCAATTTTGATGAAATCAAACAAAAGTTTAATTTTGGACCCTTTGGGCCCCTTATTATGTTGGGACCAAAACTTCCAAAATCAAACCCAACCTTTCTTTTATGGTCATAAACCTTGTGTTTAAATTTCATAGATTTCTATTTACTTATACTAATGTTATGGTGCGAAAACCAAGAAAAATGCTTATTTGGGTCCCTTTTTGGCCCCTAATTCCTAAACTGTTGGGACCTAAACTCCCAAAATCAATACCAACCTTCCTTTTGTAGTCATTAACATTGTGTTTAAATTTCATTGATTTCTATTTACTTAAACTAATGTTATTGTGCGAAAACCAAGAATAATGCTTATTTGGGCCCTTTTTTGGCCCCTAATTCCTAAACTGTTGAGACCAAAACTCCCAAAATCAATCCCAACCGTTCTTTTGTGGTCATAAACCTTGTGTCAAAATTTCATAGATTTCTATTAACTTAAACTAAAGTTATAGTGCGAAAACCAAGAAAATGCTTATTTGGGCCCTTTTTGGCCCCTAATTCCTAAAATGTTGGGACCAAAACTCCCAAAATCAATACCAACCTTCCTTTTGTGGTCATAAACCTTGTGTTAAAATTTCATAGATTTCCATTCACTTTTACTAAAGTTAGAGTGCGAAAACTAAAAGTATTCGGACGCCGGACGACGACGACGACGCAGACGCCAACGTGATAGCAATATACGACGAAAATTTTTTCAAAATTTGCGGTCGTATAAAAAGTCAACTAATCTAAATTGTTGATTAATTATACAGATGATTATTGGAAATTTATCAAGTAAATTATCATATGATTATAGGCCTTACAAATACCTTTTATATATTCGTATTTATATTCACATTTCATTTCTTTTAAGATCTTGTTAATCCATACTTTTCAGATATAGTTTACAGAATCACTTTATGTAATGTAGATCAAAAGTAATTAGCAATAAATAAATCTATCATCCTTATAAATATCAATCATCTAATACACACATTTGTGTATTCCATTATGAGGTCAAATACTTGTGTATTAAGAATTAGATGCATATTGAGTGGTCTGTATAAATATGTAAGACTGAGGTTGATAGGTAATGTGGTCAATTTGATTGGCAGTTAAGGAGGTGGGGCCTTGTAATTAAAGGTTCACCTTGTCTCTGATTGTTTAGTGATAATGACAGTTGTCAATCATACTAGTATTGAATCAATACCAAAGTATCTAATCAAAATGTTTTTTTTTTAAAAAGCCTGCACATCAACACATCTTAATGACATACATTCTAGAATGAACTGCTCCAATAATATACCCATTTTTTCATAGTTTATTTGTGTATTATGTGCACATACATGATAACCATAGGGAACTATATTTCAGTGTGAATACATTTAGTACTTTTTTTTAAACTTTTTTATTTTTTTTTAACAGTAGCTAACCTGTCCTGTTGTTAAGGAGGCCAGTGCCTAAGTAAAGATTTAGAACAAGTTCTAATCTTTCCAAAAATTATGAGCTTATCTGAGACCAGATGCACTATGCTGTGGAATATCAATTGCCTTAAAACAAATATTTGAAGAAAAATTCTTTTTAATTTCTGAAATCTGAAATGAGAAAAATTTTACCTGCTCCCAATTTTTTTTCACCTCCCCCATTTTCTTATTCCAAAAAATTTCTGAATTCAAATTTCTAATTGAGTTGGCAACAACAACTTCTCATTTAAATACATCATAAAATAAGAAAATATAAAATGACATACAGTCATGGTTAAAATTAATATTAATTAACAGTAACTTTAAATAATAAATTTACTACTTCACATCAGAAGATAACCTTTTCTTAATACATAATTTTCAAGCAGTGTAAGGGAGGTAATCAAGTAATCAAACATATATAACAGTGTTCTTTAAATTTTAATTGGTTTACCTCCCCTTCACTGCTTTTAAATTGTCAAAATTGTCCTTCAACCAGAAAAAAACTTTTTTGCCCCTAATTGCTAAATGATTTGAGCCATAACCCCCCTAACCATCCCTTTGTAGTATGGAAACGTGTAGTATAGTTTCAGAGAGATCCATACACTAAAACACAAGTTATTGTCTGTAAACTAGAAAAATGCTTCTTTTTGGCCCTTTTTTGGTCCCTTATTTCTTAATGTTCAGAGACAGTGGTCTCATTAGCCTAAAATAGAAGGGTGCAGCTCAGTGTTCTCCCCAGAAATTTTGGATAGCATCACATTTGGCGTAAAAAAATTAATTGTATTTTTTTTCAATGTAATTTATCGTGTCGTGGCAACGCTTTATTTCCCTTATGTTATGTATTATATTGTTTGTATGCTATAGGCCCTTATTTGGTAAATAAATTATTCTATTCCACCCTATTCTTTGTTTTTATATTGTTGAATTCATAACTGAGAATACAGTTAAACTATAACCATGATAACAGTATTTTCAGTTTATGTTTTCTATATTCATTTATAGTTCCAGAATTATTTTTTTCCTCTTAGTCTAAATAAAAATATATGGTTCCAGTTACCCTACCTATACCCAGCTAAATGAATGAATGGTTTATTATAGTGCAACCTGTATAGATACAATTACACTAAATATGTAGGAAAAAACATGGGTTCTTAATAAAAAATTTGAATAGAAAAAATTCTTTATCATGTCTTTGAAACATATTGGTTCATGGTCCCAGTTGTTTCTTTTTACAAAATGATATATTTTTAACAAAGTTATCTACAAGTAGTCTGTTAATGCTTAGTTTTCTCTTTATGTATCATTGTTTTCTGTCTACTGTGCCATTTGTGCATATGTAGTTATTAATGTAAAATGCGGATTTTTGTCATATCTGGTCCGGTTCCGATCAGTAGTTTACACTAAAATATTAAATTATGCGTATGTGGCTGTAGATGCAAATGTATGGACAACTGCTTCAAAGTAGAGTATATAAATAGAAAACTGTGCTATGCTTTACATACCAAAAGAAATGAACTTTTGAAAGCTCTACCGTCAAACAAACGAAAGGGCCATTGAATGTAGCCAACATTCACCCCACGGGCGTAGATTTTTGCTTTTTTTGAATACCGAAGACCCCTGTAAATATAGTCCGGTAAATATATATTGTGAACTTTTAAACCGATTCTGAAAAGAAGTGCTCCTTGAAGGAGGGAATTCCTTACACAGATACAGATACAGAATGGCCGCAGAAAGCAATGAAAAATACGAAAATAAACAATGTTTGACAAGATATTTGGAATGAATATGGCGTTTTTAATGCATTAAATGGATGAAACATATGCACAAGCAAATTTTGATCACTTTCTATAGAAAGTACAAAACTTATTTTGCCCATGGCCAAAATCAAAATTTTCACTCTCGATTTAATAGGAAGAGAAAGAAAGTAGACTAATATATCAAAAGTTGTAAAAAGCTAAGACTCAACCTCATTTTAAATGAGAAAAATTGTTTGTTTCTTTGAAATTTCATTTAGCAAACATATATTTCGATTTTTTTATGATTTTCTGATAACGTTTTCTCCTTGTCGAAATTTGCCGATTGCAAACCATGTGGTATCAATCATGTCAAACTGACAGCTTGGGGTATTCGTATCCAAACAGTTATCACCCAAAGGGCAATTAACACCTATTTAACCATTCTAAATTGCCTCTATTGTCCGACTTGAAGGGATTACAATTAAAAGTGATATATTTTTTTTATGATCATAAGTGGTAATTAGATGAAAGTTCAAAATTTAGGAACGAGAAAAATAACATCCTGAAAATAATTATAGCGTCACGGGAAGAAATATAGCGTCGCGGTACCGCGACGCTAAAACGGCCTGGGGAGAACACTGGGTGCTGTGCCCTGAGTGCCCTCATCATCGCCCTTTTGCTCTGACGCCTCTTCCAAAAAATCCTTGTGCCATTTTGGCAATGTACTGGCTTTTGTCTCATCAATTTCTTATCATAAAGTAACCAGATGCTCCGCAGGGCGTAGCTTTATACGACCGCAGAGGTTGAACCCTGAACGGTTGGGGCAAGTATGGACACAACATTCAAGCTGGATTCAGCTCTAAATTTGGATTGTGATTAAATAGTTGACACAGCATAGGTTTCTGACACAGAATGAATGTGTTCTAATGAACTTAAAATTTTTGTTTTCTCTTAGAGCAATTCACTATGCTGTTGAATATTAATCCTCTCAAAACAAGAATGTGTCCTCAGTACACGAATGCCCCACTCGCACTATCATTTTCCATGTTCAGTGGACCGTGAAATTGGGGTAAAAACTCTAATTTGGCATTAAAATTAGAAAGATCATATCATAGGGGACATGTGTACTAAGTTTGAAGTCGATTGGACTTAAACTTCATCAAAAACTACCTTGACCAAAAACTTTAACCTGAAGCGGGACAGACGGACGGACGAACGGATTGACGAACGAATGGACAGACGGACTGACGCACAGACCAGAAAACATAATGCCCCTCTACTATCGTAGGTGGGCATAAAAATGTTTGAAGAAATTTTCTTTTTTATTTATGAAATTTCAAATGAGAAAAATTGAACCCAATTTTTTTAATCACATCCCCCTTTCCCTTATTCCAAAACTAATCTCAATTAAAATTTCTAATGGAGTTTGCAACAATAACTACTCATTTAAATACATCATAAAATATTAAGATGTAAAAAAAACTGCTTGTTATCACTGAATGTTATTTATTATAATTTATCAGTTGGTAGTAAAAAGTGAATATACATTGTATATTGTATATAACAAAGATTTAAGTTGATTCTGGACAAAGAAAGATAACTCCAATTAAAAAAAAATCTTGCTATTGCACAATATTTTGCAATTAGATATTTCTTGCTTACTATTCTGGACAAAGAAAGATAACTCTAATTAAAAAAAAATTTGCTATTTCACAATATTGTGCAATTAGATATTTCTTGCCATTGCGCAATACTGTGCAATTGAAAAGACTTGCTATTGCACAATACTTAATATAATAATTTTAGATCCTGATTTGGACCAACTTGAAAACTGGGCCCATAATAAAAAATCTAAATACATTTTTGGATTCAGCATATCAAAGAACCCCAAGATTTCAATTTTTGTTGAAATCAGACTAAGTTTAATTTTGGACCCTTTGGACTTTAGTGTAGACCAATTTGAAAACAGGACCAAAAATGAAGAATCTACATACACAGTTAGATTTGGTATATCAAAGAACCCCATTTATTCAATTTTTGATGAAATCAAACAAAGTTTAATTTTGGACCCCGATTTGGACCAACTTGAAAACTGGGCCAATAATCAAGAATCAAAGTACATTTTTAGATTCAGCATATCAAAGAACCTAACTGATTCATTTTTTGTCAAAATCAAACTAAGTTTAATTTTGGACCCTTTGGACCTTAATGTAGACCAATTTGAAAACGGGACCAAAAGTTAAGAATCTACATACACAGTCATGACAGTTAGATTCGGCATATCAAAGAACCCCAATTATTCAATTTTGATGAAATCATATGAAATCAAACAAAGTTTAATTTTGGACCCTTTGGGCCCCTTATTCTGTTGGGACCAAAACTCCCAAAATCAATACCAACCTTCCTTTTATGGTCATAAACCTTGTGTTTAAATTTCATAGATTACTATTTACTTATACTAACGTTATGGTGCGAAAACCAAGAAAAATGCTTATTTGGGTCCCTTTTTGGCCCCTAATTCCTAAACTGTTGGGACCTAAACTCCCAAAATCAATACCAACCTTCCTTTTGTAGTCATTAACATTGTGTTTAAATTTCATTGATTTCTATTTACTTAAACTAAAGTTATTGTGCGAAAACCAAGAATAATGCTTATTTGGGCCCTTTTTTGGCCCCTAATTCCTAAACTGTTGTAACCTAAACTCCCAAAATCAATCCCAACCGTTCTTTTGTGGTCATAAACCTTGTGTCAAAATTTCATAGATTTCTATTAACTTAAACTAAAGTTATAGTGCGAAAACCAAGAAAATGCTTATTTGGGCCCTTTTTGGCCCCTAATTCCTAAAATGTTGGGACCAAAACTCCCAAAATCAATACCAACCTTCCTTTTGTGGTCATAAACCTTGTGTTAAAATTTCATAGATTTCCATTCACTTTTACTAAAGTTAGAGTGCGAAAACTAAAAGTATTCGGACGCCGGACGACGACGACGACGACGACGACGACGACGACGACGACGACGACGACGACGACGACGCCGACGCCAACGTGATAGCAATATACGACGAAAAAATTTTCAAATTTTGCGGTCGTATAAAAACCGTTAGCAACGTCCGGGGATATGGGTTAGCAACACCCAGGGGCTATGGGTTTAGTAACGACGTGCTTTAACCAATCAAAATCCCAGATATATACTAAGCCGGGGGTAATTACATATATATGACACCTGGTGATTGCCACCAGGGTAATCATGTCATTATAATCAATTACATTGGATAAGACTTCAAAGGTGTTAATAACTACATATAGGTAATTTAGTTAAGACAATGTACCTTGTCAAATTGAATATAAATTTGATAAACGTGTCAGTGAGTGTTTTTATCTTGGGTCTGTATTTTCCATCTCCAAGTCACAATGGAAGAGTGTAAAAATGAACTTTCATGACTTTAGAATAGAATTTAACTTAATAAGTCATCAAAATACAACTTTGCTTTAACAGAAACTCCTTCCATCTTAACTTCATCATAAACATGTTGGAAATTAACTTTGGAGTTACTTCCCCTGAGTTAGCTTAATACAAATTTGTGCTCCTAAAATATTATCTATCATTGAAAATAGGAATTTTAAGTACCAATTGAATACAAAATTATATAAGAATGTTACCTTAACAATGCTTAAGGATCAAAACTGTCTTTGAAAAAACAAAAAAAAATATATTGCAATTTGTTTCGATAATCATACTTTTACCAATTGATCCATGTTCTATCTAGACATTGTCAATTTAATTCACATACTCAATGTCAGTTTAAAGTCCTTCAAAATTGGGTTAGGTGAAGTTAAACTATACTAAATAATTCCTTAACACAGAAATGATTATACATGTAATTTAGAGGGCCAAACTCTAGCTGAATATTTTAAATAAGACAACTCAAAAATATGAGACGTTTTGTTTATACTGGGTTTGTTTTTGGTAAGGGTTGGGGTGGGGGTATACTAAGTTTATTTTGACTCTTTTGGTTAATGGTGATAAGATGTGGTACAATGTCAGAGAGATCCGTACTCTTAAACACAAGTTATCGCCTCAAAACTAGAAAAAAGCTTGATTGTGGCCTTTTTTTAGCCCCTGAATACTGCATGAATTGAGCAATTACCCCCAAACTCAATCCCAGCCTTCCTTTTGTGATATGGAAACTTGTGACACAATATCAGAGACATCCATAAACACACAAGTTGTTGTCAAGAAACAACAAAAATGCTTGTTTTTGGCCCCTTTGTAGTCCTTAATTCCTAAACTATTGGCACCATAACCCTCAAAATTGATCAAATAAAATTGAGAATGGAAATGGGGAATGTATCAAAGAGACAACAACCCGACCATAGAAAAAACAACAGCAGAAGGTCACCAACAGGTCTTCAATGTAACGAGAAATTCCCGCACCCGGAGGCGTCCTTCAGCTGGCCCCTAAACAAATATATACTAGTTCAGTGATAATGAACGCCATACTAATTTCCAAATTGTACACAAGAAACTAAAATTAAAATAATACAAGACTAACAAAGACCAGAGGCTCCTGACTTGGGACAGGCACAAAAATGCGGCGGGGTTAAACATGTTTATGAGATCTCAACCCTCCCCCTATACCTCTAGCCAATGTAGAAAAGTAAACGTATAACAATACGTAAATTTAAAATTCAATTCAAGAGAAGTCTGAGTGATGTAACCATAGAAAATAAACAAAATGACAATTATACATAAATAACAATAGACTACTAGCAGTTAACTGACATGCAAGCTCTAGACTTCAATTAAACTGATTGAAAGATTATGATTTCATCATATGAATATCAGGCACAATCCTTCCCATTAGGAACCTTCTTCTTGTGGTATTAAACATTGAGGTATAATTTCAGAGCAATTGAAATTCTTATAGACAAGTTATTATACTGAAAGTAGAAAAATGCTTGTTTTGGCCCCTTTAGCATGTTTAGGGCCCCTTATTCCTAAACGGTTGGGACAATCATCCCCAAAATCAATCCCAACCTTCCTTTTGTGGTATTGAACTTTCCTATTGAATTTCATAGAAATCCAATGACTTAAACTCAAGTTATAGTCCGGAAACCAAATGTGTCTTTGGACAACATCATACCATAATACGATGCAAGAAAAAAATTTGTAGGTCATATAAAAATGTCCTCCCTTTTTCCTGACGTAAATACAGCAGTAACCCTTTTCTTGTGGTATATAATTTCATAGAGATCCAACAACGTCTAGACAGGTGTCAGAAACTTATTCAGGGCAAACCGAAGCAATTTTAGTTCATACATAAATGGCATTCATCAAACTTGTGAAAATGACATGATGGACAATGAATTGAATTATTAAACATGCAATGTACCAATTTGATTCATAATATAACAATAGGAAATTTATGTACACTTACCAAATGAAGTGTCACCCAAGCTTCCATTGATTCTTTCACCTGTCTTGCATGGACATTGTGGAAGGATTTTTTTTAAACCATCATAATAATCATCAATTGTGTAACTGTCAGCCACTGTTAGAGGTAATAATAAATGTTGTGCTACTCTGACTGCCCACTGGGCTTCATCACACTTTTCACTTTCCAGTAATGCTGAATCATGATCTGGGGATAAGTTAAAACAAAATATCAAAATAATTTAACAAAGAAATTTTCATATGTTTCAGTTGGGACAGCAGTCTCTGCACCCAAAACAAATGTGAAATATGAAAGTCAATGTGACTTACTACCAGTGGGAAGATCCGAGCCTGTATATGGAAGATCACAGTTTATTTGAACCCCCGATTTATGTACATGTATTATACTTTTTATCATCAAAAGTTGTAAATGTAAATGAGATGTAACAATGTTAATACAACTGTATACATGAACCACTAAAAAAACATCGACTTATCATAAATCATTCCCTTTAAACAAACGTACAAACAAAAATTAACTTTTAAACTATATAAAAGTCAATGAACTTTTATTAGGGGTGATGCTTTATAATCTTTATGGAAATAAGACTTGTAAATACCAATTAATAAAATCCATACCAAATACCCTTCACTTGCATTAGCAGTTCATCTTATCACAAACTAATACATACATGTATTTTTACCTTCACCTATAATGGTTTACTTTTATAAATTGTTATTTGAATGGAGGGTTGTCTCATTGGCACTCATACCACATCCTCCTATATCTACATGTATGTACAAACTAAGCAAATGTTTCAAAGTTAATTGACCATGACTGAGGGGCAGGGCCATATATTCTCCATGGAAATAGGATGTACAAATGTTTATACAACTGAATACCAATTATCATTTTCCTACCACTAATGGTACCCCTTGAACCGACCTAATCACAAACTAATATACATGTACATGTAAACAAAGCAAAGTTTCCAAAGTCAATAGACCATGACTAAGGGGGCAGAGCTAAATAATCTCAAAGGAAATGAGATTTGCCAATGCTTATACAACTGCATACCAAATATCATTGAACCGCCACTAGTAGCTATATAGTTCCCCATAAACTCACCTAATCACAAACAAATACATGTAAACTAAGCAAAAGCTTCAAAGTCATTAGACCATGACTGAGGGGGCAGGGCCAAATAATCTATATGGCTATGAGATATGCCAATGTTTATTCAACTGCCTACCAAATATCTTTGACCTACCACTTGTGGTTCACCATAAACTAGACCTTATTATCACAAACTAATACATTGTTGATGCTGCCAGCGACGTGGGAAAAAGCATATGTACATGTACCAGTACAGTATGTATGTATGCTTTTTTACTCTGTCAAGCAATTATGAAAGACAACTATGGCTAATTATTTTTCAATTGTTAAGTATCATGTGTATATTCATGGTTCTGTATGTGTTGCTTGTAGTCGTTTTTTCCCGTTTTGTATCGTATTCGTTGACATAGGGTTTTTAAACATATTTTCATTTCATTTCTTCAAGTTTGTTTTTGTTTTAATTATGTCACCCGATCGACAATGTCGGGTGACATATTGCTTTTCCTCTGTTTCTTTTTATGGCACCCTCAACGGAGTTGGGGTGACGTATTGTTATTCTACGTTTCTTTTTATGGCACCCTCAACAGAGTTGGGGTGACATATTGTTATTCTACGTTTCTTTTTTTTCTTATTTTTCTTCTTGCAACAAATTTTGTCCAGGTGATTTCTTGAAATCCAATGGACCAATGTTGATGGAACTCTACTATAGTAAGGACCCCCAAATGCAGAGTTGCAGTAAGCATGGAATGGTTCAAGATGGCCGCCGTTGCCATGGAAACTGGGGCCAAGTTTTGCATTGACCCTATGGAAAAATGCATAAAATCAGCATTTTCTCAGAGAGTAGTGCACCAAAGTAAATGAAACTGTATTGATATATAACATGACATGTGACAATGAGATGTCTGCTTTTAGAATTTTGGAATTATCTACTGTAACCATGGTTGCAGCACAAATGTTCAAAATTTCCCAAAAAAAATAAGTGCTGCAAACTGGATGAAACTTTACAGGAATAGTGACTGACATGTGCGGAGTTGCATTTTGAAGTTGGAATTTCCAAAATGGCCGCCGTAACCATGGAAACAGCAAAATTGTCCAAAATTTCAAAATGCTTCAAACTTAATGAAATTTTGCAAAAATGATAACTTGCAAGGGTAGATGCCTTCTTTGACTTTGGAATTTCCAAAAATGGCTGCCGCTCGCCTGGCAATGGGGGGACGAGGGTGCCATCCGTTATTGCTAGCAATTACAAATCTAGTTTTTCTTATTATTTTTTTTCTTGCAACAAATTTTGTCCAGGTGATTTCTCGAAAACGATTTCATGTGTTTGCATGTACATCCATTGATTAGCCGAATTAAGTGCAAAATAAATATGTTTTAGTTTGACAGTCACATGCAATTAATTTCTATATTGACCACACAATATTCAGTCATGTTGAGTTCTGAAATTTATATTTACCGTTATACTAGTAAATTGAAATTCATAAGTACCCCCTTTTAAGTTTGAAGATTCTTAAATTGTGACTTTTCTTATCTTTTTTATCTGCCTGTCATGCCTGTGTAAGATGAATATTGTACGTATTTGTTGTCCTGTTTCACGTCTGAAAGTTTGAGGTAAAATATAACTAAAAAAAGATCGCTCCATTGTTCTCCCATATCAATTACTACTCATGATAATTTACAGGAGTGCTATACATTGTAATGCTGAGGCTCCAGTGAGGATACAGTTGCATTTGTAATTAAGCCATTTGAATAAATTGTTACCTTTCATTATTTGGGGGATGTAATCTTAACATTATAACACATTTGTACATGTAGTATATTACAAGACGCCGTATAAAACACAAGTTATTATTTTGCAATTTGCCCTACTACATGATACAAGTTACTGTACAACAAACAAACATTGTTTAGGTCATATTTTTTTAAAAACATCTTAGGGAATTTCAGTAAATGTAGTATCATAAGGCAAAAAAACTATATATGTCTGTTTCCTATTTCCCGACCAACCCCGACTCAAACCCCCGACCCTGAATCTTTTTTATTCAATTCCTGAAAAAAATCGTTTCCGGTCTGATCCAGATCTGTATCTTTAAACTGTCAATTGCAAACCTTTATTAGGCAGCTCTCCATGGTTTTCCGTAAAAAACATTCAACAGGGTCCTCCTATTTTCAATGCATAGGATGGCATTTTTATCTTACTACAAGGTGCTGGCATTTGTTTATTCATACAGCCAACAAACTTGTTGCTGTCAACAAATGCGCAGCCATTAAAACGGGTTATGTAATGAAAGAGACGGTTATGGAAAAAATACGTAGTTTTTTCGGAAATTTCGGAAATCCTCTAATAAAAGTTTAGGGTCGGGATTTGGGCTGGAAAAAAATAGGGTAGGTTGGGTAATCAGAAACACACATATTTTTTGTTTTGGCCTTAAGTGTTTCAGCAGCACACACCTAAATAAGTATTTTTTGATAAGTTTAATATATGATATTTATGATGAGATGAGAAATCATATGCGACAATCCAAGATGAGAGGTCAGTAGACGCCTTTGGCTTATGTAACGACCAGAAGATAAAGGTATAAAGGTACAAAAAAACTTAAATACGACCCCAGTTCCCGGGCTAGGCAATTCTACTAACCATGGGTTTTTATTGTAGGGCACCAATGTTGCCAGAGAGCATGAATTTCATTACAAAATTGCCTGTCTTCATCAGGATTCCAAACTGGGACCTCTGTGTCACAAGGCAGCATGTTCAACCACTGAGCTAGAAGAAGTACTTAGTTACTTTAGTATCTGCAACATATACTACATTGTACTAGGGGAACCAATCCCATCACACTAGCCCTTTGAATTTAAGTGTGTACATATAATTTTACATGCATATTTATTTAACTCACCCTGAAGTAAGAAATTCAACAATTTTCTTAAAGCTTCTCTTTGTTCTCCATCTACCGGAACTTCCG